>NW_028318056.1:0-366366 GCF_062004578.1 Staurois parvus | reverse complement strand
TGTGGGAATCAATGGGCTTCTCCACAACCACTTCCCCCCCCCCCCCCCTCCAGTCCGGACACTTTCCCCCCCCCCCCTCCAGTCCGGACACTTTCCCCCCCCCCCCCCTCCAGTCCGGACACTTTCCCCCCCTTCCAGTCCAGACACTTTCCCCCCCTTCCAGTCCAGGCCAATTTTCAGCCTTCAGCACTATCACACTGTGAATGACAATTGCGCGGTCATGCAACACTGTACCCATATGATATTTAGCACTTTTGAGACATATAAAGCTTTATTTTGGTGGTATTTATTCACCGCTGGGATTTTTATTTTTTTTGCTATATAAATGAAAAAGTCCAAACATTTTGAAAAAAAAAATTATTTCTCATCCTAAATCTCGGCCAAAATTTATTCCGTTATCTTTTTTGTAAAATATAAAAAAATAACCCAAATTAGTTTATAACCAAAAATTATAATTTCTAAACTTTTTTTTACATTTTTATCTTAATTTTTTATATTATTAGTTATGTTTTTTTTTTTATACATACTGTCACCCTAGCAGTAGTATCACCATGGTGACACTGTACTACTTGTGGGGGGTGATGAAGATTTTTTTCTTTTTTTACACTGATTGCTTTTACACCCATAAAGGCTGTAAAAGCAATCATTTCTCCTTCTCTCTGGCTGCATTCTTGCACTCATTGAGAAATACTGTGTGAGCTGTGATTGGTCACAGCTTGTCACATGGTAGAAGGCTGTTGTGAATAGCCCTGTACCATGTGACCTCTGTGATCATTCACAGATTTCACACGTAGTAAGCAATGATGTCAGAAGTGACAACTTGCTTACTACTCTGCATGCGATCACTGATTAGCCAATCAGTGATCACATGATCGGGACCTCGCAGAGAGGTCCCGTACGACGATCGGTGTTTCACTGTGTCCGGAGGACACAGCAGGAACCAGATTGCGGTGCTGCGCGCTCCCAGGGAGCGGGCAGCATGTTTATAAACGGCCACCCGCCCCTGCACTGCCACCGTCCAGCCGTTTATATACAACGGCCGGACGGGAAGTGGTTAAAGTATGACAGATGGATTGCAGGATTTGTATCTGCCTGTGTGTGTCCAGCCAGCTAGGTTCGGCTGAGCCGCTCTCCAGTGGTGGTCACCGGTATTGCAGGCTGTTATGGGCCACGTCACTTTTTATCTGTCCAAGGTAAGCTCTCTCCTCTTCTAAACAATGATTTTGTTCTGGTTAGCCAGTCATCATTGGGGTGATTCGTTGATACGGCCAGGGGTGGACTGACAACTCATGGGGCCCCCGGGCAATAGGGGATCATGGGGCCCCTGTGTCCTTGCCCAAACTCAAAAAATCCTATGAATAAAGTACAAGTGGCATCTCATGGGGCCCCCTACTGACCCCTTGCCCTCGGGCAGTGCCCGGGTTTCCAGAATGGTCAGTCCGCCCCTGGACACGGCACATACACTTTGACACAATAAATCATTTGTCAATATTTATCGTTTACCTCAAACTCCTGATGGTGTGTAGAGCCGGTACGAGTTTTCGTAATCCTTCATTTTGAACATTACATCCTTTTAGATTGACATGTTCGGTCTCTCTGCAGGATTGAAGGATGAAAGACAACACAGAGCAGTCTATGGAGGTGAGAGTAATTCCAGAAAAGTCGATTACGCTCTTTGATCCGATACATTGTAACACGAGCTCCTCATTCCTGGCCTCATGGAGATAGTAGAATACGTGAAGAAGATCTCTGGTGCCCCTAAAAGATTTGTCAGGTTTTTGTTCTTTTGTTTTCTTTAGGATCCAGGAGGCCACGTGGCGGGAAGCCTTAGCAGACATTTTTTCCATATGAGACTCTAACGTGGATCTAGTAAAAGAGTCTGAGAGACCGCAGAGGAAACGTAAGAATATTTCAGCACGGCCATCTTGGTAGGATTCAGCCCTAGCAAGTGAGTCCTTCAATCTGTGGGGATTATAGTCAATAAAATGAACTAAGGCAGCCAAGAACTCCTGGAGAGTGAGAAGTAAGAAGGTGTATTCCACATCAGGAGGCCCACCAGATCCCATCATGAGACACGAAAAGAGATCATTATCAGTTCTCACACGGAAGGAGTCCAGATGTTGGCGATCAAATACAGTCATTTGATTCATGACTCCGTGTTCTGCCATCCACCCAATAGATATCAAATCCTGGGTGGTGGAAGTATCATCTTTCTTGTGATTGGCCAGAATGTTGGAGACAAAGGTCACCAAGAGTTGTGTCATTGTTTTGGGCAATGATGCCATCAGCTTATCGGTGATGGTTGGTTGGGCTCTGAAGCACATTGATAGCACCGTACAGACGATCCAGCAGTATGATGGGATATTGCAGAAAGTGTGCAGCGTGTCATTCTCCTGTACGTAATGAAAAGCCTTTTCTGAGAGTTTCTTGTTTCCAAAGAAATGTTCAAAGTAGCTCAGTTGGTCTTTTTGGTGGAATCCAATGATCTCAGCCATCCTCTGGAAATCCTTGGTGTTAATTAATGTCGGGCTGGTTGGGCGGCAGGTTATCAGTATGGAGCAACCCAAGAGAAGACTCTGCCTCACCAAACTATTCACAATCGCTCCAATATTTACGCTCTGTTTTGGATCAGTACACATTTTACTTGCAATAAAATCCATTTGGCTCTCCTCTAATCCATCAAATAAAAACAGAAGTCCCTCTGGATGTCGTAGGATATTTCCAATGTGACCCTTCAAATGTGGATATTGATGAAGAATCATCTCCTTCAAGCTGACCTCTCCCAGTTTATTTAATGCTCGGAATTCGAAGAAGAAAAAGACGAAAGCAAATCTTTGGTAGAGTTCTCCATTCGCCCAACCATAGACAATCTTCTTCATCAGTGTGGTCTTCCCTATTCCTGGCGCTCCGCTCACCATTACTGCATGTGGGACACATTGTGACTGGTGGCTCCAGCTGAACAGCTTGTTGGGCCAAATGTGTTCCTTGAACAGATCAATAGAGACAACACTCAGCTTCACATAACGCTCATTGATGGGAAATCTTTGACCTTCCAGGGTAGATCCAAAGGGGCTCGGCTCTACTAGAGTTTGAGTTTCCTTCAGCAGATGTTGCTTGTGCTTTATCTGGACTTCTGGAAAGAACAGAAAATACATTTATTAGTACAACCACTCCATTCTAATGCAATAATATGAAATACAACTGATCTATGTAGCACTACGCCCATAGGCGTCGCTGAGTTCTGGGTCCCCCGTAGATAGGCACGGGCAGGCAATGCACTTTTTCTTCACACCTCCACTTGCACAGAGTCAGTATAACAGTCCTTGAGCTGGTTTTTAGTTGTTATTATAAATGGGTTAACAACCTGAATGGGTTCTAGGGGTATGTGGGATGGCCAAGGAATTTGAGGACAAACGTCTTAGCAACAACATACTGTACAAAAATGTGGATTAGCAAAAATAACATCAGTCTCTGTTAAGGAGGACTAAAGCCCCCTTTTATGTACCTCCTCAGACTTCAGATGAGTCCTCCTCTTCGCCCAACTGTACTGAGGGTATCCCTGGGCAAGAGGTCCCAAGAGCTGGCAAGTAAGCAGTCCTGAAAGAGAACTAGTTGGGTCTTACAGCTGACCGCCCTCTACCATTATCTGGCCCAAGGGGTGTAGGAGTATTCACACTGTCCTGTCCTGTTTGGTTGGTTAACCTTGGTTGGACCTTTCACTGGGCTGGCTTCTTCCCTGCATACAGGTTGTTCTCCCTAGAAGACGGTGAGACAGTAGAGATCCTTCGTACCAGCATCCTGCCTGTAGGTAGGCTCCCCTTTCTGGGGCCCCCTCCCTGGTTCCACACTTCAGCCTTCCTCTAAGTCCATATTCCACCTGACACTGCACACTACTTCCCAAGGCTCTGCCACATTTAAGGGTTGTCCTTGGTCACCATGCCTAACCTTCTACTAGGGGATTGGCCAAAGTCCCTTAAACATCCAGATCTCTGAGCCTCTGAGCCTCCTACATCCCTATTCCAGAAAGTTCTCTAAGTTTTTGAAAGGGTGGGAGGGCACAGAAGCTCTAACCCAGGGGTGGGCAAACTTTTTGACTTGAGGGCCGCAATGGGTTCATATATTGGACCCGGGGGGCCGGACCAAGGGTACATGAATGATGTGTATGTGTCATACATAGTAAGTATAGTAATATTCCCCCATAGTAAGCATAGTAATTAATCCCCCATATAGTAATTCACCCCCCCTAGTAATTCATCCCCCCTAGTAATTCATCCCCCATAGTAATTCATCCCCCATAGTAATTCATCCCCCATATAGTAATTCATCCCCCATATAGTAATTCATCCCCCCTATAGTAATTCATCCCCCCTATAGTAATTCATCCCCCATAGTAATTCATCCCCCATAGTAATTCATCCCCCATAGTAATTCATCCCCCATAGTAATTCATCCCCCATATAGTAATTCATCCCCCATATAGTAATTCATCCCCCATAGTAATTCATCCCCCATAGTAATTCATCCCCCATAGTAATTCATCCCCCATATAGTAATTCATCCCCCATATAGTAATTCATCCCCCATAGTAATTCATCCCCCATAGTAATTCATCCCCCATAGTAATTCATCCCCCATATAGTAATTCATCCCCCATAGTAATTCATCCCCCATATAGTAATTCATCCCCCATAGTAATTCATCCCCCATATAGTAATTCATCCCCCATATAGTAATTCATCCCCCATAGTAATTCATCCCCCATAGTAATTCATCCCCCATATAGTAATTCATCCCCCATAGTAATTCATCCCCCATATAGTAATTCATCCCCCATAGTAATTCATCCCCCATATAGTAATTCATCCCCCATATTAATTCATCCCCCATATTAAGTCCCCAAGTCCCCCCTGTGTCAATTCACTTACCTTTGCTCCGCGCGTTCCTCTCGCCGTGTTCCCGCGCCGTTCCGGTGTAGCATGAAAATCTGTCTCCTATGAGGATCTGTCCCCCTCGACGTATCTGCGCATGTGCCAGTTTCAGGCATTAGCAGCCGATCGGCGATCTCCGGCACATGCGCAGATACGTCGAGGGGGACAGATCCTCATAGGAGACAGATTTTCATGCTACACCGGTCTTCAGGGCGGACTGTGAGAGGAGCCTAGCTCCGCGGGCCGGATTAAAAGGTCCGCCGGGCCGTAGTTTGCCCATTGCTGCTCTAACCTATTAAAGCCTCCCAGCCTGGCCTGAGTTGAACCCACTACCCCACTCCCAGGCTGACTTACCCAAGCTTGCTAACAACAAACCTAGCTAAACTGGAGGGTGATATATATATTTAAGTGTTCTTGCATGGCGACCACTTCCTGTTATCTCACATATATATTCTTATTATTCTAGCCAAATGTACCCCCCTAACTCCTCCCACAGTTTTTACACTACATAGACAGTAATATACGGAAACGTGCGGATTGTTCCCGATTGGTGTGCTATTACTTTGTGGAACGTTTCGCCGAATGGTCCATGAAATATCGGCGTTTTCGTGGTGAAATTGGTCCCATAGGAATGAATGGCGGAATGTTCAAAACTAGAGTGGGAGCTGACAAAAGCTAGAGTGTGAGCTGAAAAATCAGGACATGATTTCTAAACTGCCATCACTCCCTCATTTTCCAGCCCACCTACACAAATCTTATATCAAAGCGTTCAGCTATCTCTGCTGCCACTAAAAATGTCCACGGCTAAGCCATAGTCCTGATCGTTTTCACAATATGACCATTTGTTTGCAACTCATGTCGCCCATTTACATTCATTGAAACTCCACTCTAGCCACCTCAAATTTGAAGGGCAATTTCTAAACTGCGACTGTGCCTTCATTTGTAATATTTCAGAGACATACTATGCATCAAAATGTAGGTCTGGGTCTTGTGATTCTCACAATATAAAGCTCATCGCTGTAGGATTTTTAAAACTACGACCATTTGAAGATGCCAGTGAAGTGAGCAAGTTGGAGCAGTTTGTTTTTAACCGCTCTTCTCTGCCCTATTTAAAATCTAAGTTTGAATTGGTGACAGTTTGGCCGCCTTCTGGTTAAAGGTTTGGAAATCAGTTTTCTACAGTAGAGAATTTGAGGTGATAATGCTGTGAATGTGTTTATAATGTGTGTTTTCATGTCACTGTGAAGCACTTCGAGCAACAACATTGCAATTCCATGTGCTATAGAAATCATTCAAAGTTCAAATGCATTTCTCACTCTATCACGCTTGCCATGTGCACTTATTACGTTTCATCAATCCATTCGTTAGGGTCATGTTTACTATCTTTACTCCGCCCACTCCACACAGTTACTCCGCCCACTCCACACAGTTACTCTGCCCACTCCATAAAGTGACTCTGCCCAGTCCAACCTTTTCACAGTTACTCCGCCCACTCCAACCACACAACAGTTACTCCGCCCACTCCACCCAGTTACTCCGCCCACTCCAACCACACAACAGTTACTCCGCCCACTCCACCCAGTTACTCCACCCACTCCAACCTTTTCACAGTTACTCCAGCCACTCCAACCACACAACAGTTACTCCAGCCACTCCACCCAGTTACTCCGCCCACTCCAACCACACAACAGTTACTCCGCCCACTCCACCCAGTTACTCCGCCCACTCCAACCTTTTCACAGTTACTCCAGCCACTCCAACCACACAACAGTTACTCCAGCCACTCCACCCAGTTACTCCGCCCACTCCAACCACACAACGGTTACTCCATCCACTCCAACCACACAACAGTTACTCCGCCCACTCCACCCAGTTACTCCGCCCACTCCAACCACACAACGGTTACTCCAGCCACTCCAACCACACAACAGTTACTCCAGCCACTCCAACCACACAACGGTTACTCCGCCCACTCCAACCATACAACAGTTACTCCGCCCACTCCACCCAGTTACTCCAGCCACTCCAACCACACAACGGTTACTCCAGCCACTCCACCCAGTTACTCCGCCCACTCCAACCACACAACAGTTACTCCAGCCACTCCAATCACACAACAGTTACTCCGCCCACTCCAACCACACAAGAGTTACTCAAGCCACTCCACCCAGTTACTCCGCCCACTCCAGTTGTAGACTGCTGGTGAAGGCAAGAACACTTTACACAATTTCCCCAGAAATTGTAGCTTTTCTAGTTTTATATTATTATACAGGATTTATATTATTATTATTATACAGGATTTATACATTATTATTATTATACAGGATTTATATATTATTATTATTATTATTATTATTATACAGGATTTATGGCGCCAACAGTTTGCTCAGCACTTTACAATATAACGAGAGACAATACAGCAACAATACAGTTCAATACAAGAGGGATAGGAGGGCCCTGATCCTGGGAGCTTACAATCTAGGAGGGAGGGATATATATAGTATGCTGACATGTGGTTTTTATATATTACAAAATATATATATTAAAAAAATTATATATATATATATATATATACATACATACATACATATTTATTGAAATATATTGAATACGGCCAAAATTGTAGTAGTTCAAATACATGTCAATATATTTGGGAAGAATATTTTAAAAATATATTTCAGGTATATATTTTTCTTCCATGTGGGTAACTCTGGGATGTTGTGTGATTCCTCCACGTATTCTGTGATTTATAAACTTTACCATAAAGCCTTCAACAAAACGTTGGGTCCACACAGAGGGGAAACCTTCCAACACCATCTCTGAGCCGGGGTTCTGTGAGGGAGATTTACCTGAACTGGTTCACTCAGAATCTGGGGCATCTGTGTACGGGAGCCAATCGGCTTCTGACTTCAGCTTGTTCAACGACGCTTTGGCTATAAAACCTGGAATCTGATTGGTTTCTGTACAGAATTGCACCAGATTTTGCACCCTCCAGGTTTAGTAAACGACCCCCCTGTATGTTTTACTTACTTATAAGCTCTGGAGGCAGCGCCTGGCCATGTTTATCCAACAGAATCTTCTTCAGCAGACGATCTCCTTAAAAAGACACAAATATATATTGTAAAGTCGGCCAATGACGGTTCGAATCTTGGTCGGGTTCAGTAGGGACCGGTCGGGTTCAGTAGGGACCGGTCGGGTTCAGGAGGGACCGGTCGGGTTCAGTAGGGACCGGTCGGGTTCAGGAGGGACCGGTCAGGTTCAGGAGGGACCGGTCGGGTTCAGTAGGGACCGGTCGGGTTCAAGAGGGACCGGTCGGGTTCAGGAGGGACCAGTCGGGTTCAGGAGGGACCGGTCGGGTTCAGTAGGGACCGGTCGGGTTCAGTAGGGACCGGTCGGGTTCAGTAGGGACCGGTCGGGTTCAGGAGGGACCGGTCGGGTTCAGGAGGGACCGGTCGGGTTCAGTAGGGACCGGTCGGGTTCAGTAGGGACCGGTCGGGTTCAGGAGGGACCGGTCGGGTTCAGTAGGCACTGGTCGGGTTCAGTAGGGACCGGTCGGGTTCAGTAGGGACCGGTCGAGATTTGAACTATGCATGGGCAGGCTGAACGCACCCAAGTTGATTGATTGGGTTCAACCAACCTGCTGGATTTTACATGCAATTAAGAGGCAACTATAGCCAATAGTCAAGCATGACAAACAGTTGAGGGGTTTTCAGGGCTCCTCACATCCTCCAAAAAGTATTCCCTTGCGGTTGCTGCATTTTTGGTGCAAATTCAGCAAGTTAAAAAAAAAAAAAAACACAAAACACATCAAAAAAACTTCTCCCCGTTGAGGCCTGGTTCACACCAACACATATTTTAGGGCCTTTTGCAGAAACGCACTACCGTCCATTTAATGCTTATGTAGTGTGTTTTTGGCGGGTTTTCAGCATTTGCCGCATTTTTGAGGCGTTTTGTGTTTTTAATCTGCCCAGCAACAAATTGGCCCCCCCAAAAAAATATTCAAAAAACGCAAAATGAGTCAAACACAAGACGCACTGCAAAAAGCACTGCAAAATGCAAACGGCATTGGTGTGAACCAGGCCTGAAATGCATTGAAAACGCATACGTGTTGCGTTTTTTATGCGCTTTGCGTGTTAAATCTGCTCAGCATTAAGTTGGTCAAAAAAAATTAAAAAACGCAAACTGCATAAAAAAAAGTTAAAAAACGTTTAAAAATACAACGTGCATGGCAAAACGCAAACTGCATTGGTGTGAACCAGGCCTGAAATGGATTGAAAACGCATACGTGTTGCGTTTTTTATGCGATTTGCGTGTTAAATCTGCTCAGCAACAAGTTGGCCAAAAAAAATTTTAAAAAATGCAAACTGTATAAAAAAAAGTCAAAAAAGTGTAAAATTACACCACACACGGCAAAACACAAACTGCATTGGTGTGAACCAGGCCTGAAATGCACTGAAAATGCATAAGTGTTGCGTTTTTTATGCGCTTTGCGTGTTAAATCTGCTCAGCAACAAGTTGGTAAAAAAAAATTAAAAATTAAAAAAAAAACACAAACTGCATAAAAAAAAAAAGTTAAAAAAGTGTAAAAATACAACGTGCATGGCAAAACACAAACTGCATTGGTGTGAACCAGGCCTGAAATGCACTGAAAACCTGTCAAAAACGCGCATATGTGGCGTTTTGATGCTTTTTTGTAGTCAAATCACTTATGAAAAACGCATCCTAAACGTGGTAAAATCACTGCAAAAATCACGCGTTTTCAGCGGCCGTTACTGCCACCTTTTTTCCTATCGGCAAAATGCTGAGAATCCTATTTTCGGCCGATACATTTTGGCCGCCGATATGTCGGCGCATCCCTGTTATTAGGTATCTGTTTCCTCGGCGTAACAACGTCTTTCACATTTTACAAAACAATTGGGTTATATTGGGGTTTTTTGTGTTTTGTTATTTTTATATATTCTTTAAAGTGTATTTTTTTCCCAAAAATTTTTTTTCAAAAACTGCTGCGCCAATACCGTGCGACATAAAAGATTGCAACGATCGCCATTTTATTCTCCAGGTCTCTGCATAAAAATATATTTACAATGAAGAAACATAGAAAAGCGACGGCAGAAAAAGACCGAGCGGTCCATCGAGTCTGCCTGGTTTCTTTTGTTTTTTTTAGGTGGAGGGTTTTTTTTAGATTTTGTTTTTTTTTTTGGGGGGTGGGTTTTTTTCTTATTCTGTTTTTTTTTTTTTGGGGGGGGGGCGTTATTTTAAGTTATTTTCTAGTGCAAAATACAGACTTTTTTGTTTTGTTTTTGTTTTGTATTTTTTGGTAGGTGGTTTTTTGTTTTGTTTTTTGTTTGGGGGGGGTGTGGGGCTTGGGGGTTCTAAGTAATCATCTAGCGAAAAATACAGATTTTTTTTTTGTTTTCTTTTTATTTGTTTTTTTGGGGGGTTTTTAGGAGGGTGGGTGCGTTTTTTTGTTTTGTTTTTTTGGGGGGGGTTGTTTGGGGGTTCTAAGTAATTTTCTAGCGCAAAATACAGATTTTTTTTGTTTTGTTTGTTTTTATTTGTTTTGTTTTTGGGGTTTTTTTTGTTTTGTTTTGTTTGGTGGGTGGTTGGGATTTTTTTTTTTAGGGGGGGGTGTTGCTTGGGGGTTCTAAGTAATTTTCTAGCGAAAAATACAGTTTTATTTTTATTTGTTTTTTTGTTGTTGTTTTTTTTGGGGGGGGTTTGTTTTGTTTTTTGGAGGGGGGTTGTTTGGGGGGTTCTAAGTAATTTTCTAGCGAAAAATACAGTTTTATTTTTATTTGTTTTTTTGTTGTTGTTTTTTTTGGGGGGGGGGGTTGTTTTGTTTTTTGGAGGGGGGTTGTTTGGGGGTTCTAAGTAATTTTCTAGCGCAAAATACAGATTTTTTTTTTGTTTTGTTTGTTTTTATTTGTTTTTGGTTTTTTTTTTGTTTTGTTTTGTTTGGTGGGTGGTTGGGATTTTTTTTTTAGGGGGGGGTGTTGCTTGGGGGTTCTAAGTAATTTTCTAGCGAAAAATACAGTTTTATTTTTATTTATTTTTTTGTTGTTGTTTTTTTTGGGGGGGGTTTGTTTTGTTTTTTGGAGGGGGGTTGTTTGGGGGGGTTCTAAGTAATTTTCTAGCGCAAAATACAGAATTTTTTGTTTTTTTGGGGGGTGGGTTGGGTTTTTTTTGTTTTTGTTTTGTTTTTTTGGGGGGGGGAGTTATTTGGGGGTTCTAAGTAATTTTCTAGTGCAAAATACAGACTTTTTTCTTTTGTTTTTATTTGTTTTGTTTTGTATTTTTTGGTGGATGGGTTTTTTTGTTTTGTTTTTTGTTTGGGGGTGTGTGTTGCTTGGGGGTTCTAAGTAATCATCTAGCGAAAAATACAGATTTTTTTTTTGTTTTCTTTTTATTTGTTTTTTTTGGGGGGTTTTAGGAGGGTGGGTGCGTTTTTTTGTTTGTTTTTTTGTGGGGGGGTTGTTTGGGGGTTCTAAGTAATTTTCTAGCGCAAAATACAGAATTGTTTTTGTTTTGTTTGTTTTTATTTGTTTTGTTTTTTTTTTGTTTTGTTTTGTTTGGTGGGTGGTTGGGATTTTTTTTTTTTTTTTTTTTTTTTTAGGGGGGTGTGTTGCTTGGGGGTTCTAAGTAATTTTCTAGCGAAAAATACAGTTTTATTTTTATTTGTTTTTTTGTTGTTTTTTTTTTGGGGGGGTTGTTTTGTTTTTTGGAGGGGGGTTGTTTGGGGGTTCTAAGTAATTTTTTTGTGAAAAATACAGATTCTTTGTTTTTTTGGGGGGTGGGTGGGTTTTTTTTTTTTTTTTTTTTTTGGGGGGGGGGGGGTTATTTGGGGGTTCTAAGTAATTTTCTAGTGCAAAATACAGACTTTTTTGTTTTGTTTTTATTTGTTTTTTTTGGTGGGTGGGTGGGTGTTTTTTTGTTTTGTTCTGTTTTGTTTTGTTTGGTGGGTGGGTGGGTTTTTTTGTTTTGTTTTTTTTTGGGGGGGGTGTGGTGCTTGGGGGTTCTAAGTAATTTTCTAGCGAAAAATACACATTTTTTTTTTTGTTTTCTTTTCTTTGTTTTTTTGGGGTTTTTTTTTTAGGAGGGTGGGTGCGGTTTTTTGTTTTGTTTTTTTTTGGGGGGGTTGTTTGGGGGTTTTAAGTAATTTTCTAGCGCAAAATACAGATTTTTTTTGTTTTGTTTTTATTTGTTTTTTGTTTTGCTTTGTTTGGTGGGTGGTTGGGATTTTTGTTTGGGGGGGGGGGGTGTTGCTTGGCGGTTCTAACTAATTTTCTAGCGAACAATACTGATTTTTTTTTTTCTTTTTATCTGTTTTGTTGTTTTTTGGGTTTTTTTTTTGTTTTGTGTTGTTTTTTTTTTTGGAGGGGGGGTTGTTTGGGGGTTTTAAGTAATTTTTTTGTGAAAAATACAGATTTTTTTTTCTTTTTATTTGTTTGTTTTTATTGGGGGGGGGGTTTGTTTGTTGGGGGTTCTAAGTAATTTGTTAGTGAAAAATACAGTTTTTTTATTTTGTTTTTTTGTTTTTTTTTTGGGGGGGGGGGGCGGTTGTTTGTGTGTTCTAAGTCATTTTCTAGCGAAAAATACAGATTTTTTTTTTTGAAATTTCAGCAAAAAGTGTCAGAAAAGTCCCGGCCTTGAAGTACCGTAGATGGGATACAATGTCAGTTACCTGTATTAGTGATTTCATCCACAACTGCCAATATTTTGGGGTGACATTTCCGGAGCACAAAGAGACATTCCCAGAATCCAATGACAGCGTCTCTTCCAGATCCCATCACATGTTCTAACAAACGATTGGAGAAAGTCTCGGTCTGCCGCACGTCTCTCATGTGTAGGTAATCCTGAAACACAGACGAGGAATTATCAGGAATTATCAGACGGGATGGTATCAGCCGGGATAACATGGAAACATGAAAGTGTCAAATAGAAAATACATCTCCACTCCGGATTCACACGCAGACATACAGGAACCTCAACTATACATTACCCCCCCCCCCCCCCCCGTGAATAGTTGTCATTACTAGGATGGGGGGAGTTATTACTAGGATGGGGGGTCATGTCATTACTAGGATGGGGGGTCATGTCATTACTAGGATGGGGGGGTCATGTCATTACTAGGATGGGGGGGTCATGTCATTACTAGGATGGGGGTTCATGTCATTACTAGGATGGGGGGGTCATGTCATTACTAGGATGGGGGGGTCATGTCATTACTAGGATGGGGGGGTCATGTCATTACTAGGATGGGGGGTCATGTCATCACTAGGATGGGGAGGTCATGTCATTACTAGGATTGGGGGAGTTATTACTAGGATGGGGGGTCATGTCATTACTAGGATGGGGAGGTCATGTCATTACTAGGATGGGGGGGTCATGTCATTACTAGGATGGGGAGGTCATGTCATTACTAGGATGGGGGGGTCATGTCATTACTAGGATGGGGGGGTCATGTCATTACTAGGATGGGGGGGTCATGTCATTACTAGGATGGGGGGTCATGTCATTACTAGGATGGGGAGGTCATGTCATTACTAGGATGGGGGGTCATGTCATCACTAGGATGGGGAGGTCATGTCATTACTAGGATGGGGGGGTTATGTAATTACTAGGATGGGGGGGTCATGTCATTACTAGGATTGGGGGGTCATGTCATTACTAGGATGGGGGGGTCATGTCATCACTAGGATTGGGAGGTCATGTCATTACTAGGATGGGGAGGTCATGTCATTATTAGGATGGGGAGGTCATGTCATTACTAGGATGGGGGGTCATGTCATTACTAGGATGGGGGGTCATGTCATTACTAGGATGGGGAGGTCATGTCATTACTAGGATGGGGGGTCATGTCATCACTAGGATGGGGAGGTCATGTCATTACTAGGATGGGGGGTCATGTCATTACTAGGATGGGGGGTCATGTCATCACTAGGATGGGGGGGTTATGTAATTACTAGGATGGGGAGGTCATGTCATTACTAGGATGGGGGGTCATGTCATCACTAGGATGGGGAGGTCATGTCATTACTAGGATGGGGGGTCATGTCATTACTAGGATGGGGGGTCATGTCATCACTAGGATGGGGAGGTCATGTCATTACTAGGATGGGGGGTCATGTCATCACTAGGATGGGGAGGTCATGTCATTACTAGGATGGGGGGGTTATGTAATTACTAGGATGGGGGGGTCATGTCATTACTAGGATTGGGGGGTCATGTCATTACTAGGATGGGGGGGTCATGTCATCACTAGGATTGGGAGGTCATGTCATTACTAGGATGGGGGGGTCATGTCATTACTAGGATGGGGGGGTCATGTCATTACTAGGATGGGGGGGTCATGTCATTACTAGGATGGGGAGGTCATGTCATTACTAGGATGAGGGGTCATGTCATCACTAGCATGGGGGGGGGGGTTATGTCATCACTTTGATGAGGGGGGAGGTCATGTCATCATTAGGATAGGGAGGGGGGCAAGGTCATGTCATTACTAGGATGGGGGGGGTCATGTCATTACTAGGATGGGGGGAGGTGAGGTCATGTCATTACTAGGATGGAGGGGCAAGGTCAAGTCATTACTAGGATGGGGGGGGTCATGTCATTACTAGGATGGGGGGGTCATGTAATTACTATGATGGGGGGGGTCATGTCATTACTAGGATGGGGGGGTGTCATGTCATTAGTAGGATGGGAGGGGGTCATGTCATTACTAGGATGGGGGGAGGTGAGGTCATGTCATTACTAGGATGGAGGGGCGAGGTCAAGTCATTACTAGGATGGAGGGGGTCATGTCATTACTAGGATGGGGGGAGTCATGTCATTACTACGATGGGGGGGGGGGTCGTGTCATTACTACGATGGGGGGGGTCATGCCATTACTAGGATGGGGGGGTCGTGTCATTACTAGGATGGGGGGGTCATGCCATTACTAGGATGGGGGGGGTCATGCCATTACTAGGACAGGGGGAGGTCATGTCATTACTAGGATGGGGGGGTCATGCCATTACTAGGATGGGGGGGTCATGCCATTACTAGGATGGGGGGGGGTCATGCCATTACTAGGATGGGGGGGGTCATGCCATTACTAGGACAGGGGGAGGTCATGTCATTACTAGGATGGGGGGGTCATGCCATTACTAGGATGGGGGGGTCATGCCATTACTAGGTTGGGGGCCCCCAGGTGAACCTTTGCATCGGGGCCTACAAGTTTCAAGCTACACCTTTGCATGACTGCGCAATTGTCAGTGAAAGCTGTCATTGGGGGGGAATCTTCCGGAGGGCGAGGGGTGTTTCCCGCACCTCCCACACCTGCTCTCTCCTCCTGGCACATCTCAGGTCACGTTGGAGGATCTCCTTACCTTTGTGTTGAGGACGTTCCGGGAATGCAGTTCCTCCAGGATGGACTCGGTGTCCATGGCCTGCAGGGTGTAGGTCAGGTCACCTTCATAATACCCCAGTAGTAGCCTCAGGGACCCGTCATCATAGCTGTGCAGCTGCTGGAGGAACCTCCCGATGTCCTCTGAGAACATACAAGGACAGATTATGGACGGAACTCATCATCTGGGCCCCTAGTGTGGTGTGTACCCTTCATAACAAGCAGGTACTCCCCCCTATCCCGAGTCACCCCTGGTCTCCGCCCCTGACCTACCTTTCAGCACTGACCCTGGTCTCCGCCCCTGACCTACCTTTCAGCACTGACCCTGGTCTCTGCCCCTGACCTACCTTTCAGCACTGACCCTGGTCTCCACCCCTGACCTTCCTTTCAGCACTGACCCTGGTCTCCGCCCCTGACCTACCTTTCAGCACTGACCCTGGTCTCCGCAGCACTGACCCTGGTCTCCGCCCCTGACCTACCTTTCAGCACTGACCCTGGTCTCCGCCCCTGAACTACCTTTCAGCACTGACCCTGGTCTCCGCCCCTGAACTACCTTTCAGCACTGACCCTGGTCTCCGCCCCTGACCTACCTTTCAGCACTGACCCTGGTCTCCGCCCCTGACCTACCATTCAGCATTGACCCTGGTCTCCGCCCCTGACCTACCTTTCAGCACTGACCCTGGTCTCCGCCCCTGACCTACCTTTCAGCACTGACCCTGGTCTCCGCCCCTGAACTACCTTTCAGCACTGAACCTGGTCTCCGCCCCGATCTACCTTTCAGCACTGGCTCTGGTCTCCGCAGCACTGACCCTGGTCTCTGCCCCTGACCTACCTTTCAGCACTGACCCTGGTCTCCGCCCCTGACCTACCTTTCAGCACCGACCCTGGTCTCCGCCCCTGACCTACCTTTCAGCACCGACCCTGGTCTCCGCCCCTGACCTACCTTTCAGCACCGACCCTGGTCTCCGCCCCTGACCTACCTTTCAGCACTGACCCTGGTCTCCTCCCCTGACCTACCTTTCAGTACTGACCCTTGTCTCCGCCCCCTATCCACCTCCCAGTACTGCTCCTTTTAGAGAATGCAGAGCCAAGTATCACTTTGTGGTGCTAAGTAATGTGTATGGAATTGGTTAATGATAATAGATCCCCCACAGCAACAATAGACCTCCCCTCCAGAACAAAATACACCCCAGCAACATTTATCAACCCCATCTCAACGTTAGATCCACCAGCAACATAAGAACCCCGGAGCAACAATAGATCCCCAGCAATCAGCATCAATAGACCATTCAGCACACCCCAGCCCCCTTTATCAGTACATTCTGGGCTGGAGGTGCCAGAACTGCGTTCCAGACAAAACAGGGAATATCTACTCCTATCGTGCTTTTTCATATACACAGCTCACAAAAATGAGAGGAGGACTTTGTAATCAGAGTTGCATCAAGTCCATGACACTCCTGGGATATGGATCTGGTCAGGTAAGTCGCAGAGGGGGGTGGTAATCAGTTTCAGCTGCTTTGGGGTTAATGAAATTAACAACAGGTTCACTAGATGGGCAACAATGAAACGACCCCCAAAACAAGAATGGTTTTACAGGTGGAGAACACTGAAATTTTTCCCTACTCATCTGTTCTGACTGTTTTTCACTCTTTTTGCATTTGGCTCGGGTCAGTGTCACTACTGGTAGCATGAGGTCATACCTGGACCCTACAGAGGTTGCACAGGCAGTCCAACTCCTCCAGGATGGTACATCAATACGTGCCATTGCCAGAAGGTTTGCTGTGTGTCCCAGCACAGTCTCAAGAGCATGGAGGAGATTCCAGGAGATTAGAGCATGGAGGAGATTCCAGGAGACGAGAGCATGGAGGAGATTCCAGGAGACGAGAGCATGGAGGAGATTCCAGGAGACGAGAGCATGGAGGAGATTCCAGGAGACGAGAGCATGGAGGGGATTTCAGGAGACAGGCAGTTCCTCTAGGAGGGCTGGACAGGGCCGTAGAAGGTCCCTAACCCATCAGCAGGACCGGTATCTGCTCCTTTGTGCAAGGAGGAACAGGATGAGCCCTGCCAGAGCCCTACAAAATGACCTCCAGCAGGCCACTGGTGTGAATGTCTCTGACCAATCAGAAACAGACTTCATGAGGGTGGCCTGAGGGCCCGACATCCTCTAGTGGGCCCTGTGCTCACTGCACGGCACCATAGAGCTGGATTGACATTTGCCATTGAACCCCAGAATTAGCAGGTCCACCACTGGCACCCTGTGCTTTTCACAGATGAGAGCAGATTCCCCCTGAGCAGATGTGACAGACGTGAAAGGGTCTGGAGAAGTCGTGGAGAACGTTCTGCTGCCTGTAACATGGTTCAGCATGACCGTTTTGGTGGTGGGTCAGTGATGGTCTGGGGAGGCATCTCCATGGAGAGACTCACAGACCTCTACAGGCTAGACAATGGCACCCTGACTGCCATTAGGTATCGGGATGAAATCCTTGGACCCATTGTCAGACCCTACACTGGTGCAGGGGGTCCTGGGTTCCTCCTGGTGCGGTGGGTCCTGGCTTCCTCCTGGTGTGCTGGGTCCTGGCTTCCTCCTGGTGCACTGGGTCCTGGCTTCCTCCTGGTGCGCTGGGTCCTGGCTTCCTCCTGGCGTGGTGTGTCTTGGGTTCCTCCTGGAGCAGGGGGCCTTGGGTTCCTCCTGGTACAATGGGTTCTGGGTTCCTCCTGGTGCAGAGGGTCCTGGGTTCCTCCTGGTGCAGAGGGTCCTGGGTTCCTCCTGGTGCAGAGGGTCCTGGGTTCCTCCTGGTGCAGAGGGTCCTGGGTTACTCCTGGTGCGGTGGGTCCTGGGTTCCTCCTGGTGCGGTGGGTCCTGGGTTCCTCCTGGTGCGGTGGGTCCTGGGTTCCTCCTGGTGCGGTGGGTCCTGGGTTCCTCCTGGTGCGGTGGGTCCTGGGTTCCTCCTGGTGGACTGCAATGCCTGGCCTCATGTGGGGAGAGTATGCAGGCAGTTCCTGGAGGATGAAGGAATTGATACCATTGAATGGCCCCCACGCTCGCCTGACCTAAACCCAATAGAACCCCTCTGGGATGTCATGTTTCGGTCCATCCGACGCTGCCAGGTTGCACCTCAGACTGTCCAGGAGCTCAGTGATGTCCTGGTCCAGATCTGGGAGGAAATCCCCCAGGACACCATCCGTGGTCTCATTAGGACCCTCCCCCGACATTGTCAGTCATGCATACAAGCACGTGGGGGCCACACAAACTACTGAGGACCATTCTGAGTTGCTGCAATGACATTTCACCAACATGGACTCTCCTACTGCATCATTTCTTCACTTTGATTTTCGGGGTGTCTTTGAATTCAGTCCTCTGTAGGTCGATCATCTTCATTTCCATCCTACGATGGGGCGTCCTTACGTTCCTCACCCATCCCCCGTCCATGTCAGGATAGAGATCCAGCAGGAGATTCCTCCCCATTGAGATCTGATGGGTTTTCAGAGTCTTCCTCTCATTGGTGGAGCCGTGTATAATGACATCATCGAATGATGAAGCTGTGAGGGGAGACAGTTGCGCCCCCCCCCCCCAGGTTTCCTTACTCCTAGACCTGCAATATGTTTCATTACAAATTAAAATTTGGACAACATTTTCGTTATTCGGAGATTCTGAAGTATCTGAATGTCTGAATCACAACAGTAACGAATTTCAACGAATCCAAAATAAAGTTTATCAAAATGAAATGTCCAAATTCAAATTACAAAAATGAATTCTAAATGGAAATGTCCTACTTAGGCTTCTTTATAGAATCTAATAGAAAAAAAATAGAATAAGACAGAATAGAATCTAAAGGAATAGAATAGAAAAAAACGGCATAGAATTGAATACAAAAAATAAAAGAATAGATTAAATAGAATAGAACAAACTAAATGATTGGAAAAAGAATAAAACAGCGTAGAATACAACAGCAAAGAATAGAATACAACAGATTAGAACAGAAAATAAAGGAATTGAATAGAATAAAACAGAATAAAATGAAAAATAAAAGAATAGCATGGAATAGAACAAACTAAAGTACTGGAAAAGAATAAAACAGAATAGAATAACAACAGCAAAGAATAAGATAAGAACAGAAAATAAAGGAATTGAAAAGAATAAAACAGAATAGAATGAAAAATAAAAGAATAGAATGGAATAGAACAAACTAAATTACTAGAAAAGAATAAAACAGAATAGAATACAACAGCAAAGAACAGAATACAACAGATAAGAACAGAAAATAAAGGAAAAAAAGAATAACACAGAAGAAAACAAACTAAAAGGCTGGAAAGGAACAGAATAGAATAGATTGTAAGCTCAAAAGAGCAGGGCCCTTGAACCCCTCGTGTATTGTTACTGTTTTGTCTCATGTTCTGTCCCCCTTGCTATTGTACAGCGCTGAGCATACCCTTTGGCACTATATAAATACTGTATAATAATAGAAATAATAATAAATAGAACAAACTAAAGGATTTGAAAAGAATAAAACAGCGTAGAATAACAACAGCAAAGAATAGAATACAACAGATCAGAACAGAAAATAAAGGAATTGAAAATAATAAAACAGAAAAGAATAAATTAAGTAGAATAGAACCAGCTAAAGGGTTGGAAAAGAATAAAATACAACAGAAAAGAATAGAATACAACAGATCAGAATAGAAAATAAAGGAATTGAATAGAATAAAACAGAATAGAAAAATAAAGGAATTGAATAGAATAAAACAGAATAGAATGAAAAATAAAAGAATACAATGGATTAAATAGATAAGAAGAGAAACTAAAGGATTAGAATAGAATAATAAATGAATAGAAAATAAAATAAAAAAAAATGGAATAGAATAGAATAAAACAGAACGAACATAGATGTCTTCCAAAATTCTAATTTCAAAATTAGAATTTTCATGTCAAAATTTTAATTTTGAAAAGAATGAATGTACGAAATAATCCCAAATTTACGACACAAATTCTGAAAACGAATCGTTCTAACAGAACAAATACGAGGAAGCGAAGTAATGAACTTAACGAATAGATCCAAATCGAAGCAAACCGTCCCGCCGCGCACGTCTTTACATTCTCCTGGAAGAAGGCAAATTATTTTTTGATGGAAGATATGAACGTTGAACCCTCCTAGTACAGAAGGATCGGCCAATCGGTAGATTCTGGGCTCTTCTGTAATCATTGGAGCTGCCATCGACTTCTCTGGGCTGTTCTGGATCTCACAGGCTGGAGGGTTGATTGTTTCCTCCTGCATTCTGGAGGCTTCTAGACCATAGGGGGCTGGGAAGATGAAATATGCACAAATGGCTAATTAGCCAATCACACGGCAGCAACTCCATGTGTTTAGGCATCTAGACGTGGTGAAGACGATTTCCTGAGGTTCAAGCAGAGCATCAGAATGGGGAAGAAAGGGGATTTAATTGACTTTGAGCGTGACATGGTTGTTGGTCCCAGACGGGCTGGTCTGAGGATTTCAAAAACTGCTGATCTCCTGGGATTTTCACACACAACCATCTTTAGGGTTTACAGAGAATGGTCCGAAAAAGAGAAAATCTCCAGTGAGTGGCAGGTGTGTGGAGGAAAATGCCTTGTTGATGTCAGAGGAGAATGGGCAGACTGGTTCCAGATGATAGAAAGTAACTCCAATAACCCCTCGTTACACCCAAGGTATGCAGAATACCATCTCTGAATGCACAACACGTCCAACCTTGAAGCAGATGGGCTACAGCAGCAAAAGACCACGCCGGGGGCCACTCCTGTCAGCTAAGAACAGGAAACGGAGACTACAATTCGCACAGGTCACCAAATGTGGACAATAGAAGATTGGAAGAACATTGCCTGGTCTGATGAGTCTGGACTTCAGCTGCGACATTCAGATGGTGGGGTCAGAATTTGGAGTAAAAAACATGAAAGCATGGATCCATCCTGCCTTGTATCAATGGTTCAGGCTGGTGGTGGTGGTGTCATGGTGTGGTGGATCCATCCTGCCTTGTATCAATGGTTCAGGCTGGTGGTGGTGGTGTCATGGGGTGGTGGATCCATCCTGCCTTGTATCAATGGTTCAGGCTGGTGGTGGTGGTGTCATGGTGTGGTGGATCCATCCTGCCTTGTATCAATGGTTCAGGCTGGTGGTGGTGGTGTCATGGTGTGGGGGATCCATCCTGCCTTGTATCAATGGTTCAGGCTGGTGATGATGGTGTCATGGTGTGGGGGATCCATCCTGCCTTGTATCAATGGTTCAGGCTGGTGGTGGTGGTGTCATGGTGTGGTGGATCCATCCTGCCTTGTATCAACGGTTCAGGCTGGTGGTGGTGTCATGTGGTGGATCCATCCTGCCTTGTATCAACGGTTCAGGCTGGTGGTGGTGTCATGGTGTGGTGGATCCATCATGCCTTGTATCAATGGTTCAGGCTGGTGGTGGTGGTGTCATGGTGTGGAGGATCCATCCTGCCTTGTATCAACGGTTCAGGCTGGTGGTGGTGGTGTCATGGTGTGGGGGATCCATCCTGCCTTGTATCAATGGTTCAGGCTGGTGGTGGTGGTGTCATGGTGTGGAGGATCCATCCTGCCTTGTATCAACGGTTCAGGCTGGCGGCGGTGGTGTCATGATGTGGTGGATCCATCCTGTCTTGTATCAACGGTTCAGGCTGGTGGTGGTGGTGGTGTCATGTTGTGATGGATCCATCCTGCCTTGTATCAGTGGTTCAGGCTGGTGGTGGTGTCATGGTGTGGTAGATCTATCCTGTCTTGTATTAACAGTTCAGGCTGGTGGTGGTGGTGTCATGGTGTGGTGGATCCATCCTGCCTTGTATCAGTGGTTCAGGCTGGTGTTGTCAGGGTGTGGAGGATCCATCCTGCCTTGTATCAACGTTTCAGGCTGCTGGTGGTGGTGCCATGGTGTGCCGTGGTGTGGTGGTGTCATGTCCACCCCTCTATGACTCCAGTGTCCCCATCTTCTGATGGCTCCTTCCAGCAGGACAATGCACCATGTCACAAAGCTCAAATCATCTCCAACTGGTTCCTTGAACAAGACAATGAGGTCACTGGACTCCAATGTCCTCCACAGTCACCAGATCTCCATCCAATGGAGCACCTTTGGGATGTGGTGGAACGGGAAAGTCTCATCGTTGATGTGCAACTGACAAATCTGCGTGACACCATCATGTCAATATGGAGCAAAATATCTGAGGAACATTTCCAACACCTTGCTGAATCTACACCATGAAGAATGAAGGTGAAAGGGGGGTCCAACCCTGGACTAGGCAGGTGGACCTCATGAAGTGGCCGGTGGGTGTACATGGCGGCTACAAAGTACATATAGAATTAGAGGGTAACGAGTATCTACTAAACATGGAGAAATATTCGAGTGCTTCTGTAACCTTCTATATGAACATCCTCACTGATTACTATCAGGAGGAATAGAATACTCATTGTGCTCACCCGATGTTCTGGGTATCAGGAGCGCCGCCATCTTTCCTGGTTTCGGTTAGGTTCCGGCAGAGGTCAGGCCATCACCTGGACACAAGAACAGAAGAAAGGTTTTAATTGTAACCAAACTTTATTTCTTAATATTATTCAAGCTGAATAAAAGGTGAAATACCTGCGGGGGAGGGGGGGTGTAGTAGTGGTGCAGTAGTGGCTGGGAAACGTGACAGGTCCCAGGAGACTACGGGACCATTCACAAAGTGCAGCGTGTGAGGCCACAAGTAACACAACGGGCTGCCCACTATTACAATCCTGGCGCCAGGGACCCAACAACTAGTGAAGAACCATCCTGAGGATGGCGCTGGATCTCTGAACAGGTAAGTGTCGCTCTAGGGAAGGTCAGCTGATACAGGATAAGTAGCTGCTGACTTTTAACTGAAGAACCTCTTAAAATGTTTAATTGCACCACGTCTGTATACTCTGCTATTGTTTATTGAGAAGCAGTGGCAGAACTACCATGGTCACAAAGGTCGCACTTGCGTCCAGGCCTGCTGCAGAACATGTGAAAGGGTCCTGCTGTTGGGACCATAATAAAGGGCCTTGCAATGGGAATAAATGCCCCAGGCTCCGGGGGAAAGGCCCCAGGCACGGAGGGAAAGGCCCCAGGCTCGGAGGGAAAGGCCCCAGGCTCGGAGAGAAAGGCCCCAGGCTCGGAGGGAAAGGCCCCAGGCACGGAGGGAAAGGCCCCAGGCTCGGGGGTAGAGGCTCCAGGCTCGGGGGGAAAGGCCCAAGGCTCGGGGGGAAAGGCCCCAGGCTCGGGGGGAAAGGCCCCAGGATCGGAGGGAAAGGCCCCAGGCTCGGAGGGAAAGGCCCCAGGCTCGGAGGGAAAGGCCCCAGGCTCGGAGGGAAAGGCCCCAGGCTCGGAGGGAAAGGCCCCAGGATCGGAGGGAAAGGCCCCAGGATCGGAGGGAAAGGCCCCAGGCTAGGAGGGAAAGACCTCAGGCTAGGAGGGAAAGGCCCCAGGATCGGAGGGAAAGGCCCCAGGATCGGAGGGAAAGGCCCCAGGCTCGGAGGGAAAGGCCCCAGGCTCGGAGGGAAAGGCCCCAGGATTGGGGGAAAGGCCCCAGGATCGGGGGGAAAGGCCCCAGGCTCGGAGGGAAAGGCCCCAGGCTCTGGGGGAAAGGCCCCAGGATCGGGGGGAAAGGCCCCAGGATCGGGGGAAAGGCCCCAGGATCGGAGGCTCGCTCTGCAGCAGCTGAAAGCCAGCAGGAGGGAGAGGAGGGGCAATTACTGGAACCGATCCCCTGTACGAATCTCTCTGCATCAGCTAAAAGCCAGCGGGAGGGAGAGGGGGATAAGTCGGCTTTCAGCTGCTGCAGAGAGAGCCATACAGGGGATCGGTTCCAGTAATTGCCCCCTCCCCACCATGCCACTCACCCTCCCTGTCCACAGCCTGGGCCCCCTTCTTCCCTGGGCCCGTGCAGGAAGACTGGTGGCACCCCCTTACCCCCGGCCCCGGTGACACATACACTGGTCACTACCTATTGTAATGAATTGGAATTACCTGATTCTAAAGTTCTGTCTGCAGTTTGTTCTTCTATCCACGGCGAACATATATGTTGTTACATCATAAATAATAATTATCTTGTCTCCGAATACAAAAGAAGCGCCAAGTTGTCAGGCGGCAGAGCACAGATATGTACTTCCTCACACTGCAGGCCCAGCACCATAAACATTCAATAAATATTACAATTCTTTACTTTCTGCCCAACTGTCACTTCTTACACAACCTCCGGGACTTCTGCAGAGCACCGAGCACCGTTCATACCATTTATATAGGAAAAGCAATTCAAATGTTTTTACCTTCCAGGCATCTCTCCTTATGTCTTCTAAAGTGAAAGTAAAGATAAGGAATGTCAGACCCCTCCCAGCGCAGGTCCAGGAAGTGACAGTTCGGAGTTTCTTATTAACTCATTGCAGTGCAGAAAAAAACATAGCAGCATTAATTTATTTATTTCAGGTACTTATATAGCACCGTTAATTTACGCCGCGCTTTACATACAGTGGGGCAAAAAAGTATTTAGAGTCCACCAATTGTACAAGTTCTCCCACTTACAGAGATGAGGGAGGCCTGTAATTGGCATCATAGGGAGACCTCAACTATGAGAGACAAAATGAGAAAACAAATCCAGACAATCACATTGGCTGATCTGGAAAGAATTTATTTGCAAATTATGGTGGAAAATAAGTATTTGGTGACCTACAAACAATATGTTATATGCTGTGTATGGCCTCTAGGGGTCTCACTACTTAGATACGGGTACAACTGTGTTATTGCATCTCTTTGGTTGTAGTTCTAAAGGCAGACACATGTATAATGGCAGCTATGAGCACCTAATAAAATGTCTGCTACTAACTACAGTGTGTGAGCATCTGAGCAGGATGGACTAACAGAACACCCCCGTGTGGTCCTGGGATTTTTGCTCACCGTTCTTGTGATCATTTTGACCCCACGGGGTGAGATCTTGCGTGGAGCCCCAGATCGAGGGAGATTATCAGTGGTCTTGTATGTCTTCCATTTTCTAATTATTGCTCCCACAGTTGATTTGTTCACACCAAGCTGCTTGCCTATTGCAGATTCAGTCTTCCCAGCCTGGTGCAGGTCTACAATTTTGTTTCTGGTGTCCTTGGACAGCTCTTTGGTCTTCACCATAGTGGAGTTTGGAGTGTGACTGTTTCAGGTTGTGGACAGGTGTCTTTTATACTGATAACAAGTTCAAACAGGTGCCATTGATACAGGTAATGAGTGCAGGACAGAGGAGCCTCTTATAGAAGAAGGTCCAGGTCTGTGAGAGCCAGAAATCTTGCTTGTTTGTAGGGGACCAAATACTTATTTTCCACCATAATTTGCAAATAAATTCTTTCCAGATCAGCCAATGTGATTGTCTGGATTTGTTTTCTCATTTTGTCTCTCATAGTTGAGGTCTCCCTATGATGCCAATTACAGGCCTCTCTCATCTTTGTAAGTGGGAGAACTTGTACAATTGGTGGGGACTAAATACTTTTTTGCCCCACTGTAGCTATAAGTTAGATATAATCCTTGAGGTGAGCCGGCTTTCTGATTGTTCTGCCAGCTCGCGTAACATATGAGGTTTCTTCACAGAAATCTTGGTGTTCTTCTGATTCTGGCAGTCTATTTTCTGGGACTGTCTCTCTCTGCCTAGAGACCTCCCTATGCTCCTCAGCAGTCCCTGTTTCTTTGTTGCTGGTATTCCTAGTCTCATCGCTTTGAGTGTCCATATACTGTTCCCAGGGCCCTGTATCATCTCCTTCTTGTGTTTTTCTCAGACGTCTCCGATTTCTCCTCCATCTTCTTCCTTCCTCTGTTATAATTTCATAGGACCGTGGTCCCAATTTCTGCACAACCTTCGCTTTTTTCCAGTGTTTGTCATATTGGCCTATTGGCTGAATCCGTACATTTTCATTGCTCTGGAGAACAGGCAGATCTTTTGCAGATTTATTATAATAGAAAGTTTGCCTATCTTGATTCTTCGTTAGTTTGGCTTTAACATTGCCCACAAGCTTTGGCTTTAGTAGTTGACCTGCAGTTGGTAGGAGAGTCCTTGTACGTCTACTCATAAGCCGCTGTGCTGGACTGGTGTCTAGGCCTTGTGTGGGTGTGTCTCTGTGGTCCGGTATAGATCAATTTCTAGTTTGTATTTACCTTCCAGGCACCCATCACCTTCAAATAAATCAGCATACTCTGTTTTTATGTGGTGAAAATCCAAAATGTATTCTGCCTTTTGTTTAGGATTTTGAGTAGTCTCAGAAACTTCCAGAGCCATGATGTTATGGGACTGCACCTTTATTAAGTCCATAGCCTGAACTGCTTTAACCGTTTCAATACCGGGCAATTTTACCCCTTCCTGCCCCCAGGACATTTTTCAGGTTTCAGCGCTCTCACACTTTGAATGACAATTGCGCGGTCATACAACATTGTACCCAAACTAAAATTTTATCATTTTCTTCACACAACTAGAGCTTTCTTTTGGTGGTATTTAATCACCGCTGGGGTTTTTATTTTTTGCTAAATTAACAAAAAAAGGCCAAAAATGTTGAAAAAAATACACGTTTTTCTTTGTTTCCGTTATAAAAATTTACAAATAAATAATTGTTCTTCATAAATTTAGGCCGAGATGTATTCTGCTACATGTCTTTGGTGAAAATAACCCAAATTAGGATGTATTATTTAGTTTGTAGGAAAGTTATAGAGTTCACAAACTATGGGATAGATCTGATTATTGATCAATCCTGAAGTACTGACGGCCAATCTAATTTCTTGAGGTCTAAGAATGTCAGAATAGTACAGATATCCCCCAAATGACCCCTTTTTGCAGAGTAGACAGTCTGACGTACTTCATAAGAGGCATGGCGAGTTTTTTGAAGTTGTATTTTTTTTTGTCATAATTTTTCGTAAAATGAAAAAATTAAAAAAATTATTTTCACTATTTTTTTTTACATACTGTCACCAGTGCAGTACAGCATCATCATATAACTGGCATGGCAGTGAACAGGGACACTGACTGGTGACAGTATGAAAAAAAAAAAATATATATATTTTTTTAAATTTTTTAAAAAATTTTTTATTGTTTTATTAATTTTTTATTACTTTTTTTTATTTTTTTTTTAACTTTTTTTTTCATATTTTACTATGACCAAAGTAGTACAATGTTACCATAGTAACATTGTACTACTTTGGGGAAGTGATCAGTATTTTTTTTTTTTTACACAATTTGCTTATAGCAAAGAAATACTTTACTATAAGCAAGCATTTACCTGAATGAAATGGATTCATTCAGCTTTTTTTTTTTTGTGCTTAGCTGTGATTTGGTCACAGCTAATCACATGACATGTGCATGTGATTAGCTGCGACCATTCACAGCTAGGCACTAGTATACAATGGATGGCATCATGAATGAAGCCATCCATTGTATACAACTGTCATGTGACCTGCTGTGATTGGTCACAGCAGTTCACATGGTACCTGCAACGGAGCCGGTACTCGGATCTGTCATCGGCCGTGTCCGAGGTACACGCCCGGTGACAGATCGAGCCGCTGCGCCGCTCTGCATTAGCGCAAACGGCGCATGTGCGGGAGCACGCCAAATGGCGTGCACCCGGAGTGGAGAAGCAACTTTGAAGCCGCCAAACGGCCATTGGCCGGGCAGCAAATGGTTAAAGATGATTCCATGCTGCACAGAGAGTTCATCTGTTATGTGAAAAAATGGAGAAACCTCCATTGGAGCATGCTGCTTGTGTTTTGGCCATCCCTTCAAGATGACAGTCTTTAGGATTTTGAGTATTCTCAGACACTTCCAGAGCCATGATGTTATGGGACTGCACCTTTATTAAGTCCATAGCCTGAACTGCTTTAACTCCCAGCAAAGGAATGTGATGGTCCTCCTGCAACACAGTAAACTCCACTCTGTAGCTCTTTCTGTTCCGTGGATTTCTTCATTGTAGCTTGCATGTTCCCATGGGTTTCAGAACACTTTTGTTGTACATGACCAGTACCTTATCAGTGGGCTCAATGGGAACCTGTTTGTTAAGCAGAGTAAATGGAATGACATTGCAGCTCGCGCCACAATCCAGCTGAAACCTTATGGGCTGTTCATCCACCATAAATATGGCAAAGAGCTGCTTTGCATCATTGGCTACTGGCTGTTTGACTACATTGACGTTCTCTGTTGCAGACTGCAGCTGCAGCCATGTGATGCCCTCTGTGCTGTCCTTGTCTGTGTCCTGGGTCACTGTGCTGTCCTCGTCTGTGTCCTGGGTCAGTGTGTGGACTTGTCTGTGTCCTGGGTCACTGTGTGGACTTGTCTGTGTCCTGGGTCACTGTGCTGTCCTCGTCTGTGTCCTGGGTCACTGTGTGGACTTGTCTGTGTCCTGGGTCACTGTGTGGACTTGTCTGTGTCCTGGGTCACTGTGCTGTCCTCGTCTGTGTCCTGGGTCACTGTGTGGACTTGTCTGTGTCCTGGGTCACTGTGTGGACTTGTCTGTGTCCTGGGTCACTGTGCTGTCCTCGTCTGTGTCCTGGGTCACTGTGTGGACTTGTCTGTGTCCTGGGTCACTGTGTGGACTTGTCTGTGTCCTGGGTCACTGTGTGGACTTGTCTGTGTCCTGGGTCACTGTGTGGACTCGTCTGTGTCCTGGGTCACTGTGCTGTCCTTGTCTGTGTCCTGGGTCACTGTGTGGACTTGTCTGTGTCCTGGGTCACTGTGTGGACTTGTCTGTGTCCTGGGTCACTGTGTGGACTTGTCTGTGTCCTGGGTCACTGTGCTGTCCTCGTCTGTGTCCTGGGTCACTGTGTGGACTTGTCTGTGTCCTGGGTCACTGTGCTGTCCTCGTCTGTGTCCTGGGTCACTGTGTGGACTTGTCTGTGTCCTGGGTCACTGTGTGGACTTGTCTGTGTCCTGGGTCACTGTGTGGACTTGTCTGTGTCCTGGGTCACTGTGTGGACTTGTCTGTGTCCTGGGTCACTGTGTGGACTTGTCTGTGTCCTGGGTCACTGTGTGGACTTGTCTGTGTCCTGGGTCACTGTGTGGACTTGTCTGTGTCCTGGGTCACTGTGCTGTCCTCGTCTGTGTCCTGGGTCACTGTGTGGACTTGTCTGTGTCCTGGGTCACTGTGTGGACTTCTCTGTGTCCTGGGTCACTGTGTGGACTTGTCTGTGTCCTGGGTCACTGTGTGGACTTGTCTGTGTCCTGGGTCACTGTGTGGACTTCTCTGTGTCCTGGGTCACTGTGTGGACTTGTCTGTGTCCTGGGTCACTGTGTGGACTTGTCTGTACTGTTTGCTGGTTTTGAATCTGCACACAGCTGAAAAGTGGTTCATCTTGCCACAAGTCCTGCAGGACTCCCCATACGCTGGACATTTCTCTTTGTCTCTTTCATGTCTTTTGCCACAGTATTTACACTGGACTGAGCTCACAGGGAGCCTGGACCTTGCTCTGCCTTTCACAGATACTGCATGTACTGAGGCATCACTGGTGCCCTCCATCATCTTCAGCCTGTCTTTAGTCAGCTCAGCAGCCCTGCAGATTTGTATACATTTCTCCAGCGCCAGCTCTTCCTCCCTCAGTAATCTTTCTCTGAGGTGAGAGTCTCTGATGCCACACACTATCCTGTCTCGGATAAGGGAGTCCCTGATGTCCCCAAATCCACAGGTTGCAGCCAGTCTCCTCAGCTCTGTCACATATCTGTCCACACTGTCCCCAATCTCCTGATTCCTTGAGAAGAACTTGTATCTCTCCACCGTCTCATTCTTTTTGGGGTCACAGTGCTTATCAAATGCTTGCAGTATGTCTGTCAGTGCCATGCTGTCTGTGAGCCGGGTCTCGGCTAGTTCTCGGCCTTTTTCCCCAATCAAGTCATAAAACAGCTTTACTTCCCTCTGCTCATCTCTGGGGGCCACTGTCAGGTCCACATACAGAGTAAACTCTGCCTTCCAGTGTCTCCATGTCTGTGAGAGATTGGAAGAAGTGACATCCAGTCTCTGAGGGGGTTTCAGGCCACTCTCCATAGTGCAGTCTGATAGGGACTCTGTACTTACAGTTGCTGATTCTCTGTACAGTTCTAGTGTCACACAATCTGTATTTGTAGACAGAAGACTTGCTATTCAGAGGTCCAGTGCCCAGCTGCCACCATGTTCAGTTAGTCGATCCTGCTCAGATGCTCACACACTGTAGTTAGTAGCAGACATTTTATTAGGTGCTCATAGCTGCCATTATACATGTGTCTGCTTCCAGAACTACAACCAACGAGAGGCAATAACACAGTTGTACCCGTATCTAAGTAGTGAGACCCCTAGAGGCCATACACAGCATATAACATATTGCTACACCCCCCTTCCAGTCCCGACACTTTCCCCCTCTTCCAGTCCGGAACCTTTTCCCCCCTTCCAGTCCGGACACTTTCCCCCCCTTCCAGTCCCGACACTTTCCCCCCCTTCCAGTCCCGACACTTTCCCCCCCTTCCAGTCCCGACACTTTCCCCCCCTTCCAGTCCGGAACCTTTTCCCCCTGTTCTGTTAGTCGATCCTGCTCAGATGCTCACACACTGAAGTTAGTAGCAGACATTTTATTAGGTGCTCATAGCTGCCATTATACATGTGTCTGCTTCCAGAACTACAACCAAAGAGAGGCAATAACACAGTTGTACCAGTATCTAAGTAGTGAGACCCCTAGAGGCCATACACAGCATATAACATATTGCTACAGGAGCCTCCTTTAAAAAGTCTGTCTGGTGCCAGAAACTGTGGGCACACTTCCTCGTGCATGCACCTGTGTGCGCATGCGCGAGCCTACGCTCATTTTTATTAGCAATGCACCCATGCTCATTTCTATGCGCGATGTTGCACTCATGTGCATTTCTATGTGCGAGTCGCCATACAGAAATTCCCTTACAGAGAGTGAAGTGCTTAAAGCGGTTGTAAACCCTCACGTATACCCAGTAAAGTGACTATCCTCTATCCTCTCCTGGTTCTCATCCTACCTATCCCGACGCTCCTTCAGCGTCACCTACAATGGCGCCACCTCCCCCTCCCTCCCCCTCTCTGTTGGGGTCCCCCAAGGCTCTGTCCTTGGACCCCTTCTCTTCTCCATCTACACCTCCTCCCTGGGCACACTCATACATTCCCATGGCTTCAATTATCACCTCTATGCTGACGACACCCAAATTTACCTCTCCACCCCCCACCTCACCCCCACTATCTCCACCCGCATCACTCACCTCCTAAACGACATCTCAGACTGGATGTCGCTCCATTTCCTCAAGCTTAACCTCTCCAAAACCGAACTCCTCGTCTTTCCCCCTGCCCACACCCCCCCCCCCCCAGCCTATCCATCACCACCACCAACACCACTATCACTCCTGCCCCGCAAGCCAAAGTCCTTGGCGTCATTCTTGACTCGAACCTCTCCTTCCTGCCTCATGTCAAATCACTTGCAAACACATGCAGGCTCCATCTCCGCAATATTGCCAAGATACGTGACTTCCTCACCCCATACACCACCAAACTACTTGTACACTCCCTCATCATCTCACGCCTTGACTACTGCAACTCTCTTCTCACCGGCCTACCCAAGTGCAGGCTCTCCCCGCTCCAGACCATCCTGAACTCAGCAGCCAGACTCATCCACCTCGCCACCCGCTCCACCTCTGCCACCCCCCTCTGCCTCTCCCTCCACTGGCTCCCGATTGTCCAACGCATCAAATTTAAACTTCTAAACCTGACCTACAAAGCTGTTCACAACACTGCCCCTGACTACCTCACCAACCTGATCACCAAGTACCACCCTACCCATACCCTTCGCTCTTCACAGGACCTCCTTCTATCCTGCTCCCTGGTCTCCTCCTCCCATGCACGACTGCAGGACTTCTCCAGGTCCTCCCCTATCCTCTGGAACTCACTGCCCCAATCCATCCGACTGTCGCCTTCCCTCCCCACATTCAGGCGCTCCCTCAAAACCCATCTTTTCAGGGAAGCCTACCCCACCCTCACCTAACGGCCTTTCTCCCTCATTCCTCCCACCACTTCATCCCCCTCAGCCTCTTCATTCCCCTCAGCCACTTCATTCCCCTCAGCCACTTCCTATTGTTCCACTACCCCCTCCCTCCTAGATTGTAAGCTTGAAAGAGTAGGGCCCTCTTACCCCTCGTACGCTGTCTGTCTTTGTTGTACTGTTTCATGTATTGTCCCCCCTATTGTACAGCGCTGAGCAATCCCTTTGGCGCTATATAAACTCCATGTAATAAATAAATAAATAAATAAATGATACACAGAGCTGAGACATATCCTCCTAAGTAAGTCATTTTTACTTCTTTATATACAGTCTTCTATTTTGTACACCCTTTTAAAAGTGCTGATTTTAGGTAAAAATCCTTCTGCATTTGCCAGTATCACAGAGGTGGGAGCAGGGAGCTGCAATTAGAGCTCTGAGAGCTGATTGGAAGAAAGGCACCCCCCTCCACACACAGCACAGGAGCTACTTTGTGAATAGACAAGCTATCTCCTGAGCTCTTTCCCACCTCTAAAATTTCATACAGTTGTTAGAAAAAATCTCTTCTGAATTGTTGAAATTTATCATACAAGTAAATTATGTCGTTAAAGTCCCACCAGAAAAGAGGACTTTTTCCCCCTTGTATTTGTTAGGGATGTTGGCACTTTGTGTATTATGTCCCTTCCTCTCTCTCATCTAATCATATACCACAAGGTTGGAAGGTTGACGCGTTTCGGGGGACAAGCCCATTTCCTCAGGGCTCTGAGTTAAACATATGGATGAAATCTCAATGGCACGGGAAGAAAAGGGAGAAAAGGGTGATGAGGAACTGTTGTTTGAGTTGTACAGAGTAAAAAAGGAAGTGAACTGTGCCGTGTAATCCAAACTATTAAATTACTGTCTGCGTCAAGAAGTGTCGCTCATTATGGAGAGCGCCTCCTTAGCGCCATACCTGTGTTGCAGCATGTGCCTCCGGAAGCCTTTTGTGGGGCATGAGAGTACACCCCTCCCTGTCCCTACCTGGGCACTACCAACACGTCAGGAATGGGTTCATGTCTTGCTCAATGATAATGTCCTGAACATGGGTGCGGATCAGTACCTTGAATCTGATACAACCACATTACTTGAGAGTGGAGTTTAAGGGATAACTGGTGTTCTGCAAGGGGCCCCATCACAGAGGTTCGGACCAAGCTACCACTTGGTCACCTAACAGTTTGGACTTAGCTTCAAGCTACCACTTGGTCACCTAACAGGTACTCATGAACACTGAGACAGGTAGGTGCCTGAAGAGCTGGCTGCTTAGAGGCTGTAACAAGTGGCTCAGGTAGAACAGGAACCAGGTTGCGCGGATAGCAAAATGTATGTACATGAAGCTGGCCATACAGGTAGTAGGACTGGTAACAGGACTGGACTGGTAGTACTACTGGTAGCAGGACTGGACTGGCAGTAGGACAGGTAGCAGGACTGGACTTGTAATAGGACTGGACTTGTAGTAGGACTAGTAGCAGGACTCGACTTGTAGTACTTGTAGTAGGACTGGCAACAGGTCTGGACTGGTAGTAGGACTGGCAACAGGACTGGACTAGTAGAAGGACTGGTAGAAGGACTGAACTGGTAGTAGGACTGGTAGAAAGACTGAACTGGTAGTAGGCCTGGTAGCAGGACTGGACTTGTAGTAGGACTGGTAACAGGACTGGGCTGGTAGTAGGACTGGCAACAGGACTGGGCTGGTAGTAGGACTGGCAACAGGACTGGGCTGGTAGTAGGACTGGCAACAGGACTGGACTGGTAGTAGGACTGGTAGCAGGACTGGACTGGTAGTAGGACTGGTAGTAGGACTGGTAGCAGGACTGGACTGGTAGTAGGACTGGTAGCAGAACTGGACTTGTAGTAGGACTGGACTGGTAGTAGGACTGGTAGCAGGACTGGACTGGCAGTAGGACTGGTTGCAGGACTGGATTTGTAGTAGGACTGGTAGCAGGACTGGACTGGTAGTAGGACTTGTAACAGGACTGGACTGGTAGTAGGAATGGTAGCAGGAGATAACTGGTAGTAGGACTGGTAGCAGGGCTCAACTGGTAGTAGGACTGGTAGCAGGACTATACTTGTAGTAGGACTAGTAACAGGACTGGACTGGTAGTAGGAGTGGCAACAGGACTGGACTGGTAGTAGGAGTGGCAACAGGACTGGACTGGTAGTAGGACTGGCAACAGGACTGGACTGGTAGTAGGACTGGTAGCAGAACTGGACTGGTAGTAGGACTGGCAACCGGACTGGACTCGCAGTAGGACTGGACTGGTAGTAGGACTGGTAGTAGGACTGGACTGATAGTAGGACTGGTAGCAGAACTGGACTGGTAGTAGGACTGGCAACCGGACTGGACTTGTAGTAGGACTGGACTGGTAGTAGGATTGGTAGCAGGACTGGACTGGTAGTAGGACTTGTAACCGGACTGGACTTGTAGTAGGACTGGTAGCAGGACTGGACTGGTAGTAGGACTTGTAACAGGACTGGACTGGTAGTAGGTCTGGTAACAGGACTGGACTGGTAGTAGGACTGGATTGGTCATAGGACTGGTAACAGGCACTGCTGGTAACAGGACTGTACCAGCAGCAAGACTGTGCTGGAAGCAGGACTGTATCAGGACTGTACTAATTCCGTAGAATGTACAATTATATAGAACCATCCATGACCATTTGTTTGCATTCAGCACCCTTGCTAAGGCCAAGAACTGAAAACCCAAATGATGGATTCTTTTGCCCACAGTATGTTGCTGGGTCGCTGCATGGCACATCGTATCCCAGTTTCCTGCTCCAATCAGAGAAGGAAGCAGATGCTGCTCAGTCCCAGGCCCAACCCATGGAGGAGCTCCATGTTCCTCCCCCCATTGGGCAACCTCGTTCCCCAGGATCACACAGCATTGTCCTACCTACAGCATAGAACGTCAGACAATGCGGCTGGGATATGGGAACGTTGTAAAGACAAAGGTGAAAGAAAGGTTTACTTCACATCCTGGTAAATATTATAAAATACAGTGACTAGTGCCATGTCCCTTCCCCCAACTAAATGCAATCTAATGTACCGTCCGCAGTAAACAACCATACAAAGTGTTGCAATAAAGATACTGCGCTACAATGAAAGTCCAGAGACATGAAAATGATTCAGAATACCGCGACATCCATGTATAAAGGAGGCTGTGTACTTCCATCATTGTTTTATTTAGACTTTCAATGTTCCGGGATGTCTAACACAGAGCTTCTCAACCTATTTCCAGTCAAGGCACCCATTAAAATCATGGACAGTCCTGAGGCACCCATTAAAATCATGGACAGTCCTGAGGCACCCATTAAAATCATGGACAGTCCTGAGGCACCCATTAAAATCATGGACAGCTTGAGGCACCCATTAAAATCATGGACAGCTTGAGGCACCCCATCTGAAAATGTGAAAAACTATTCCAATAGTTTTATATAATGCAGCACCACCCACACATGTAGGACACCCAACGTTAGAGGGATTTATTCTTCCAAAGCAAATACACTTTTGCACCCTGGTACTCACTAGTATTCCAGTGTTTCTCTCCTCCCTCAGTTGCACCCTGGTACTGACTAGTATTCCAGTGTTTCTCTCCTCCCTCAGTCGCACCCTGGCACTGACTAGTATTCCAGTGTTTCTCTCCTCCCTCAGTTGCACCCTGGTACTGACTAGTATTCCAGTGTTTCTCTCCTCCCGCAGTCGCACCCTGGCACTGACTAGTATTCCAGTGTTTCTCTTCTCCCTCAGTCGCACCCTGGTACTCACTAGTATTCCAGTGTTTCTCTCCTCCCTCAGTTGCACACTGGCACTGACTAGTATTCCAGTGTTTCTCTCCTCCCTCAGTCGCACCCTGGCACTGACTAGTATTCCAGTGTTTCTCTCCTCCCTCAGTTGCACCCTGGTACTGACTAGTATTCCAGTGTTTCTCTCCTCCCGCAGTCGCACCCTGGCACTGACTAGTATTCCAGTGTTTCTCTCCTCCCTCAGTTGCACCCTGGTACTGACTAGTATTCCAGTGTTTCTCTCCTCCCGCAGTCGCACCCTGGCACTGACTAGTATTCCAGTGTTTCTCTCCTCCCTCAGTTGCACCCTGGTACTGACTAGTATTCCAGTGTTTCTCTCCTCCCGCAGTCGCACCCTGGCACTGACTAGTATTCCAGTGTTTCTCTTCTCCCTCAGTTGCACCCTGGTACTCACTAGTATGCCAGTGTTTCTCTCCTCCCTCAGTCGCACCCTGGTACTCACTAGTATTCCAGTGTTTCTCTTCTCCCTCAGTCGCACCCTGGTACCGACTAGTATTCCAGTGTTTCTCTCCTCCCTCAGTTGCACCCTGGTACTCACTAGTATGCCAGTGTTTCTCTCCTCCCTCAGTCGCACCCTGGTACTCACTAGTATTCCAGTGTTTCTCTTCTCCCTCAGTCGCACCCTGGTACCGACTAGTATTCCAGTGTTTCTCTCCTCCCTCAGTTGCACCCTGGTACTCACTAGTATTCCAGTGTTTCTCTCCTCCCTCAGTTGCACCCTGGTACTCACTAGTATGCCAGTGTTTCTCTCCTCCCTCAGTTGCACCCTGGTACTGACTAGTATTCCAATGTTTCTCCTCTCCCTCAGTTTTTCTCCATCACTGAGCTAATGTGACCCCAGCACTGGTGGAGAGGGGCCGGGGAGGGTCAAACTAGGATGCTGTGCAGGCAGCTGACATCCTCCTTATCAACTGATGATGTCATTGGTTGTCAGGACACCGGTGGCTAGAAGGTCGTAATGGTGCACAATGAAAACTATGGCTTTGTGTAACTAAAAGGCCGGCTTGTTCCACCCATTGGCTTGTATAAAGGTTTTGGGCAATTTTTAGAAATGTCACCAATGCACCCCTGAAGAAACCTCAAGGCACCCCAGGGTGCCTGGGCACCCTGGTTGAGAAAGGTTGGTCTAAGATGCAGATACACATTTATACAGTAATGTCTACTTACCGAAGAAAGAGACGGAAATCTGATTTATAATCCAAAGATTAGACTTCACAATGCCATCTTCCCAATTTTCAAGCAGTTCCAGCAAGTGTTTGGCCACAAAAAGGTAAAGGCGATCTCTCATGCTCACAGAAATGTGAATGCATAGCACGGCGTTGGGTGATGGCTTCTGCTCCTTCAATCATTTTTGCAATGAAAAGTAAATTGAAATCAAACCGTTGAGAATTGATATGAAAACATCAAGGCTTAGACATTGCTCCCCGCATTAGAGTCCGCAGACCTCCCAACTCTCTGAAAGAAATATTTAGCACAGGATACATCCCTTCCACTGGAGGACGCAGGACCATGAAGATCTAATATGTAGAAAATGATTGGCTAAACTACACAAGGTTTTTTCTTTTAACCTCTTATTTCTCAATAATAACAAAAACAGTAATATAGAGGTTAGATTAAAAAAAAATAAAGGTTAGTGCAGCATAACACTCTTGGTAGTGAAATAGTGCATTTTGTATGGGGATGACCAAAAAAAGGGATACAGTGAAGGAAATAAGTATTTGCTCCCCTGCTGATGGTGAATGTTCGCCCCTCACACAGAAATGATCGGTCTAACAATGGAATGTTCGCCCCTCAAACAGAAATGATCGGTCTAACAATGGAATGTTCGGTGTAACACTGAGAGACAGAATACAACAACAAATTCAGCAGAAATGCGTCTAACAAATGATGACGGATCTGCATGTTCATGAGGGAAAGAAGGATTTGATCCCCTATCATTCATCAGGATTTCTGGCTCCCAGGTGTCTTTCATACATATAGTGAATGCAGGGTCTGGGGTTTAGTAACACTTTGATAGCTCCTGTTTACATGTGAGTGTCATGTTGTTTTTTGCTGGATGCCTTGTTTTGGCGGTTTTCCTACCGCACTTATTTACTTGGTTCTATCTAAGATTATAAATGTAATAATTGATTACAACCATTTGTCTATACATGAATTTAGCCAATCCTCATGTGGCTATTACCAATAATGTAAATAGCAAAGGATAACAACTGTGCAAAAAATAAAGATCTAATTTATTTACACAGAAGAAAAGTAGTTACTAATTGAATCAAACAAAAGATATGATATTACAAAAAAAATAATTGATGTTACAGTATAACATACAGTATATTATTATAGAGAGATGACTATAGGAAAGAAAGTTATAGAAAAGAAATAGAGCAATGCTGATACATTACACAGACATCCTGATGTTCTGAGGTCTGGGCTCCGGAAGGGACAAAAAAAACAGAGGCAGAAATGTGACTTTATACCCCCTCCCTTCCAGGTAGTCACACCCTTCAATAGGTTCCAGTATTTTGCCATTTCTGTTCAAAGGGGAGCTCTGTGATTTGTGAAAGACATTGGCCAACTGTAGTTCATCAGATGGAATTTAGGATAGGCCAATATCCAGGAAGCATACCTCCTTTGAAGCCAGTTCCCACAGGAAAGTCTATGACAATACTCCCTAGGAGGTGTTAGAAATGAGGGCTCCAGGGCTTATTCAGCTGGATGGCCCTACTGTCATAAACCCCTACAGGAAACTTCTAAGGGGGGTGTTGAGGTGATGCAATAGATGGTAAATAAGTTACAGGCATTGAGTCCTCTATCAGAAGTTCACAATAATATTAAAAATTATTACAGGCCCAAAATAGCCATCACGTTTCCCCCTGAAGTTCACTGGTGAACATATGCCCTACCTCAATAATTTTGTACCCACCCACGACAGCCCAGAAGGCCCAACCCCCCACCACCACTGCGGCCTCCTCTTCTTTCTTGATCATGACGGAACTCCTTATTTTTCCTGAGTAAACAAAGAAGCCCTGGTGCCTCCGAGACCTCACATTCGGACCATGAACGCCTGTGCTGCGATGTTTCCTTGTCCCTCTGCCTTTGGAAGGTTGGAACTCCAACCTCAATGGCGGGATCCTGGTATTTTTAGTCCCATAGCTTGGGAACACTGTGCAATGTTTGCAAAGATTGGATCAGACCGTGAAATGGCACTATTTAGCATGGTGAAAGATAGTTGAGGAAGGTGTAGCTTTTGCACCCTTGTCTCAAGAGATAACGTGGTGGTTGTTGTTTCTTCAGGTGGTGGTAGGGCAGGACTCCAGACAATCATACATGGATACACAAAAAGAAGGAGAATGTCAGTGTACAGTTATTGGGGGGAAATCAAGCATGAAGCAGCTGTTTGGCTTTTAAAGGTTGTTAAGCATAGGGGTCTTAATGTGAGCAAGTAAAGTGGGATCCCCACAGGATGCAGAATCTGAGCAACAGCTGCTATTTACCAGAGCCCCTGAAGGTGGGGATGGCCGATGTTGCATGCTATTGCCAGGTCTCAGTCTCCCGACCCACTCACGGGGCTCAGGTTGAAGCCATAGGCAGATTGAGGGATGTCTGCAGGAAGCAATAATAAGCATGTGGATCCCCGTCAGACCCTTAAAGCTGAGTCGGGCAAGAACAGGGGCGGACTGACCATTTGGAAACTCGGGCACTGCCCGAGGGCCCGGGGTCAGTAGGGGGCCCCATGAGATGCCCCTGGTACCTTTTTCATAGGCTTTTTTGAATTTGGGCAAGGACACAGGGGCCCCATGATCCCCTATTGCAAGAATGCCACAGCCTTATAATTTACAGCTCATTTATCTAAAAAGTTATATGCTAATGGAATATTAAACAAGGAAAAAGAAAGAGAGGAAAGAGTAATAAAAGCAAAAGCATAAATAAAATGATATAAAAATAATAAAGGTACAGATTTAATGCTCCTCCAACTACGACTTTTACTTTACATATTTCTTGTTCAAACAATTTTATTAACAATAAACCGGAATGACACAAACAAGGAGACATCGTTAACGAATACTAGGCATTAAAGTGGCATACTTTACATATTTCAATTTAGGTTGGTACAAAAAGCAATGAATCTGTATTCATAAATTAAAAATGAGAAAAGGTGAAAAAAATGAAATATACTGTATATATATATATATATATATAGTCGTCTTGGAAAACTGTTGGTATCTGCATTAAAACACAAAAACATTGCAAAAATTGCAGCAGTTACTTGATAATAGACAACGTCTCCGCCATACTAATAATTAGAGATGAGCGAATCGAAGTATCCGAAGTGGAATTCGAGTCGAATATCGGAAAAATTTCGATTCGTGCCGAATCCGAAAAACAGCCTAATTCGGACGCGCGAATCGAAATTTTTCCGAAAATGGCGGCTGACATGTGCGGCGACGGAGCGGGGATGTCGGGGAAGGCGCGCAGACAAGGCGCGCTGCCCCATAATGCATTCCTCAACGACATGTGATCGCATCAGCCAATCAGCAGCCAGCCAGCCAGCACTGTGTAATGGTCGAGGTATATATAGCGGCCATTTTGGAAATCTTCATTTGCCTGCAGTCATTGAACAGAGGCAGACCGCTCTGTACTAGGGACAGGGACAGAGTTAGGGCCACAGAAACGAGAATTGGGGACAGAGAGAAGTTACTTAGGGACAGAGAACCATTACTCAGGGACACAGACTTGTTAATGAGGGCCACAGAATCGTTATTTAGGGACAAAGAAACGCTAGTTAGGGCCACAGAATTCATACTCAGGGACAGACAGAATTGTTACTCAGTGCCAGAGAATTGTTACTTAGGGCCACAGAAACGTTATTAGGGCCACAGAATTTTTACTCAGGGACAGACAGAATTGTTACTGAGTGCCAGAGAATTGTTACTCAGGGACAGACAGAATTGTTACTGAGTGCCAGAGAATTCTTACTCAGGGCCACAGAATTCATTCTCAGGGACAGACAGAATTGTTACTCAGGGACAGACAGAATTGTTACTGAGTGCCAGAGAATTGTTACTCAGGGACAGACAGAATTGTTACTGAGTGCCAGAGAATTGTTACTCAGGGACAGACAGAATTGTTACTGAGTGCCAGAGAATTGTTACTCAGGGACAGACAGAATTGTTACTGAGTGCCAGAGAATTGTTACTCAGGGACAGACAGAATTGTTACTGAGTGCCAGAGAATTGTTACTCTCACAGACACAAAATTGTTACTTGCACAGACACAGAATTGTTACTTGCACAGACACACAATTGTTACTCAGGGCCACAGAATTCATACTCAGGGACAGACAGAATTGTTACTGAGTGCCAGAGAATTCTTACTCAGGGCCACAGAATTCATACTCAGGGACAGACAGAATTGTTACTCAGGGACAGACAGAATTGTTACTGAGTGCCAGAGAATTGTTACTCAGGGACAGACAGAATTGTTACTGAGTGCCAGAGAATTCTTACTCAGGGACAGACAGAATTGTTACTGAGTGCCAGAGAATTGTTACTCTCACAGACACAAAATTGTTACTTGCACAGACACAGAATTGTTACTCGCACAGAGACAGAATTGTTACTCAGGGCCACAGAATTCATACTCAGGGACAGACAGAATTGTTACTGAGTGCCAGAGAATTGTTACTCAGGGACAGACAGAATTGTTACTGAGTGCCAGAGAATTGTTACTCTCACAGACACAAAATTGTTACTTGCACAGACACAGAATTGTTACTTGCACAGACACACAATTGTTACTCAGGGCCACAGAATTCATACTCAGGGACAGACAGAATTGTTACTGAGTGCCAGAGAATTCTTACTCAGGGCCACAGAATTCATACTCAGGGACAGACAGAATTGTTACTCAGGGACAGACAGAATTGTTACTGAGTGCCAGAGAATTGTTACTCAGGGACAGACAGAATTGTTACTGAGTGCCAGAGAATTGTTACTCTCACAGACACAAAATTGTTACTTGCACAGACACAGAATTGTTACTTGCACAGACACACAATTGTTACTCAGGGCCACAGAATTCATACTCAGGGACAGACAGAATTGTTACTGAGTGCCAGAGAATTGTTACTCAGGGACAGACAGAATTGTTACTGAGTGCCAGAGAATTCTTACTCAGGGCCACAGAATTCATTCTCAGGGACAGACAGAATTGTTACTCAGGGACAGACAGAATTGTTACTGAGTGCCAGAGAATTGTTACTCAGGGACAGACAGAATTGTTACTGAGTGCCAGAGAATTGTTACTCAGGGACAGACAGAATTGTTACTGAGTGCCAGAGAATTGTTACTCAGGGACAGACAGAATTGTTACTGAGTGCCAGAGAATTGTTACTCTCACAGACACAAAATTGTTACTTGCACAGACACAGAATTGTTACTTGCACAGACACACAATTGTTACTCAGGGCCACAGAATTCATACTCAGGGACAGACAGAATTGTTACTGAGTGCCAGAGAATTCTTACTCAGGGCCACAGAATTCATACTCAGGGACAGACAGAATTGTTACTCAGGGACAGACAGAATTGTTACTGAGTGCCAGAGAATTGTTACTCAGGGACAGACAGAATTGTTACTGAGTGCCAGAGAATTCTTACTCAGGGACAGACAGAATTGTTACTGAGTGCCAGAGAATTGTTACTCTCACAGACACAAAATTGTTACTTGCACAGACACAGAATTGTTACTCGCACAGAGACAGAATTGTTACTCGCACAGAGACAGAATTGTTACTCAGGGCCACAGAATTCATACTCAGGGACAGACAGAATTGTTACTGAGTGCCAGAGAATTGTTACTCAGGGACAGACAGAATTGTTACTGAGTGCCAGAGAATTGTTACTCTCACAGACACAAAATTGTTACTTGCACAGACACAGAATTGTTACTTGCACAGACACACAATTGTTACTCAGGGCCACAGAATTCATACTCAGGGACAGACAGAATTGTTACTGAGTGCCAGAGAATTCTTACTCAGGGCCACAGAATTCATACTCAGGGACAGACAGAATTGTTACTCAGGGACAGACAGAATTGTTACTGAGTGCCAGAGAATTGTTACTCAGGGACAGACAGAATTGTTACTGAGTGCCAGAGAATTGTTACTCTCACAGACACAAAATTGTTACTTGCACAGACACAGAATTGTTACTTGCACAGACACACAATTGTTACTCAGGGCCACAGAATTCATACTCAGGGACAGACAGAATTGTTACTGAGTGCCAGAGAATTGTTACTCAGGGACAGACAGAATTGTTACTGAGTGCCAGAGAATTGTTACTCTCACAGACACAAAATTGTTACTTGCACAGACACAGAATTGTTACTCGCACAGAGACAGAATTGTTACTCAGGGCCACAGAATTCATACTCAGGGACAGACAGAATTGTTACTGAGTGCCAGAGAATTGTTACTCAGGGAAGACAGAATTGTTACTGAGTGCCAGAGAATTGTTACTCAGGGACAGACAGAATTGTTACTGAGTGCCAGAGAATTGTTACTCTCACAGACACAAAATTGTTACTTGCACAGACACAGAATTGTTACTCGCACAGAGACAGAATTGTTACTCAGGGCCACAGAATTCATACTCAGGGACAGACAGAATTGTTACTGAGTGCCAGAGAATTGTTACTCAGGGACAGACAGAATTGTTACTGAGTGCCAGAGAATTGTTACTCTCACAGACACAAAATTGTTACTTGCACAGACACAGAATTGTTACTTGCACAGACACACAATTGTTACTGAGTGCCAGAGAATTGTTACTCAGGGACAGACAGAATTGTTACTGAGTGCCAGAGAATTGTTACTCAGGGACAGACAGAATTGTTACTGAGTGCCAGAGAATTGTTACTCAGGGACAGACAGAATTGTTACTGAGTGCCAGAGAATTGTTACTCGCACAGACACAAAATTGTTACTTGCACAGACACAAAATTGTTACTTGCACAGACACAGAATTGTTACTCGCGCAGACACAGAATTGTTACTCAGGGCCACAGAATTCATACTCAGGGACAGACAGAATTGTTACTGAGTGCCAGAGAATTGTTACTCAGGGACAGACAGAATTGTTACTGAGTGCCAGAGAATTGTTACTCAGGGACAGACAGAATTGTTACTGAGTGCCAGAGAATTGTTACTCAGGGACAGACAGAATTGTTACTGAGTGCCAGAGAATTGTTACTCGCACAGACACAAAATTGTTACTTGCACAGACACAGAATTGTTACTCGCACAGACACAGAATTGTTACTCGCACAGACACAGAATTGTTACTCAGGGCCACAGAATTCATACTCAGGGACAGACAGAATTGTTACTGAGTGCCAGAGAATTGTTACTCAGGGACACCTAATCGTTGAATTAAATAGTATGTCAGACAACATGCAGAGGAGTGGCAGAGGAGGCAATGTTTTAGGAGCGAGCAGACGTGGCAGCAGAGGAAGGGGTCGAGGCAGCAGTATTCGCAGCCAGAGGCCAGTGCTCCCGGTGTCATCCAGCGGTCGTGTCTCCACCGACAACCCTGCCGTCATTGATTGGTTGGCTCGGTCGTCTTCCTCTTCCCAGGTCACCTCTGACACCTACAGCCAACGGTCGGTGGGTACGTCAGACACAACCGTTAGTTGGCATGGCCCGGGACCAAGCCCACTGAAATCACGTGTCCTCTACCTGCCCCTGTCCTTTGCTGTTCCCTCACCAAGCGAAGTATCGCATGCTGTGGGCTCAGCCCCACTGTACAGTGAGGAAGAGCTAACAGAGGGCGGTCAGGAACGGGGGGAGACATCGGCCTTTTCAGCAGCCAAGCGAACAAGTACTGGCGAGGAGAGTGGCTCGGTAGCCGGTCTAGAGACAGGTCTGTCTCCTGACCCAGACGCAGCCGAGGGGGCTAGTAGTGAGGCGGAGACCCTACTTGATGATGAGGAGGTTGATCGCACTTGGCAGCCTCGTCGTCATCAGGCAATTTCTTCCGCATCATCAGGAGAAGAGGGTGGCAGCTTGGCAGCGAGCAAAACAGTCGGTGGGTTGCCCAGGAGACAGCAGCAGGGTCGCATCAGTGTCAGTGGAGCCAAACGTCCACGGAGTAGAGCACCAGCTCCACTGCAGCCTACCACCACGGCCAGTAGTGGTGCCGGTGCGCACGGAGGAAGTAGCAGTCAGCCAGTGAGGAGTATCGGGGGCAAAGTTTCCTACTCGGTGGTGTGGCAATTTTTCCTCAAGCCGCCCGAGGAAGTAAATGTAGCCGTATGTCGACTATGTGGCCAGAAATGCAAGCGTGGCCAGGGGGCCCATGTTGGGACTACAGCGTTGCGTCAGCATATGCAGCGTCACCATTCGGTGGCCTGGGAAAACCGTGATAAACATACGGCGGTTCTGCCTGCCCCAGCCCCCGCTCCATCACCCGCTCCGTTACTTGCTCCGTCACCCGACGTCGTCAATCGCCCTCTATCAGCCAGTCAAGGCTCCAACACCTCTGCTGAGGGGAGTTGTCGCTCATTGGCATCTTCCGCTCGTTCAGATGCTCCTTCTCCTGCTACTCCTCTTCTCGGATTCCGTCAACAGTCTTTCTTGGAATCCGTATCCAAGAGACAACAGTTTGCGAGCACGCACCCGACGGTGCAAAAGCTGAACGTCCTCCTGTCCAAGTTGCTGGTGCTGCAGTCCCTCCCTTTCCAACTGGTGGACTCAGCACCTTTCCGAGAAATGATGGCTTGTGCCGCGCCGCGGTGGAGAGTGCCAAGCCGTCATTTCTTTGCCCAAAAGGCAGTGCCAGCCCTGCATTCACATGTAGAAGAGATGGTGGGCCAGTCTTTGAGCATGTCGGTCTCTGCCAAAGTGCACGGCAGCGCCGACGTGTGGAGCTGTAACTACGGTCAGGGACAGTACATGTCATTTACGGCCCACTGGGTGAACGTGGTGCCGGCACAGCCGCACCAGCAACTTGGACAGGTCACGACGCTTTTGCCTCCACGTTTGCACGTCCTTGGTCCAGCAAGCATGTCCGCCTCTACCACCTCTTTTTCCGCCGTGTCCTCAGCCGCCACCCCCGTGCCAAGTCCCATTACCCGACCGGCATATCACATGTGCAGGGCGCAACGGTGTCACGCTGTGCTGCACCTGGTATGCCTTGGCGAACGTAGTCACACAGGGGAGGAACTGCTGAGTGTAATGAACAGAGAAATCGACAGATGGCTGTCTCCGCGCAAACTGAAAATCGGAACCATGTTGACTGACAACGGAAAGAACATGGTGTCTGCTCTGCGTCAAGGAAGGTTGTGCCATGCGCCATGCATGGCTCACGTGTTCAATCTGGTTGTCAAGCGGTTCCTAAAATCCACCATCCCACTGCAAGACATCCTTAAAATGTCACGTAAACTGTGCATGCATTTCAGCCATTCCTACACCGCAAAGAACACCCTCATTGAGCTGCAGCGGCAGAACGGAATTCCACAGCATCGCCTGATCTGCGACGTTGCAACAAGGTGGAATTCAACCCTACACATGTTAGACCGCCTTTACGAGCAGCGAAAGGCCATCACCGATTTCCTGATGTTACAAGCGGATAAAGGTACTCCCCTGTGTAACTTAGATGTCAGCCATTGGCAGCTCATGCGTGACACCTGCCGCTTGCTCAGGCCCTTTGAGGAGGCCACGCTATTCGTGAGTCGGCAGGACTATGGGATGAACGACGTCATTCCTCTGTTGCACGTCCTGGAACAAATGCTGTTAACAATGGCTGGTCAGGGTGCGGTAGACGTGGCGCACAGATCTCAACGCCACATGACCCCTGTGGGGGCAGGACAGGAAGAAGAGGAGGAGGTAGAGGAGGACATTTGTGCTCAGGAATTATTGAGTGAAATGGGTGGTTTTTCCACTCAGCGGACAGGAGTGGAGGAGCAGGAGCATCTGGTAGAGGAGGAGGAGGAGGAGACAGAGGACCCAGACGCACCGTGGCAGTATGCTGTGGAGATGGAGGCAGGGAGTCCCTCGCATTCCTTGGCACAAATGGCCCATAGCATGCTCGGTTGCTTGCGTAGCGACAGCCGAATAATAACCATCAGACAGAGGGATGACTTTTGGCTGTCCACCTTGTTGGACCCTCGCTACCGGTCCAAAATGGTGGCCTTTTTCACACCTGCTGAGAGGGAGGCCAAAATTACGTACTATAAAAACCACCTATGTAGTCAGTTGGTCTCTGCCTTTGTGCGCCATCGTCCATCCTCAGACACTGTGGGCCCTGTGCGCTCGCGTTCCGCTGGCATGGCAGCAGGGGAGGGGTGGGGTGGTAGGAGCAGTGGCAGCTCCACCAGCAGCGGCTGCCTCAGTCTGCAGTCGATGATGAGTAGCTTTCTTCACCAGCGCAGTGAGGAAACTACTAACCAGCCGCAGCAGCAGCAGCAGCATCAGGTGGACCTGGAGCAGGAGCTCAAACAACAGGCTTGGGCCTACTTGGACAGCACCCTGCCAACCGAGGTAGACAATCCCCTTGACTACTGGGCAACGAAACTTGACCTTTGGCCCCAACTAGCTGAATTTGCCCTTGAAAGGCTGTCATGCCCGGCCAGTAGCGTGGCATCGGAGCGCGTGTTTAGTGCGGCAGGAGGTATTGTAACTCCGCGGAGGACACGACTGTCCACCCAAAGTGTGGAGAGACTCACGTTTGTGAAAATGAATCAGGCGTGGATTAGTCTGGATTTCAAACCACCAGTTCCTGACACAACTGACTAAATCCGCCATGAATCATGCCTCAAACATGTGCCACTTTCAGGTCTCCTCACACTGCTGGTGTGTTGAATTTTTTGACATAGGGTGCTGGCAGATTACGGGCCTCCTATAGCTGCTGCCAGGCCCCTAATCTGCCATAGGCCCCTATATACCACCTCCTCCTGCTGCTGCCAGGTCCAGAGTCTCTCATGGGTCCCTGTACGGCCTCCCATTGCTGCTGTCTCCATCGCCACACTCTGCTGCCATGTGCCACTTTCAGGTCTCTTCACACTGCTGGTGTGTTAAATTTTTTGACATAGGGTGCAGGCAGATTACGGGCCTCACATAGCTGCTGCCAGGCCCCTAATCTGCCATGGGCCCCTATATACCGCCTCCTCATGCTGCTGCCAAGTCCAGAGTCTGTCATGGTCCCTGTACGGCCTCCCATTGCTGCTGTCTCCATCGCCACACTCTGCTGCCATGTGCCACTTTCAGGTCTCTTCACACTGCTGGTGTGTTAAATTTTTTGACATAGGGTGCAGGCAGATTACGGGCCTCACATAGCTGCTGCCAGGCCCCTAATCTGCCATGGGCCCCTATATACCACCTCCTCCTGCTGCTGCCAGGTCCAGAGTCTCTCATGGGTCCCTGTACGGCCTCCCATTGCTGCTGTCTCCATCGCCACACTCTGCTGCCATGTGCCACTTTCAGGTCTCTTCACACTGCTGGTGTGTTAAATTTTTTGACATAGGGTGCTGCAAGATAACGGGCCTCACATAGCTGCTGCCAGGCCCCTAATCAGCCATGGGCCCCTATACCGCCTCCTCCTGCTGCTGCCAGGTCCAGAGTCTCTCATGCCATGTGCCACTTTCAGGTCTCTTCACACTGCTGGTGTGTTTAATTTTTTGACATAGGGTGCAGGCAGATTACGGGCCTCACATAGCTGCTGCCAGGCCCCTAATCTGCCATAGGCCCCTATATACCGCCTCCTCATGCTGCTGCCAGGTCCAGAGTCTCTCATGGGTCCCTGTACGGCCTCCCATTGCTGCTTTCTCCATCGCCACACTCTGCTGCCATGTGCCACTTTCAGGTCTCTTCACACTGCTGGTGTGTTAAATTTTTTGACATAGGGTGCAGGCAGATTACGGGCCTCACATAGCTGCTGCCAGGCCCCTAATCTGCCATGGGCCCCTATATACCGCCTCCTCATGCTGCTGCCAAGTCCATAGTCTGTCATGGTCCCTGTACGGCCTCCCATTGCTGCTGTCTCCATCGCCACACTCTGCTGCCATGTGCCACTTTCAGGTCTCTTCACACTGCTGGTGTGTTAAATTTTTTGACATAGGGTGCAGGCAGATTACGGGCCTCACATAGCTGCTGCCAGGCCCCTAATCTGCCATGGGCCCCTATATACCGCCTCCTCATGCTGCTGCCAAGTCCAGAGTCTGTCATGGTCCCTGTACGGCCTCCCATTGCTGCTGTCTCCATCGCCACACTCTGCTGCCATGTGCCACTTTCAGGTCTCTTCACACTGCTGGTGTGTTAAATTTTTTGACATAGGGTGCAGGCAGATTACGGGCCTCACATAGCTGCTGCCAGGCCCCTAATCTGCCATGGGCCCCTATATACCACCTCCTCCTGCTGCTGCCAGGTCCAGAGTCTCTCATGGGTCCCTGTACGGCCTCCCATTGCTGCTGTCTCCATCGCCACACTCTGCTGCCATGTGCCACTTTCAGGTCTCTTCACACTGCTGGTGTGTTAAATTTTTTGACATAGGGTGCTGCAAGATAACGGGCCTCACATAGCTGCTGCCAGGCCCCTAATCAGCCATGGGCCCCTATACCGCCTCCTCCTGCTGCTGCCAGGTCCAGAGTCTCTCATGCCATGTGCCACTTTCAGGTCTCTTCACACTGCTGGTGTGTTTAATTTTTTGACATAGGGTGCAGGCAGATTACGGGCCTCACATAGCTGCTGCCAGGCCCCTAATCTGCCATAGGCCCCTATATACCGCCTCCTCATGCTGCTGCCAGGTCCAGAGTCTCTCATGGGTCCCTGTACGGCCTCCCATTGCTGCTTTCTCCATCGCCACACTCTGCTGCCATGTGCCACTTTCAGGTCTCTTCACACTGCTGGTGTGTTAAATTTTTTGACATAGGGTGCAGGCAGATTACGGGCCTCACATAGCTGCTGCCAGGCCCCTAATCTGCCATGGGCCCCTATATACCGCCTCCTCATGCTGCTGCCAAGTCCATAGTCTGTCATGGTCCCTGTACGGCCTCCCATTGCTGCTGTCTCCATCGCCACACTCTGCTGCCATGTGCCACTTTCAGGTCTCTTCACACTGCTGGTGTGTTAAATTTTTTGACATAGGGTGCAGGCAGATTACGGGCCTCACATAGCTGCTGCCAGGCCCCTAATCTGCCATGGGCCCCTATATACCGCCTCCTCATGCTGCTGCCAAGTCCAGAGTCTGTCATGGTCCCTGTACGGCCTCCCATTGCTGCTGTCTCCATCGCCACACTCTGCTGCCATGTGCCACTTTCAGGTCTCTTCACACTGCTGGTGTGTTAAATTTTTTGACATAGGGTGCAGGCAGATTACGGGCCTCACATAGCTGCTGCCAGGCCCCTAATCTGCCATGGGCCCCTATATACCGCCTCCTCATGCTGCTGCCAAGTCCAGAGTCTGTCATGGTCCCTGTACGGCCTCCCATTGCTGCTGTCTCCATCGCCACACTCTGCTGCCATGTGCCACTTTCAGGTCTCTTCACACTGCTGGTGTGTTAAATTTTTTGACATAGGGTGCAGGCAGATTACGGGCCTCACATAGCTGCTGCCAGGCCCCTAATCTGCCATGGGCCCCTATATACCGCCTCCTCATGCTGCTGCCAAGTCCAGAGTCTGTCATGGTCCCTGTACGGCCTCCCATTGCTGCTGTCTCCATCGCCACACTCTGCTGCCATGTGCCACTTTCAGGTCTCTTCACACTGCTGGTGTGTTAAATTTTTTGACATAGGGTGCAGGCAGATTACGGGCCTCACATAGCTGCTGCCAGGCCCCTAATCTGCCATGGGCCCCTATATACCGCCTCCTCATGCTGCTGCCAAGTCCAGAGTCTGTCATGGTCCCTGTACGGCCTCCCATTGCTGCTGTCTCCATCGCCACACTCTGCTGCCATGTGCCACTTTCAGGTCTCTTCACACTGCTGGTGTGTTAAATTTTTTGACATAGGGTGCAGGCAGATTACGGGCCTCACATAGCTGCTGCCAGGCCCCTAATCTGCCATGGGCCCCTATATACCGCCTCCTCATGCTGCTGCCAAGTCCAGAGTCTGTCATGGTCCCTGTACGGCCTCCCATTGCTGCTGTCTCCATCGCCACACTCTGCTGCCATGTGCCACTTTCAGGTCTCTTCACACTGCTGGTGTGTTAAATTTTTTGACATAGGGTGCAGGCAGATTACGGGCCTCACATAGCTGCTGCCAGGCCCCTAATCTGCCATGGGCCCCTATATACCGCCTCCTCATGCTGCTGCCAAGTCCATAGTCTGTCATGGTCCCTGTACGGCCTCCCATTGCTGCTGTCTCCATCGCCACACTCTGCTGCCATGTGCCACTTTCAGGTCTCTTCACACTGCTGGTGTGTTAAATTTTTTGACATAGGGTGCAGGCAGATTACGGGCCTCACATAGCTGCTGCCAGGCCCCTAATCTGCCATGGGCCCCTATATACCACCTCCTCCTGCTGCTGCCAGGTCCAGAGTCTCTCATGGGTCCCTGTACGGCCTCCCATTGCTGCTGTCTCCATCGCCACACTCTGCTGCCATGTGCCACTTTCAGGTCTCTTCACACTGCTGGTGTGTTAAATTTTTTGACATAGGGTGCTGCAAGATAACGGGCCTCACATAGCTGCTGCCAGGCCCCTAATCAGCCATGGGCCCCTATACCGCCTCCTCCTGCTGCTGCCAGGTCCAGAGTCTCTCATGCCATGTGCCACTTTCAGGTCTCTTCACACTGCTGGTGTGTTAAATTTTTTGACATAGGGTGCAGGCAGATTACGGGCCTCACATAGCTGCTGCCAGGCCCCTAATCTGCCATGGGCCCCTATATACCGCCTCCTCATGCTGCTGCCAAGTCCAGAGTCTGTCATGGTCCCTGTACGGCCTCCCATTGCTGCTGTCTCCATCGCCACACTCTGCTGCCATGTGCCACTTTCAGGTCTCTTCACACTGCTGGTGTGTTAAATTTTTTGACATAGGGTGCAGGCAGATTACGGGCCTCACATAGCTGCTGCCAGGCCCCTAATCTGCCATAGGCCCCTATATACCGCCTCCTCATGCTGCTGCCAAGTCCAGAGTCTGTCATGGTCCCTGTACGGCCTCCCATTGCTGCTGTCTCCATCGCCACACTCTGCTGCCATGTGCCACTTTCAGGTCTCTTCACACTGCTGGTGTGTTAAATTTTTTGACATAGGGTGCAGGCAGATTACGGGCCTCACATAGCTGCTGCCAGGCCCCTAATCTGCCATGGGCCCCTATATACCACCTCCTCCTGCTGCTGCCAGGTCCAGAGTCTCTCATGGGTCCCTGTACGGCCTCCCATTGCTGCTGTCTCCATCGCCACACTCTGCTGCCATGTGCCACTTTCAGGTCTCTTCACACTGCTGGTGTGTTAAATTTTTTGACATAGGGTGCAGGCAGATTACGGGCCTCACATAGCTGCTGCCAGGCCCCTAATCTGCCATGGGCCCCTATATACCACCTCCTCCTGCTGCTGCCAGGTCCAGAGTCTCTCATGGGTCCCTGTACGGCCTCCCATTGCTGCTGTCTCCATCGCCACACTCTGCTGCCATGTGCCACTTTCAGGTCTCTTCACACTGCTGGTGTGTTAAATTTTTTGACATAGGGTGCTGCAAGATAACGGGCCTCACATAGCTGCTGCCAGGCCCCTAATCAGCCATGGGCCCCTATACCGCCTCCTCCTGCTGCTGCCAGGTCCAGAGTCTCTCATGCCATGTGCCACTTTCAGGTCTCTTCACACTGCTGGTGTGTTAAATTTTTTGACATAGGGTGCAGGCAGATTACGGGCCTCACATAGCTGCTGCCAGGCCCCTAATCTGCCATGGGCCCCTATATACCGCCTCCTCATGCTGCTGCCAAGTCCAGAGTCTGTCATGGTCCCTGTACGGCCTCCCATTGCTGCTGTCTCCATCGCCACACTCTGCTGCCATGTGCCACTTTCAGGTCTCTTCACACTGCTGGTGTGTTAAATTTTTTGACATAGGGTGCAGGCAGATTACGGGCCTCACATAGCTGCTGCCAGGCCCCTAATCTGCCATAGGCCCCTATATACCGCCTCCTCATGCTGCTGCCAAGTCCAGAGTCTGTCATGGTCCCTGTACGGCCTCCCATTGCTGCTGTCTCCATCGCCACACTCTGCTGCCATGTGCCACTTTCAGGTCTCTTCACACTGCTGGTGTGTTAAATTTTTTGACATAGGGTGCAGGCAGATTACGGGCCTCACATAGCTGCTGCCAGGCCCCTAATCTGCCATGGGCCCCTATATACCACCTCCTCCTGCTGCTGCCAGGTCCAGAGTCTCTCATGGGTCCCTGTACGGCCTCCCATTGCTGCTGTCTCCATCGCCACACTCTGCTGCCATGTGCCACTTTCAGGTCTCTTCACACTGCTGGTGTGTTAAATTTTTTGACATAGGGTGCTGCAAGATAACGGGCCTCACATAGCTGCTGCCAGGCCCCTAATCAGCCATGGGCCCCTATACCGCCTCCTCCTGCTGCTGCCAGGTCCAGAGTCTCTCATGCCATGTGCCACTTTCAGGTCTCTTCACACTGCTGGTGTGTTTAATTTTTTGACATAGGGTGCAGGCAGATTACGGGCCTCACATAGCTGCTGCCAGGCCCCTAATCTGCCATGGGCCCCTATATACCGCCTCCTCATGCTGCTGCCAGGTCCAGAGTCTCTCATGGGTCCCTGTACGGCCTCCCATTGCTGCTTTCTCCATCGCCACACTCTGCCATGTGCCACTTTCAGGTCTCCTCACACACTGCTGGTGTGTTGAATTTTTTGACATAGGGTGCTGGCAGATTACGGGCCTCCCATAGCTGCTGCCAGGCCCCTAATCTGCCATGGGCCCCTATATACCGCCTCCTCATGCTGCTGCCAAGTCCAGAGTCTGTCATGGGTCCCTGTACGGCCTCCCATTGCTGCTGTCTCCATCGCCACACTCTGCCATGTGCCACTTTCAGGTCTCCTCACACACTGCTGGTGTGTAGAATTTTTTGACATAGGGTGCTGGCAGATTACGGGCCTCCCATAGCTGCTGCCAGGCCCCTAATCTGCCATGGGCCCCTATATACCGCCTCCTCATGCTGCTGCCAAGTCCAGAGTCTCTCATGGGTCCCTGTACGGCCTCCCATTGCTGCTGTCTCCATCGCCACACTCTGCCATGTGCCACTTTCAGGTCTCCTCACACTGCTGGTGTGTTGAATTTTTTGACATAGGGTGCTGGCAGATTACGGGCCTCCTATAGCTGCTGCCAGGCCCCTAATCTGCCATGGGCCCCTATATACCGCCTCCTCATGCTGCTGCCAAGTTCAGAGTCTGTCATGGGTCCCTGTACGGCCTCCCATTGCTGCTGTCTCCATCGCCACACTCTGCCATGTGCCACTTTCAGGTCTCCTCACACTGCTGGTGTGTTGAATTTTTTGACATAGGGTGCTGGCAGATTACGGGCCTCCTATAGCTGCTGCCAGGCCCCTAATCTGCCATAAGCCCCTATATACCGCCTCCTCATGCTGCTGCCAAGTCCAGAGTCTGTCATGGGTCCCTGTACGGCCTCCCATTGCTGCTGTCTCCATCGCCACACTCTGCCATGTGCCACTTTCAGGTCTCCTCACACACTGCTGGTGTGTTGAATTTTTTGACATAGGGTGCTGGCAGATTACGGGCCTCCTATAGCTGCTGCCAGGCCCCTAATCTGCCGTAGGCCCCTATATACCGCCTCCTCATGCTGCTGCCAGGTCCAGAGTCTCTCATGGGTCCCTGTACGGCCTCCCATTGCTGCTGTCTCCATCGCCACACTCTGCCATGTGCCACTTTCAGGTCTCCTCACACTGCTGGTGTGTTCCATTTTTTGTCATAGGGTGCTGGCAGATTATGGGCCTCCCATAACTGCTGCCAGGCCCCTAATCTGCCATGGGCCCCTATACCGACTCCTCATGCTGTGACGTTGCAACAAGGTGGAATTCAACCCTACATATGTTAGACCGCCTTTACGAACAGCAAAAGGCCATCACAGATTTCCTGATGTTAAAAGCAGATAAAGGTACTCCCTGTGTAACTTAGATGTCAGCCATTGGCAGCTCATGCGTGACACCTGCGCTTGCTCAGGCCCTTTGAGGAGGCCACGCTATTCGTGAGTCGGCAGGACTATGGGATGAACGACGTCATTCCTCTGTTGCACGTCCTGGAACAAATGCTGTTAACAATGGCTGGTCAGGGTGCGGTAGACGTGGCGCACAGATCTCAACGCCACATGGCCCCTGTGGGGGCAGGACTGGAAGAAGAGGAGGAGGTAGAGGAGGACATTGGTGCTCAGGAATTATTGAGTGAAATGGGTGGTTTTTCCACTCAGCGGACAGGAGTGGAGGAGCAGGAGCATCTGGTAGAGGAGGAGGAAGAGGAGACAGAGGACCTAGACGCACCGTGGCAGTATGCTGTGGAGATGGAGGCAGGGAGTCCCTCGCATTCCTTGGCACAAATGGCCCATAGCATGCTCGGTTGCTTGCGTAGCGACAGCCGAATAATAACCATCAGACAGAGGGATGACTTTTGGCTGTCCACCTTGTTGGACCCTCGCTACCGTTCAAAAATGGTGGCCTTTTTCACACCTGCTGAGAGGGAGGCCAAAATAACGTACTATAAAAAACACCTATGTAGTCAGCTGGTCTCTGCCTGTCTGCGCCAACGTCCATCCTCAGACACTGTGGGCCCTGTGCGCTCGTGTTCCGCTGCCATGGCAGCAGGGGAGGGGTGGGGTGGTAGGAGCAGTGGCAGCTCCACCAGCAGCGGCTGCCTCAGTCTGCAGTCGATGATGAGTAGCTTTCTTCACCAGCGCAGTGAGGAAACTACTAACCAGCCGCAGCAGCAGCAGCAGCATCAGGTGGACCTGGAGCAGGACCTCAAACAACAGGCTTAGGCCTACTTGGACAGCACCCTGCCAACCGAGGTAGACAATCCCCTTGACTACTGGGCAACGAAACTTGACCTTTGGCCCCAACTAGCTGAATTTGCCCTTGAAAGGCTGTCATGCCCGGCCAGTAGCGTGGCATCGGAGCGCGTGTTTAGTGCGGCAGGAGGTATTGCAACTCCGCGGAGGACACGACTGTCCACCCAAAGTGTGGAGAGACTCACGTTTGTGAAAATGAATCAGGCGTGGATTAGTCTGGATTTCAAACCACCAGTTCCTGACACAACTGACTAAATCCGCCATGAATCATGCCCCAAACATGTGCCACTTTCAGGTCTCCTCACACTGCTGGTGTGTTCCATTTTTTGTCATAGGGTGCTGGCAGATTACGGGCCTCCCATAGCTGCTGCCAGGCCCCTAATCTGCCATGGGCCCCTATACCGCCTCCTCATGCTGCTGCCAAGTCCAGAGTCTCTCATGGGTCCCTGTACGGCCTCCCATTGCTGCTGCCTCCATCGCCACACTCTGCCATGTGCCACTTTCAGGTCTCCTCACACTGCTGGTGTGTTCCATTTTTTGTCATAGGGTGCTGGCAGATTACGGGCCTCCCATAGCTGCTGCCAGGCCCCTAATCTGCCATGGGCCCCTATACCGCCTCCTCATGCTGCTGCCAGGTCCAGAGTCTCTCATGGGTCCCTGTACGGCCTCCCATTGCTGCTGTCTCCATCGCCACACTCTGCCATGTGCCACTTTCAGGTCTCCTCACACTGCTGGTGGGTTCCATTTTTTGTCATAGGGTGCTGGCAGATTACGGGCCTCCCATAGCTGCTGCCAGGCCCGTAATCTGCCATGGGCCCCCGTACCGACTCCTCATGCTGCTGCCAGGCCCGTAATCTGTCATGGGCCACTGTTGTCGCTTGTTGGCATATTCCGCTCGTTCAGATGCTCCTTCTCCTGCTACTCCTCTTCACGGATTCCGTCAGCAGTCTTTCTTGGAATCCGTTTCCAAGAGACAACAGTTTGCGAGCACGCACCCGACGGTGCAGAAGCTGAACGTCCTCCTGTCCAAGTTGCTGCTGCCAGGCTCGTAATCTGTCATGCGCCCCTGTACCGCCTCCTCATGCTGCTGCCAGGTCCAGAGTGTGTCATGGGCCCCCGTACCGACTCCTCATGCTGCTGCCAGGCCCGTAATCTGTCATGGGCCCCTGTACCGCCTCCCCATGCTGCTGCCAGGTCCAGAGTGTGTCATGGGTCCCTGTACGGCCTCCCATTGCTGCTGCCAGGCCCGTAATCTGCCATGGGCCCCTGTACCGACTCCTCATGCTGCTGCCAGGCCCGTAATCTGTCATGGGCCCCTGTACCGCCTCCTCATGCTGCTGCCAGGTCCAGAGTGTGTCATGGGTCCCTGTACGGCCTCCCATTGCTGCTGTCTCTATCGCCACACTCTGCCATGTGCCACTTTCAGGTCTCCTCACACTGCTGGTGGTTTCCATTTTTGTCATAGGGTGCTGTATGGCCTCCCATTGCTGCTGCCTCCACCGCCACACTGTGGCTCCACACTCTGGTTTTGGCCCCGTGACTGCCCAAATGAGTGAAGTGTGCGGTGATTCTAAGATCGACGGCACTCATCTGCATGTCATACTGACTGACAGTATTATTTCTCTTCCCCAGCAGACTCCAAGGGCATTTAAATTAAAGGTACAGTGTTCTGCACTAATATTAAGTCTCTCTGAAGCCTAGAAACACCCTTTTTTAAGTTAAATTCACAGCGAATTTATTCGACTCGAATCGAATATTGTCCACGAATTCGCCGAATCAGTCGAATCGAATTTTTCATTTCTTCGCTCATCTCTACTAATAATCAACAGTATATTTGCAGGTCAGGTACACAAAAATGGAGAGAGTAAAAAGTGTTATTACCATAGGCTTGACACTAAGGTGACAAGCCTACGGTAATTAGACAAGCTTGAAAAGAGATAGCCTTCTCAGCAGCTGAGAAGACATTAGATTTTTGAAGCTCTAGACAAACATTCCAGTTACCTTCAGACAACACAACATAAATTCCATAAATACACTCTTACAATTTGTTAGCTTAAAGACAAACGCTAGACACCACAGATACCAGCATGTCTTCTCCAATAACCTGGAATTTTTCTTTTTACTTCCATAAAATCCAATTTGGAAGTTTGAGATTCCTTTAATGATTCCTCCCGATTCAGTTGCTTATTGTCAGCCTGTATAGATACATTCTCTACCTTAATATGCTGGAATGGGACCCATGATCTCAGCTGTTCATACTTTGTAGACCTCGGCCCAGGGGCGGACTGACAACTCATGGGACCCCCGGGCAATAGGGGATCATGGGGCCCCTGTGTCCTTGCTCAAACTCAAAAAAGCCTATGAAAAAGGTACCAGGGGCATGTCATGGCCCTCGGGCAGTGCCCAAGTTTCCAAATGGTCAGTGCGCCCCTGCCTCGGCCATGTTCCAAAGCGTGCTAAATACACTTCAACATCTTGTCTCCTTGTCCTGTGTGGATTTTGTTTCACCTTTCCAGTAGAAGAGAATAGACAGAATCGAGCAATGTGGCCAAATAATCCACATGCATAACATTTGATCTTTTCTAAGGTGGTCCGGCATCTATTATGTAAAGGCTTTATTTTAGAATGAGAATATTCAGTGACTGACACCTGATTACCAACTTTTTCTGTCTGCTTACAAGATGAAGGGGCAGCTTTACAATTGCTCCTACCATCCAGAGTTTTACAGATATTGTCACATACACGAGGGGTGGATGATTTCCCACTGAATTCACAAATACTTAAATCAGTCTTTTTATCATCTACTCTAACAGGAAAATGAACGATCTGCTTCTGGCAGTCCACAGAGTCGACTGATCCATTTCCTCCTGTAATCTTTTGTTATTTCTTGTTAGCTGTTGGTGGCTAGCATCACAATTAGTTGCAGAAATTTTTAAACTACTCAGGTTGCTTTTGGATATTTCAAGAGCTTCATTTGGTGATTCGTTTTGCAACTTCAAATGTTCATATTGCTTAGCCATCCAACAGGCAGCAAAGATCAGTGAAGGCTTTCCTGTACGCTTACTACAACTTTCCCCGCTAGGCTTTGATTTCGTATCTTCTTCTAACTCCAGTCTGGCCTTTCCCTGACTAACTTCTCTGCTTTCCTCATTCTTTTCCTGTTCCTCGCAGTCTTTTGTCCTTATCTTGTGGCTTTCCCTTTTCATCAACTGCTGATAACATTCCATATCGGTGCTTGAGAATTCCACTGGCAAGGACTGGGTAACTGCATAAGGCCCCAGTCCTGAGGATTGCTCATTGTCCCTCTATTCATCATTGCCACAATTCTGGGGTTTAGACTTTTGTGACTGTTCCTTCATACATCTACTTTCAAGTGTTGTTTGGAATGATTTCTCTTTAGATTCCATATTAAAAACATTCCCTGCCTCCGCCCTACTCATTGACTCAACAACCATATACTCCAAGCATCTCTTTCATTTGGGCGTGTCATCTTTTTACGATGATCATACCAGAGGTCTTCCCAAGTCTTAGGTTTAAAAGTACCTCTTCTAGAAAACTTCATTCTAGTCCAGTGCTCCCAATCATGTATATATTTTACCACCCAGAGTCCATATTTACCAATCATCTCTTCCCTTGGGCTCAGTTGGTAAGGTTTACCATACTTTGACGCCTTCCTTGAGTTGATACTGTTACCCATCCTTACGGATACCGGACCCTGGAATAATTTCCCAACCTTAAGCGGTTGCCTCCAGAGGTAGCTAATCTCTGGCCAGTGATTGGGGTGATAGGTACCGCCCCTGTCACCGTTGCTGCTTTTCACTACTTGTCAGAACAAACTTTTAATTTTTCCCTGTTCTGACTATAGCCCTTCAAACAGCCTGGGGATCTCCCGAACTTGCCAATAGTTCCATCCCCCCGTGGACCTTTCTGAAGTATTCTCACAGATTTTTTCCTAAATTGCTCCTATCATCCCAAGAAGGATTAGAGCAAACTCGAATAATCAAAATTTGAGTTCTTGGAGTACAGCAGGCAGTTAATTGAGGCACAACTATTTGCAGTATGGTATGTAGCAGTTATAATATAGCTGTTCACAGGTCTAACTACACGCTTACAATCCACAGTTAGTAGATTACAAAGAGGACAGATCCATACACAACAAGATCCTTCCATGTGATTTAGGCCCACAGGTGCATTTCAATCGCAAAGATTGGGAAGCGTCTTGACCAAATCTCATTTGAGGGTCAACTGAAAACTTTTAGGCAGATTGGCACGGATCCTACGTTTTATTTCACTGCCTCCAAGAGTCCAGTCAGAGCCTTTTCATCCACACTCACAACTTGCTGCAATAGCTGCACCCAGCAGTTAGGATGTTTCCTCATTCACTCTCAGTACAATTTTATGTCAATTATACTGTTCATAATCAGTCCCATCAAAATATTAGTAAAGACAAAAAGGTAAAAGTGACATTCGACAAAGCTTACTAGTCTAGATATTTCAGACAGACATGGAAGATAGACATGAAAACAAAGAAAGATGTAAAAAATTCTCTGTATTCCACACAAGAAGTAACATTTACCTAAACATGCAGACTTCCTCACCAAGGGGCACCATTTGTTTTGGCGGTTTTGCTCCGGCACTTATTCACTTGGTTCTATCGAAGATTATAAATGTAATAAGTGATTACAACCTTTTGTCTATACAGGAATTTAGCCAATCCTCAGGTGGCTATTACCAATAAATGTTAATAGCAAAGGATAAAAACTGTGCAAAAAATAAAGATCTAACTTATATACACAGAAAAAGAAGCTTGCTATTAATCAAATACAACAAAATATAATGTAGCCGGTATAACTTTAAAAGTAGTAATATTACTATGCAAATACAGAATGTTTGTGTTAAAATAAAGCAGTTGACTTCCTGTCTTAAGAAGAGTCTGGTGCTGTCTATTTCCTGTATGATCAGCGGTGGTGTCCGTGGATCTGTGTTTGGACAGGGAAGCGGGAGTGTAACGGAAATACCCAAGCACAGTCGGGGTCCGGTTCTGTTACACTACCCACCATAACCCTTTTGAGGCATGGACTCCACTAGACCTCTGAAGGCAAGCTGTGGTATCTGGCACCAAGCGGTCAGTAGCAGATCCTCTAGGTACCGTAAGTTGGGAGGTAGGGCCACCAAGGATCAGACTTGATCCTTACCAGACACATCCTACAGATACTCGATTAGACTGAGATATGGATAATTTAGTCTTAAACTTGTGTTCCTCAAACCATTCTTGAATTCATCAGACCAGGCCACCTTGCTCTGTGGTCCAGTTCTGATGCTCAGGTGCCCATTGTAAACACTTTTGGCTGTTGACACATTTCAGCATAAATACCTTTACTGGTCTGCAACTGCACAGCCCCCATACACAACAAACCTGGATGCTCTGTGTATTCTGACACCTTTCATTTGAGCTCCAGTAGCTCTTCAAATGGATCAGACTTCACAGACCAGCCCTCCCTCCCCACCTCCATCAATGAGCCTTCCCTCCCCACCTCCATTAATGTGCCTCCCCCCACCTCCGTCAATGAACGTTTCCTTCCCACCTCCATCAATGAGCCTTCCCTCCCCACCTCCATCCATGAGCCTTCTGTGGCGGAAATGTTCCACCTGGGCTTCCTCATGCGGAGCGATACGTCTCAGCCAATGGTCCCCTTTTCCACCAAGTCTTCTAGTGCTCTGCCAAGGTGGGTATTAGAGCTCAAAGACAATCCTTCCCTGCTACCCAAAACTACTAGTTGGAACTTCGTGTAGGGTGAATGAATGAATGCTTTATTGAACACAGCTCAGTATATACAGCACATCCTGGCAGTAATCCCTACCCCCTTCAGCCCCACCCCCACCAGACAGTCCGGCACCTGGTTTTCCCCACCCACAACAAAACTCTACAACACAACAGCAATCAGCACAGTATGAAATCTAGAGAAATGAAAGACTACAAGGTCACATTTCCTTAAACAAACGTGTAGAATGCCTGTCTACATAACAGCTGCTAAACATATACAGCTTTAAAAAAGGTAGAACGGGAAGACCACGTAACATGGGGATTAAACCGGAACAGAAAGGGCAAAATGTTATCACAAAGGGAAGGTTCTTCACACCTGCCTTCCTCACCTGCATCAATGAGTCTTCCCTCCCCACCTCCATCAATGAGCCTTCCCTCCCCACCTCCATCAATGAGCCTTGGCTGCCTATGACCCTGTCACCAGTTCACTGGTTTTCCTTCCTTGGACAACTTTTGGTCGGTCCTGACCACTGAAGACTGGGAACGTCCCACAGAAGCTGCAGTTTAGGAGTTAAAGTCACCAAAATCTTTACTGTTGCCCATTTGTTTCTGCTTTTAACACATCAACTTCAGGAACAACACATTCAGATGCCATTGTAAATAGATAATCAGTGTTATTCAATTTACCTGTGAGTGGTCAGTAAGCTAAGGCTGATGAGTGTATACATAGTTGCCAACAGTTCCTAATTGTTGGGACTGTTCCGACAATCTGACCCATGCCCCCCCCGTCTGTGATTGTCCCAGGCAGAATCCCGAAAATTGACCTGGCGATGAATCAAAACACTGTCATCCCTCCCCTACCTGCTCCCCACCTCCAGGAAGTCAGGTGCTGTCTGTTCAAACACCGATTGGTCAGTGCTGAGAGGGGGCTTGACCACCCAAGGGTGATCACGCCATCTGGTGATTTCTTGAGTCGCTCAGACTGTCTATGTCAGAAACTGCTACAGGGACTCGATCGGGAGCAAGAGGAGCTGGGGTGGACACAGAGCCCAACCAGAGGTTGAGAGAGACCCGGAGCGAGCGGGGTGACCAGAGGCCTGAGTCTTAATTAAATAGGGGGTGTTGTAAGTCAGAGCAGAGGACTGTGGAGGCCAGAGGCAAGCCAGCCACATGGATGGAGCAGAGTGGCCAGCAGAGTGAAGGGACGAATCAACCAACCCAGCCAGACAGAACCGAAGCTAGCACCATCTGTTGCCAAGTCCAAGTCAGGTAATTTAAATATAAAGATATTGGGAAGAAGCGCCTTAGTACTTTATATTGTAAAGCTGCTATGCACAAGTGAGGTACCAATAACCCCTAAAAGTCCGTAATGTGTATGTAAATAAAGTGCAGCGCTAAACAATCACAGAAAAATGGCAAGTATTAGATCAAGATAGAAAGTCCTCCTGCGAATTAATGAAAGAGAATAGGTGCTCAGGTTTCTTGGTCCTGGTATCTGTGTACGTATGTGATAAAGCAATGCACACTCACCAGACCCGCATAAAATATGCGCCTTTGTATATAAATAATCCAGATGTCATCCGGTAATGGGTGGTCCTCCCTCAGCTGTATATGAGGCTGATGATCCTCTCCAATTGAGGGTCCCCCTGGTGTTAATAGGTGAGAGATATGGTCCGGGTCCCTCCGGTATATCCAGGAGTAGGTCTGCAAATTAGAGTGCTCCCCCAAGGGGTAACAAAGATACTCCCATAGTGTAGTAATTGGTATAAAATAGGTTTATTTAGGATAAGCATAAAAAACATTGCAGACAGTTATTAGTGCATAACTAACCGTCTGAAATGCTAAGATGGCCGCCAGAGCTCCGCGTTGCTCCAGCACGTCTTCAGAGGGGGGTTGCCAAACATGCCATGCCGTTTGTCAATTGTATTTATGCGGAAGTCCGCACATGAGCAGTAAGGTGTAGCCTAACTGGGGACGTGCAGAACGAACTGCGCAGGCGCGAATGAACGCGCGCTATTTTCCCTTGGTCTCCCCGGATAAATGAACAGTACAGACATAACGTCTGTATATTCAATACTGGAATGTGCTAATGTGCACAGGACAAAGGTTACAACACCATTTCTATTAAACAGAAATGGATAGAAACATTGTATATTTCTACTATAATAATAAACATGCTATAGCAGAAAGAATAGGTAATTTCAAATAATTTCAAATAATAGCTTAATGTGAAAGCAAAAAAAAAAAAAAAAAGGGAGTATTAGAGATAATAATAATAATAATAATTGCTACATATGGGAACACAGCTAGGGTTAATGCGCATGTGTGAATCAGACAGTACATAATCAAGTCACAATCAAATACAATAAAAATGTAAATCAATAAAAATCAATAAAAAATGTGTATCAGCCCACTTCAAAAATAGTATATAGGCTAATTACTACATATAGAGTAGTGGTATAACATCGTATGGCCCAAAAAAGGGGTATTTAAATATAGATAATTACATACGGATGTGAAGTAATTGTACTGAATATAAAACAGAAGATAAATAAGTAAAAGTCCCAAAAAATGAGTATCTAATGTCTTCAGGGACTAAGCATTACTAGGACCATAGCTGGTATAAAAAATGTACAAAAAACAATAAAAAATGTTATATATAGATAAACATAGTATATATGTATATATAAAAGTGGCATAACAATAAAATGGTAAAGGTGGTATGGAAAGAAAGAACTATAACATATGATCATTCATCATAGAGAACAACAGAGGATAAGTGATCAAGATGATAGATGATGACTCAACTAGCTGTTTTCTATGAAACAGTAATGCTTAGTCCCCGAAGACATTAGATACTCACTTCTGCATAAATACAACTGACGAACGGCATGGCGTGTTTGGCAACCCCCCTCTGAAGACGTGCTGGAGCACGACACGCGTAAGGAGGAGCCACAACACGCCGTGAAGTCACGCCGTCAGAGCAACGCGGAGCTCTGGCGGCCATCTTAGCATTTCAGACGGTTAGTTATGCACTAATAACTGTCTGCAATGTTTTTTATGCTTATCCTAAATAAACCTATTTTATACCAATTACTACACTATGGGAGTATCTTTGTTACCCCTTGGGGGAGCACTCTAATTTGCAGACCTACTCCTGGATATACCGGAGGGACCCGGACTATATCTCTCACCTATTAACACCAGGGGGACCCTCAATTGGAGAGGATCATCAGCCTCATATACAGCTGAGGGAGGACCACCCATTACCGGATGACATCTGGATTATTTATATACAAAGGCGCATATTTTATGCGGGTCTGGTGAGTGTGCATTGCTTTATCACATACGTACACAGATACCAGGTAATTTAAATGCCTGCTCCAGGTGGTCATGTGATCTGGAGAGGGGCTTTGTGGCTGCTGCTGGGAGTCTGCAGTCTTTTAAATTTTTTAGGGGGGAGGAGGGGAGTGGCAGTGGGTGGAATGGGAACTAATGACTTAAAGCGCTGAGCAAGCTGTTGGCGCTATATAAATCCTGTATAATAATAATAATAATAATGAGAGCTTTATTTTTTTTTAATTATTATTTTTTTTTTAAATGTAGAGTAATTTAAACCACGCCCATTTTTCACAGTGCCATGCATTCCTAGAAAATTCCAGTTCCTCCATGCCCACAAATTAATTTCCTGCCCCTAATTATCATAATGCTCCACCCACACTGGCTTCCTAAAGTACAAAAAAAAGTGTCCCTAAATTTTTTTTCTTAAATGTTGCCAATAGAGATGAGCGAATTATTCAAAAATTCGATTCGACTGATTCGGCGAATTCGTGAAAAAATTTTGATTCGAGTCGAATATATTCGCTGCGAATTTAACTTATAAAAGGGTGTTTCTAGGCTTCAGAGAGCCTTTATATTAGTGCAGAACACTGTACCTTTAATTTAAATGCCCTTGGAGTCTGCTGGGGAAGAGAAATAATACTGTCAGTCAGTATGACATGCAGATGAGTGCCGTCGATCTTAGAATCACCGCACACTTCACTCATTTGGGCAGTCACGGGGCCAAAACCAGAGTGTGGAGCCACAGTGTGGCGGTGGAGGCAGCAGCAATGGGAGGCCATACAGCACCCTATGACAAAATGGAACCCACCAGCAGTGTGAGGAGACCTGAAAGTGGCACATGGCAGAGTGTGGCGATGGAGACAGCAGCAATGGGAGGCCGTACAGGGACCCATGACACACTCTGGACCTGGCAGCAGCATGAGGAGTTGGTACGGGGGCCCATGGCAGATTACGGGCCTGGCAGCAGCAATGGGAGGCCGTACAGGGACCCATGACACACTCTGGACCTGGCAGCAGCATGAGGAGTCGGTACGGGGGCCCATGACACACTCTGGACCTGGCAGCAGCATGAGGAGGCGGTACAGGGGCGCATGACAGATTACGAGCCTGGCAGCAGCAACTTGGACAGGAGGACGTTCAGCTTCTGCACCGTCTGGTGCGTGCTCGCAAACTGTTGTCTCTTGGAAACGGATTCCAAGAAAGACTGCTGACGGAATCCGTGAAGAGGAGTAGCAGGAGAAGGAGCATCTGAACGAGCGGAATATGCCAACAAGCGACAACAGGGGCCCATGACAGATTACGGGCCTGGAAGCAGCATGAGGAGTCGGTACGGGGGCCCATGGCAGATTACGGGCCTGGCAGCAGCAATGGGAGGCCATACAGCACCCTATGACAAAATGGAAACCCACCAGCAGTGTGAGGAGACCTGAAAGTGGCACATGGCAGAGTGTGGCGATGGAGACAGCAGCAATGGGAGGCGGTACAGGGACCCATGAGACACTGTGGACCTGGCAGCAGCATGAGGAGGCGGTACAGGGGCCCATGGCAGATTAAGGCCTGGCAGCAGCAATGGGAGGCCCGTAATCTGCCAGCACCCTATGACAAAATGGAACCCTGGGCTGGGGCAGGCAGAACCGCCGTATCTTTATCACGGTTTTCCCAGGCCACCGAATGGCGACGCTGCATATGCTGACGCAACGCTGTAGTCCCAACATGGGCCCCCTGGCCACGCTTGACTTTCTGGCCACATAGTCGACATACGGCTACGTTTACTTCCTCGGGCGGCTTGACGAAAAATTGCCACACCGCCGAGTAGGAAACTTTGCCCCCGCTACTCCTCACTGGCTGACTGCTACTTCCTCCGTACACACCGGCACCACTACTGGCCGTGGTGGTAGGCTGCAGTGGAGCTGGTGCTCTACTCCGTGGCCGTTTGCCTCCACTGACACTGCTGCGACCCTGCTGCCTCCTGGCAGCAGCAATGGGGAGGAGGAGGCGGTACAGGGGCCCATGGCAGATTAGGGGCCTGGCAGCAGCTATGGGAGGCCCGTAATCTGCCAGCACCCTATGACAAAAAATGGAACACACCAGCAGTGTGTGAGGAGACCTGAAAGTGGCACATGGCAGAGTGTGGCGATGGAGACAGCAGCAATGGGAGGCCGTACAGGGACCCATGAGACACTGTGGACCTGGCAGCAGCATGAGGAGGCGGTGCAGGGGCCCATGGCAGATTAGGGGCCTGGCAGCAGCAATGGGAGGCCCGTAATCTGCCAGCACTCTATGACAAAATGGAACACACCAGCAGTGTGAGGAGACCTGAAAGTGGCACATGGCATGACACACTGTGGACCTGGCAGCAGCATGAGGAGGTGGTACAGGGGCCCATGGCAGATTAGGGGCCTGGCAGCAGCTATGGGAGGCCCGTAATCTGCCAGCACCCTATGACAAAAAATGGAACACACCAGCAGTGTGAGGAGACCTGAAAGTGGCACATGGCAGAGTGTGGCGATGGAGACAGCAGCAATGGGAGGCCGTACAGGGACCCATGAGAGACTCTGGACCTGGCAGCAGCATGAGGAGGCGGTACAGGGGCCCACGGCAGATTACGGGCCTGGCAGCAGCAATGGGAGGCCCGTAATCTGCCAGCACCCTATGACAAAAAATGGAACACACCAGCAGTGTGAGGAGACCTGAAAGTGGCACATGGCATGACACACTGTGGACCTGGCAGCAGCATGAGGAGGCGGTACAGGGGCCCATGGCAGATTAGGGGCCTGGCAGCAGCTATGGGAGGCCCGTAATCTGCCAGCACCCTATGACAAAAAATGGAACACACCAGCAGTGTGTGAGGAGACCTGAAAGTGGCACATGGCAGAGTGTGGCGATGGAGACAGCAGCAATGGGAGGCCGTACAGGGACCCATGAGAGACTCTGGACCTGGCAGCAGCATGAGGAGGCGGTACAGGGGCCCACGGCAGATTACGGGCCTGGCAGCAGCAATGGGAGGCCCGTAATCTGCCAGCACCCTATGACAAAAAATGGAACACACCAGCAGTGTGAGGAGACCTGAAAGTGGCACATGGCATGACACACTGTGGACCTGGCAGCAGCATGAGGAGGCGGTACAGGGGCCCATGGCAGATTAGGGGCCTGGCAGCAGCTATGGGAGGCCCGTAATCTGCCAGCACCCTATGACAAAAAATGGAACACACCAGCAGTGTGAGGAGACCTGAAAGTGGCACATGGCAGAGTGTGGCGATGGAGACAGCAGCAATGGGAGGCCGTACAGGGACCCATGAGAGACTCTGGACCTGGCAGCAGCATGAGGAGGCGGTACAGGGGCCCACGGCAGATTACGGGCCTGGCAGCAGCAATGGGAGGCCCGTAATCTGCCAGCACCCTATGACAAAAAATGGAACACACCAGCAGTGTAAGGAGACCTGAAAGTGGCACATGGCATGACACACTGTGGACCTGGCAGCAGCATGAGGAGGCGGTACAGGGGCCCATGGCAGATTAGGGGCCTGGCAGCAGCTATGGGAGGCCCGTAATCTGCCAGCACCGTATGACAAAAAATGGAACACACCAGCAGTGTGTGAGGAGACCTGAAAGTGGCACATGGCAGAGTGTGGCGATGGAGACAGCAGCAATGGGAGGCCGTACAGGGACCCATGAGAGACTCTGGACCTGGCAGCAGCATGAGGAGGCGGTACAGGGGCCCACGGCAGATTACGGGCCTGGCAGCAGCAATGGGAAGCCCGTAATCTGCCAGCACCCTATGACAAAAAATGGAACACACCAGCAGTGTGTGAGGAGACCTGAAAGTGGCACATGGCAGAGTGTGGCGATGGAGACAGCAGCAATGGGAGGCCGTACAGGGACCCATGAGAGACTCTGGACCTGGCAGCAGCATGAGGAGGCGGTACAGGGGCCCACGGCAGATTACGGGCCTGGCAGCAGCAATGGGAGGCCCGTAATCTGCCAGCACCCTATGACAAAAAATGGAACACACCAGCAGTGTGAGGAGACCTGAAAGTGGCACATGGCAGAGTGTGGCGATGGAGACAGCAGCAATGGGAGGCCGTACAGGGACCCATGAGAGACTCTGGATCTGGCAGCAGCATGAGGAGGCGGTACAGGGGCCCACGGCAGATTACGGGCCTGGCAGCAGCAATGGGAGGCCCGTAATCTGCCAGCACCCTATGACAAAAAATGGAACACACCAGCAGTGTGAGGAGACCTGAAAGTGGCACATGTTTGGGGCATGATTCATGGCGGATTTAGTCAGTTGTGTCAGGAACTGGTGGTTTGAAATCCAGACTAATCCACGCCTGATTCATTTTCACAAACGTGAGTCTCTCCACACTTTGGGTGGACAGTCGTGTCCTCCGCGGAGTTACAATACTTCCTGCCGCACTAAACACGCGCTCCGATGCCACGCTACTGGCCGGGCATGACAGCCTTTCAAGGGCAAATTCAGCTAGTTGGGGCCAAAGGTCAAGTTTCGTTGCCCAGTAGTCAAGGGGATTGTCTACCTCGGTTGGCAGGGTGCTGTCCAAGTAGGCCCAAGCCTGTTGTTTGAGGTCCTGCTCCAGGTCCACCTGATGCTGCTGCTGCTGCGGCTGGTTAGTAGTTTCCTCACTGCGCTGGTGAAGAAAGCTACTCATCATCGACTGCAGACTGAGGCAGCCGCTGCTGGTGGAGCTGCCACTGCTCCTACCACCCCACCCCTCCCCTGCTGCCATGGCAGCGGAACGCGAGCGCACAGGGCCCACAGTGTCTGAGGATGGACGTTGGCGCAGAAAGGCAGAGACCAACTGACTACATAGGTGGTTTTTATAGTACGTTATTTTGGCCTCCCTCTCAGCAGGTGTGAAAAAGGCCACCATTTTGGAACGGTAGCGAGGGTCCAACAAGGTGGACAGTCAAAAGTCATCCCTCTGTCTGATGGTTATTATTCGGCTGTCGCTACGCAAGCAACCGAGCATGCTATGGGCCATTTGTGCCAAGGAATGCGAGGGACTCCCTGCCTCCATCTCCACAGCATACTGCCACGGTGCGTCTGGGTCCTCTGTCTCCTCCTCCTCCTCCTCTACCAGATGCTCCTGCTCCTCCACTCCTGTCCGCTGAGTGGAAAAACCACCCATTTCACTCAATAATTCCTGAGCACAAATGTCCTCCTCTACCTCCTCCTCTTCTTCCTGTCCTGCCCCCACAGGGGTCATGTGGCGTTGAGATCTGTGCGCCACGTCTACCGCACCCTGACGAGCCATTGTTAACAGCATTTGTTCCAGGACGTGCAACAGAGGAATGACGTCGTTCATCCCATAGTCCTGCCGACTCACGAATAGCGTGGCCTCCTCAAAGGGCCTGAGCAAGCGGCAGGTGTCACGCATGAGCTGCCAATGGCTGACATCGAAGTTACACAGGGGAGTACCTTTATCCGCTTGTAACATCAGGAAATCGGTGATGGCCTTTCGCTGTTCGTAAAGGCAGTCTAACATGTGTAGGGTTGAATTCCACCTTGTTGCAACGTCGCAGATCAGGCGATGCTGTGGAATTCTGTTCTGCCGCTGCAGCTCAAGGAGGGTGTGCTTTGCGGTGTAGGAATGGCTGAAATGCATGCAAAGTTTACGTGACATTTTAAGGATGTCTTGCAGTGGGATGGTGGATTTTATGAACCGCTTGACAACCAGATTGAACACGTGAGCCATGCATGGCGCATGGCACAACCTTCCTTGACGCAGAGCAGACACCATGTTCTTTCCGTTGTCGGTCAACATGGTTCCGATTTTCAGTTTGCGCGGAGACAGCCATCTGTCGATTTCTCTGTTCATTACACTCAGAAGTTCCTCCCCTGTGTGACTACGTTCGCCAAGGCATACCAGGTGCAGCACAGCGTGACACCGTTGCGCCCTGCACATGTGATATGCCGGTTGGGTAATGGGACTTGGCACGGGGGTGGCGGCTGAGGACACGGCGGAAGAAGAGGTGGTAGAGGCGGACATCTTTTGTGGACCAAGGACGTGCAAACGTGGAGGCAAAAGCGGCGTGATCTGTCCAAGTTGCTGGTGCGGCTGTGACGGCACCACGTTCACCCAGTGGGCCGTAAATGACATGTACTGTCCCTGACCGTAGTTACAGCTCCACACGTCGGCGCTGCCGTGCACTTTGGCAGAGACCGCCATGCTCAAAGACTGGCCCACCATCTCTTCTACATGTGAATGCAGGGCTGGCACTGCCTTTTTGGCGAAGAAATGACGGCTTGGCACTCTCCACCACGGCGCGGCACAAGCCATCATTTCTCGGAAAGGTGCTGAGTCCACCACTTGGAAAGGGAGGGACTGCAGCACCAGCAACTTGGACAGGAGGACGTTCAGCTTTTGCACCGTCGGGTGCGTGCTCGCAAACTGTTGTCTCTTGGAAACGGATTCCAAGAAAGACTGCTGACGGAATCCGTGAAGAGGAGTAGCAGGAGAAGGAGCATCTGAACGAGCGGAAGATGCCAACGAGCGACAACTCCCCTCAGCAGAGGTGTTGGAGCCTTGACTGGCTGATAGAGGGCGATTGACGTCGGGTGACGGAGCAAGTAACGGAGCGGGTGATGGAGCGGGGGCTGGGGCAGGCAGAACCGCCGTATCTTTATCACAGTTTTCCCAGGCCACCAAATGGCGACGCTGCATATGCTGCCGCAACGCTGTAGTCCCAACATGGGCCCCCTGGCCACGCTTGACTTTCTGGCCACATAGTCGACATACGGCTACGTTTACTTCCTCGGGCGGCTTGACGAAAAATTGCCACACCGCCGAGTAGGAAACTTTGCCCCCGATACTCCTCACTGGCTGACTGCTACTTCCTCCGTGCACACCGGCACCACTACTGGCCGTGGTGGTAGGCTGCAGTGGAGCTGGTGCTCTACTCCGTGGCCGTTTGCCTCCACTGACACTGCTGCGACCCTGCTGCCTCCTGGGCAACCCACCGACTGTTTTGCTCACTGCCAAGCTGCCACCCTCTTCTCCTGATGATGCGGAAGCAATAGCCTGATGACGACGAGGCTGCCAAGTGCGATCAGCCTCATCATCATCAATTAGGGTCTCCGCCTCACTACTAGCCCCCACGGCTGCGTGTGGGTCAGGAGACAGACCTGTCTCTAGACCGGCTACCGAGCCACTCTCCTCGCCACTACTTCTTTGCCTGGCTGCTGAAGAGGCGGATGTCTCCCCCCGTTCCTGACCGCCCTCTGTTAGCTCTTCCTCACTGTACAGTGGGGCTGAGCCCACAGCATGCGATACTTCGCTTGGTGAGGGAACACCAAAGGACAGGGGCAGGTCGAGGACACGTGATTTCAGTGGGCTTGCTCCCGGGCCATGCCAACTAACGGTTGTGTCTGACGTACCCACCGACCGTTGGCTGTAGGTGTCAGAGGTGACCTGGGAAGAGGAAGATGACCGAGCCAACCAATCGATGACGGCAGGGTTGTCGGTGGAGACACGACCGCAGGATGACACCGGGAGCAATGGCCTCTGGCTGCAAATAGTGCTGCCTCGACCCCTTCCTCTGCTGCCACGTCTGCTCGCTCCTAAAACATTGCCTCCTCTGCCACTCCTCTGCATGTTGTCTGACATACTCTTTAATTCAACGATTATGTGTCCCTGAGTAACAATTCTGTGTCCCTGAGTAACAATTCTGTGTCCCTCAGTAACACTTCTGTGTCCCTCAGTAACAATTCTGTGTCCCTCAGTAACAATTCTGTGTCTGTCCCTGAGTAACAATTTTGTGTCCCTCAGTAACAATTCTGTGTCCCTCAGTAACAATTCTGTGTCCCTCAGTAACAATTCTGTGTCTGTCCCTGAGTAACAATTCTGTGTCTGTCCCTGAGTAACAATTCTGTGTCCCTCAGTAACAATTCTGTGTCCCTCAGTAACAATTCTGTATCCCTCAGTAACAATTCTGTGTCTGTCCCTGAGTAACAATTCTGTGTCCCTGAGTAACAATTCTTTGTCCCTGAGTAACAATTCTGTGTCCCTCAGTAACAATTCTGTGTCCCTCAGTAACAATTCTGTGTCCCTCAGTAACAATTCTGTGTCTGTCCCTGAGTAACAATTCTGTGTCGCTGAGTAACAATTCTGTGTCCCTGAGTAACAATTCTGTGTCCCTCAGTAACAATTCTGTGTCCCTCAGTAACAATTCTGTGTCTGTCCCTGAGTAACAATTCTGTGTCCCTGATTAACAATTCTGTGTCCCTCAGTAACAATTCTGTGTCCCTGAGTAACAATTCTGTGTCCCTCAGTAACAATTCTGTGTCCCTCAGTAACAATTCTGTGTCTGTCCCTCAGTAACAATTCTGTGTCTGTCCCTGAGTAACAATTCTGTGTCCCTGAGTAACAATTCTGTGTCCCTGAGTAACAATTCTGTGTCCCTCAGTAACAATTCTGTGTCCCTCAGTAACAATTCTGTGTCTGTCCCTGAGTAACAATTCTGTGTCTGTCCCTGAGTAACAATTCTGTGTCCCTGAGTAACAATTCTGTGTCCCTCAGTAACAATTCTGTGTCCCTCAGTAACAATTCTGTGTCCCTGAGTAACAATTCTGTGTCCCTGAGTAACAGTTCTGTGTCCCTGAGTAACAATTCTGTGTCCCTGAGTAACAATTCTGTGTCCCTCAGTAATAATTCTGTGTCCCTTAGTAACAATTCTGTGTCCCTCAGTAACAATTCTGTGTCTGTCCCTGAGTAACAATTCTGTGTCTGTCCCTGAGTAACAATTCTGTGTCCCTCAGTAACAATTCTGTGTCCCTCAGTAACAATTCTGTGTCTGTCCCTGAGTAACAATTCTGTGTCTGTCCCTGAGTAACAATTCTGTGTCTGTCCCTGAGTAACAATTCTGTGTCCCTCAGTAACAATTCTGTGTCCCTCAGTAACAATTCTGTGTCCCTGAGTAACAATTCTGTGTCTGTCCCTGAGTAACAATTCTGTGTCCCTGAGTAACAATTCTGTGTCCCTCAGTAACAATTCTGTGTCCCTGAGTAACAATTCTGTGTCCCTCAGTAACAATTCTGTGTCTGTCCCTGATTAACAATTCTGTGACCCTCAGTAACAATTCTGTGTCTGTCCCTGAGTAACAATTCTGTGTCCCTGAGTAACAATTCTGTGTCCCTGAGTAACAATTCTGTGTCCCTGAGTAACAATTCTGTGTCAGTCCCTGAGTAACAATTCTGTGTCTGTCCCTGAGTAACAATTCTGTGTCCCTCAGTAACAATTCTGTGTCTGTCCCTGAGTAACAATTCTGTGTCTGTCCCTGAGTAACAATTCTGTGTCCCTCAGTAACAATTCTGTGTCTGTCCCTGAGTAACAATTCTGTGTCTGTCCCTGAGTAACAATTCTGTGTCCCTCAGTAACAATTCTGTGTCCCTCAGTAACAATTCTGTGTCCCTAAGTAACGTTTCTGTGGCCCTAAGTAAAGTTTCTGTGGCCCTAAGTAACGTTTCTGTGGCCCTAAGTAACGATTCTGTGGCCCTAAGTAACGTTTCTGTGGCCCTAAGTAACGATTCTGTGGCCCTAAGTAACGTTTCTGTGGCCCTAAGTAACGATTCTGTGGCCCTAAGTAACGATTCTGTGGCCCTAAGTAACGTTTCTGTGGCCCTAAGTAACGATTCTGTGGCCCTTAGTAACGTTTCTGTGGCCCTAAGTAATGTTTCTGTGTCCCTAAGTAACGATTCTGTGGCCCTAAGTAACATTTCTGTGGCCCTAAGTAACGTTTCTGTGGCCCTAAGTAACGTTTGTGTCCCTAAGTAACGTTTCTGTGGCCCTAACTCTCTCCCTGAATACAGCCAGGTCTGTCTCTCTTGAATGACTGGAGGCAAATGGAGAATTCTAAAATGGCCGCCATTTATAGCTCGACCATTACACAGTGCTGGCTGGCTGGCTGGCTGCTGATTGGCTAATGTGATCACATGTCATGAATGAATGCATTATGGGTCAGCGCGCCTTGTCTGCGCGCCTTCCCAGACATCCCCGCTCCGTCACCGCACATGTCGCCGCCATTTTAGGAAAAATTTCAATTCGCGCATCTGAAGTCTGCTTATTTTCGGATTCGTCGCGAATCGAAATTTTCCTAATATTTGAAACGAATTCCACTTCGCCTACTTCGATTCGCTCATCTCTAGTTGCCAACTAGGGTGTATAGGTCACTCATTTTTCAGCCCCCCTTACCCTCCCAAATGATTATTGTTACAGATGTCTTCTATCCTACTCTGCCCCAACTTCCAGTAAGATCTTGGGGCTGCGCAATTTTGTGTCACCGAGCTACAATTTAAAACTGTGTAATTTGGCAACAAGCCAGAGCCTTGTGGGGAATAGTATGGATTTAGACTGAGATAGCGACCTGGTCAGTCCACTTTTTCAGCAGTGCGTAGACATTGAATATGTTTTGGAGACTGGCAGCTAAAATGAAACTGAAACTTACAGAGGTTCTTCTTACGTGCTTACAGCCAGATCACATGGCCAGAGAGGATGAATGTTAATATTGCATGATAAACTTCCGTGCTTCATTTGCTCGTGAGTGTCGTCCAATTATCACGAACGGTGAATTCACCCCCAATTATACAAACTCAGCTGCATCCGGTGGATACATCAGACGTTAAGACCATGCGTCTTATTCTTTGTGAGGCCGAAGCCCTAAAGCAAGAAGTCCTACTGGCCACCACCCTGGGACATGTTCCCACAAGGTTAGTCTTGATATAAAAACCAGACAGAAAAACATGAAATATAGAACTACCCACAGAGATTCCTGCAGTCCAGGGTATGTATATACTGTATATACACAGTACATCCTGGACAGCAAGTGGTTATACCAGGATCATGGCTGCACCTGCATCCATGATCCTGTTGCTGTTTGTTAACCCCTCGCCTACCGGGCACTTCTACCCCCTTATTTACCAGGCCAATTTTCAGCTTTCAGCGCTGCCGCACTTTGATTGACAATTGCGCGGTCATGCAACATTGTACCCATATGAAATTTTGATCATTTTCTTCTCACAAATAGAGCTTTCTTTTGGTGGTATTTAATCGCCACTGGGCGCTTTACTTTTTGCGCTATAAATAAAAAATTGCCAAAAATTTGAAAAAAAAAAAAAATTTCTTTGTTTCTATTATAAAATTTTTCAAACAGGTAATTTTTCTCCTTCACTGATGTGCGTTGATGAGGCAGCACTGATGGGCACTGATAGGCGGCACTGATGGGCACTGATAGGCAGCACTAAAGGGCACTGATAGGCAGTACTAATGAGGTGGCACGGATAGGCGGCACTGATAGACAGCACTAATGAGGTGTCACGGATAGGCGGCACTAATATGCAGCACTGATAGGCGGCACTGATAGGTGACACTGATGATGGGTACTGATAGACGGCACTGACTGGCATCACTGCTGGGCACTGACTGCCACAACCGCTGGGCACTGACTGGTGGCACTGACTGGCAGCACTGCTGGGCTGCACTGGTGGGTGGCACTGGTGGGCAGCACTGGTGGGTGGGCACAGGTGGGTGGCACTGGTGGGCACAGGTGGGTGGCACTGGTGGGCACAGGTGGGTGGGCACAGGTGGGTGGCACTGCTGGGCACAGGTAGGTGGCACTTCTGGGCACAGGTGTGTGACATTGCAGAGTGGCACAGGTGGGTGCACTGCTGGGCACAGGTGGGTGCACTGCTGGGCACAGGTGGGTGATCTGCTGGGCACAGGTGGGCGGAGCTAGTGGGCGCACTGCTGGGCACAGGTGGGCGGAACTTGCGGGTGGCACTGCTGGGCACCGATCATCAGGGCCCTGATGATCGGTGCCGATCCCCGCTGTGACAACTGCCGGTTCTCGGCAGTACTTTCCTCACGATCTGACAGTGTGAGGAAAGTGCAGCCGAGAACCGGCACTTGCATTTCCCTCTGATCAGCGTGTCATTGGACACCGCTGATCACGTGGTAAAAGGCCGCTGTGATTGGACTTTTACCACATCACGTGATCAGCTGTGTCCGTAGGACAGAGAGATCACGGAGATCGCCGGGTGCGCAGGAGAGCGCGTTCTGGGAGGACGTCATATAACGTCCACCCAGAACTGGCCGGCCGCAGTGCAGCCGTCATTCGGCTATCTGCGGTCGGCAACAAGTTAAAGCCGGCCACCAGCTTTCTTGTAAAAGTGAGCCTGGCAGCGTACACCCTTCCTGATCGCTTTTACGGTCCTCACCTCCTGCCACCACCCACATTGGTTCCCAGACATTTCACACAAAGGAAGCGATACAGAGAACAGGAGACTTATTCATACAAGTACATGGTACAGCAGGCACAGATCAGGGATAGCAAATGTTGGGTTTACATGTTCTTTAATCTGATAATCTGTAAAGGCTTTTAAAGCATCGCCATGGACATTCTTTGGTCCCGTAGATGTAAACCTTGACACGTTTACTATCTATTTACTCAAAGCAACATCATCTTTTAGATTTGAACCAAAAAGCGGGTAATATATAGCATTTATGTGCCCTATAATTAACTCTAACTACTTCAAGACAGGACTGTTACCCCCTTCCTATCTCAGCCATTTTTCAGATGTTAGGACTGTTGCACTTTGAATGAAATTTACTCAGTCATGCAACACTTAACCTAAATTAATTTGCTATAATTTTTTGAGACAGATAGAGCTTTCTTTTGGTGATATATATATATATATATATATATATATATATATATATATACAGTTGCAAGAAAAAGTATGTGAACCCCTTGGGATTACGTGGAGTTTTGCATGAATTGGGCATAAAATGTGCTCTGAACATCATCTAAGTCACAACAATAGAAGAACACAGTCTGCTGAACATAATACTACACAAACATTAGATGTTTCAATGGTTTAATTGCACATAACATGTAAACATTCACAGTGCAGGGAGGAAAAAGTATGTGAGGCCCTAGCTTAATGACTTCTCCCAGAGCTAATTGGAGCCAGGAGTGAGCCAACCTTGACTCCAATCAGTGCGATGATATTGGATGTGTTGCTGACAGCTGTCCTGCCCTTAAAAAACACACACCTGTTTTGGGTTTACTGGTTTCAAGAAGCACTGTCTGATGTGAACCATGCCTCGCAGAAAAGAGCTCTCAGAAGACCTACAATCAAGAATTGTTGACTTGCATGAAGCTGGAAAGGGTTACAAAAGTATCTCCAAAAGCCTTGATGTTCATGTGTCCACAGTAAGACAGACTGTCTACAAATGGAGAAAGTTTAGCACTGTTGCTACTCTCCCTATTCGTGGTCGTCCTGTAAAAATGACTGCAAGAGCACAGCGCAGAATGCTGCATGAGGTAAAGAAGAATCCCAGAGTGTCAGCTAAAGACCTACAGAAATCTCTGGCACATGCTAACATTTTTGTTGACACATCTACAATAAGGAAAACATTAAACAAGAATGGAGTACATGGGAGGACACCACGGAGGAAGTCATTGCTGTCCAAAAAGATTGCAGCACGTTTGAAGTTTGCAAAAGAGCACCTGGATGTTCCACAGCACTACTGGCAAAATATACTGTGGACAGATGAAACCAAGATTGAGTTGTTTGGGAAGAACACACAACATATGTGTGGAGAAAAAAAGGCCCAGCACACCAACATCAAAACCTCATCCCCACTGTGAAACATGGCGGAGGGAGCATCATGGTTTGGGGCTGCTTTGCTGCCTCAGGGCCTGGACGGATTGTTGTCATTGATAGGAAAATGAATTCCAGAGTTTATCAAGACATTTTGCAGGAAAACGTACGACCATCTGTCCGCCAACTGAAGCTCTGCAGGGGATGGGTGATGCAACAGGACAATGACCCAAAGCATACAAGTCATTCAACAAAACAATGGCTGCAACAGCACAGAATACGCCTTCTGGAGTGGCCCAGTCAGAGTCCTGACCTCAACCCCATTGAAATGCTGTGGCATGACCTTAAGAGAGCGATTCACACCAGACACCCCAAGAATATTGCTACACTGAAACAGTTTTGTGAAGAGGAGTGGTCCAAAATGACTCCAGATCGTTGTGCAGGTCTGATCTGCAACTACAGGAAACGTTTGGTTGAGGTTATTGCTGCCAAAGGAGGGTCAACCAGTTATTAAGTCCAAAGGTTCACATACTTTTTCCTCCCTGCACTGTGAATGTTTACATGTTATGTGCAATTAAACCATGGCAACATCTAATGTTTGTGTAGTATTATGTTCAGCAGACTGTGTTCTTCTATTGTTGTGACTTAGATGACGTTCAGAGCACATTTTATGCCCAATTCATGCAAAACTCCACGTAATCCCAAGGGGTTCACATACTTTTTCTTGCAACTGTATATATACAGTGAAGGAAATGCGTATTCACTCCCCTGCTGATGTTGAATGTTCGCCCCTCACAAAGAAATGATCAGTCTAAAAATCGAATGTTCGGTGTAACACTGAGAGACAGAATAGAAACAACAAATTCAGCAGAAATGCGTCTAACAAATGATGACTGATCTGCATGTTCATGAGGGTGTATATATATATATCAGTATTCCATGTAGTAGTGTCGGCTCCCCCTATGATGGGAAGTGATAAGCCCAGGACTTCGGGTGGTCAGCAGTCTCTGATTGGAGGATCAGTCGGTACATCTCCGGAACACACACGATCTTCCAGCTGTAACAGGGAGCCAGCTGGTGACTAAATGGGGCATGTCCAGCACTGGCTCCACCTTCTTCTACACATCTGGAGCCAATCAATAGGCGGGGGTGTGCTCTGGTTGCAGGGTTAACCCTATGTGAGTAGGATGATCGGGGCCCGATGTGTATGGGAGGGAAGCCATGTAGTGCTGGGAGGCCGCCTGTCCTCACTGAGAGCCGCAGTTTGGACTCCGCACCCCGGGAGGAGCCATCAGAGGTGAGCCGAGCCTGGGAGGATGGCGGGTCATGGAGGTGATGGGAGGAGGAGGAGGGGGGCGGACAATGGTTTTAAAACATGTTTATTTTATTTTTTTTGGGGGGGGGCACAAATAGCTGGTCATGCCAAGGGTTCAAAATAGTCTAGCACCAGCCCTTATGACATTGCCTTGCGTGGGACTTTTTTTTCCCCTGCAGTTTACTACAGCTTTAAGATACATTGCTGTGAAATATTAGATTACTAGTTATTTTCTGTTATTCTTCTCTTTTTTTAAGTTCGTATGGTAATAAACTGACAGACAGTTCCTGCATCCACCTGGCATTGGGAATAAGAAATGACCCGACGCTGAAGAGACTGGACCTGTCCAATAAAAATCTGGGGAGTCCTGATGTCAGGGATCTGATGACAGCTCTGACCACAAGCCGGATAGAGGAATTAATGTGAGAATAAAAAGACCGACTGTAGGACAAATTATTTATCCACAACACACAATATAGTAATTGTAATGCCTATGAAATGTGTTGGCCTTGGACCCTTTTTTTCTTGGGAAATTTTTACAATAAACCATTGTTGCCCAAATGCCAGGAGCATGAGACATTGCTGTAATTTCTCTAGGCCCAAGGAACAGAGTCACACGATATTAGACTGCTTAAAGCAGATAAGAAGTGTTTGTGGGACAGGACATGTTTGTGACACCTAGACATGTTACATTAGACTGCTTAAATTCGATAGGAACTTGCTTGTGCCATTAAAGATGTCTACTTGTTTAAGAAGTTAGAAATCTTTAAGTTTAGGGTAGATAAGAAGCTGATCTGAAGCAAAAGTGTGATATTCTTAGATAAACGTTGTTTGTTAGGTGTAGTGGTTGGGCGTGACTCTGTTAGCCTCACGGAACCTTTCTGCTAGCGCCTCCTAGAGTGGGTGTGGCGCCCGCCCACTTTGAAAAAGCTGCCAGAAAATGGGTTTAAAACAGGGGGCTTAAGCGGGATCAATCACAAGCCGCCTTCCTATGCGGAAGAGGACGCTCTGACACTGGGACTCTTGCCAAGGCTATATGGGCTCTTTGGTTGGTCGCGTTAATGGCTTTCCCGTGACCCCCAGTGCAGTATGGTTCTGATGGGGTCTGTTCCTTCCCGCCTTCCCATAGCTTTGGTAATGTATTAATTCTATGCTGTGACGCTGTCAAACGATGTGTCTATTTCATGCTGCAATGCTCACATTATTATTGGTGTGTGTTATTATGCAGATTGTGATGACTATAAGATATATCCTCCTGTGTGTCGTGTGATTATAAAAGTGGAGGTTTTGACAGTGCAAGAATATTGCAGTTGGATTCTGTTATTTCTTGGAGTGTTGAGTGAATGCTATGATGTGCCGGGGCAGGTATTCATCTGATAGTGGGTCTCTCACATTCTTAGAATAATTAATGGTGTAAATGCTGGGTCAACATATTTGTGTTTGTGACTGCCTGTTTACTGTGTGTGTATGACTTGCTTTTAATTATTGTATCCAGCATTGCATTACAAGCAATAAATCCTAAGGGGCACTCTTACTTTTTCATAGGAGATTCTGCCTCCAGTGCTAAGCTTAGACACACAGAACTCTACCAGTGAGATCCCACCACCGACACACACAGGGCTACGGTTAGAAACGACAGGGCCCCATACAGCCAACCTGACAATTCCCCCCCCCCCCAAAAAAAAAAAGTTTACTTTGTTTCAATTATGAATGAACACAGTGAGTGATCGGTACCAATTACTCATTGTGATTGATTTACTAAAACTGGAGAGTGCAAAATTTGATGCAGCTGTACATTGTAGCCAGTCAGCATCTACCTTCAGCTTGTTCAATTAAGCTTTGACAGTAAAACCTGGAAGCTGATTGCTTTCTATGTAGAGATGCACCAGATTTTGAACTCTCCAGTTTTAGTAAATCAACCTCATTGTGTTCATTCAGGAAAGGAAGGGACTGGTAAATGTGACATATTTACCAGACCCTTCCTCCACTCTCCATCCTGCTGGATCTTGTTGTGTGCTGGCAGCTTCCAGTGAGAAGGAGAGAATGGAACCTGGCAGCACTGTGGGGGTGAGGGCACACAAGGGGGCCTGGGCAGAAGGGGAAAAAGTAGGGGGGCACAGGGAGGGTGATGGTTGCAGTAGGGGGGGGGGAGCAAGTAATGGAACCGACCCTCTGTATGGCTCTCTGCAGCAGCTGAAAGCAGGAAAGAGAGGAGAAGAAGCCAGTTTTCAGTTGCTGCAGGGAGAGCCATACAGGGGATTGGTTCCAGTAATTACTCCCCCCCCCCATTGTGCCGATCACCCTCCCTACCCACATCCAATTCACCCAGCTGCCTGGGCCCCCTGCTGTGCTGGGCCCCGTACAGGACTGGTGGTACCCCCTTGTCCACGGCCCTGGGCACACGCATTGGGCTCTCTGTATCACATACTCTAAAAGGGAAGGTATCAATTTAGTTTGGTAACCATTTAAAAATACAGGATTATAAATGGCAAGATATGAGGACATATAATTGTTAACTGTGCAGTGAACTGAAAAAAAAAATTACAAATGCAGAAAATGAGCATCATTAATGCTAGAGGTATGACCACATCTCTAGCTTTTTATGAGGGTAATTCTCTGTAATAGACACGTGCAGTTCATTTCGTTCCGTATCGAAATTTGGACAAATGTTCTGTTATTTGGAGATTTGGATGTATCCAAATTACAATAGTGACAAATTTTAACGAATCTGAAATAACAAAAAGAAATTAGGCCCAAATTCGAATCGATTCGAAAACACATGCAACAACAAATTCAAATTTGAAAACCAATTTGAAAACAAGAATAGAATAAAATAGAACAGAAAATAAAGCAATAGAAAATAATAGAAAATAAAAGAATAGATTAGAATAGAAAATAAAAGAATAGAACAGAATAAAGTAGAAAATAAAAGCGTAAAAGAGAATATAGAATAGAAAATAGGAATAGAAAAGAAAATAATCCATTAGAATAAAATAGAAAAGATTAGACTAGAAAATCAAAGAATAGAATAGGAAAGAATGGAATCGATTAGAATAGAAAAGATTATAGTAGAAAATAAAAAAATAGAATAGAAAATAATAGAGTAAAACAGATCAAAATACAACAAAATATAAAGGAATGGAATAGAAAAACATAGAAAAGAAAATCAGAGAATAAAATAGAATAGTATAGAAAAACAATAGAATAGAATAAAATAGAAACAATATAACTGCCTTAAGAAATTTGAATTTTGAATGGAATAATTTTGAATTTGAACAGAATTCATTAGAATAGAATATTAAATAATAGAAAAGAACAGAATAGAAAAGACTAAAGTACTAAAATTGTGAGCGGCACTATGGAGACGTGAGTAGTGATCAACAAAGGCATTGTAAAAATTTTGCTGAAATAGAAATTTCCAATATGGTCGCGCAACTCTTCATATAGCCTGTATACCATCAAATACACACATGGATTGTAACATTAGAATTGCTTTTGAATTCAGTCGAATTTGAATAAATTAAATGAACTCTGAAAAACAAAATATACGAATTTCACTAATCAAACAAAACGAAACAATTTTTTTCATTTTAACCATGTCTACTCTGTAACACCATTGGGGGGGGATTTACTAAAACTGGGGTTCTCAGAATCTGGTGATGCTGTGCATGGGAGCCAATCAGCTTCTACCTTCAGCTTGTTCAATAAAGCTTTGATAATAAAACCTGGAAGCTGATTGGTTTCTATACACAGATGCACCAGATTCTGAAAGCTCCACCATTTTGGGAAGTATTTAGAAATCAGTCTAATTTTCAAATATTGCGTTATATGCATCATTTTGTGAAATAAACATATTTGCAGCATAATGCTATAATTCTTTTTCTATTTTATATCTATTACTTGGGGTATTTAAATCACGTATATATGAAATTAAAGTATTACTAAACCCCGGACCCCGCATTCCCTACATCGGCTCTCCCAGGACCCCGCATTCACTATATCCGCTCTCCCCGGACCCCGCATTCACTATATCCTCTCTCCCCGGACCCCGCATTCACTATATCTGCTCTCCTCGGACCCCGCATTCACTATATCTGCTCTCCCCACACCTTGCATTCACTATATCCGCTCTCCCTGGACCCCGCATTCACTATATCCGCTCTCCCCGGGCCCCGCATTCACTATATCCGCTCTCCCTGGACCCCGCATTCACTATATCCGCTCTCCCCGGACCCCGCATTCACTATCTCCGCTCTCCCCGGACCCCGCATTCACTATATCCGCTCTTCCCGGACCCCGCATTCACTATATCCGCTCTCCCCGGACCCCGCATTCACTATATCTGCTCTCCCCGGACCCCGCATTCACTATATCCGCTCTCCCCGGACCCCGCATTCACTATATCCGCTCTCTCCGGACCCCGCATTCACTATATCCGCTCTCCCCGGACCCCGCATTCACTATATCCGCTCTCCCCACACCTTGCATTCACTATATCCGCTCTCCCTGGACCCCGCATTCACTATATCCGCTCTCCCCGGACCCCGCATTCACTATCTCCGCTCTCCCCGGACCCCGCATTCACTATATCCATTCTCCCCGGACCCCGCAATCACTATATCTGGTCTCCCCGGACCCCGCATTCACTATATCCGCTCTCCCCGGACCCCGCATTCACTATATCCGCTCTCTCCGGACCCCGCATTCACTATATCCGCTCTCCCCGGACCCCGCATTCACTATATCCGTTCTCCCCGGACCCCGCATTCACTATATCCGCTCTCCCCGGACCCCGCATTCACTATATCCGCTCTCCCCGGACCCCGTATTCACTATATCCGCTCTCCCCGGACCCCGCATTCACTATATCCGCTCTCCCCGGACCCCGCATTCACTATATCCGCTCTCCCTGGACCCCGCATTCACTAAATCCGCTCTCCCTGGGCCCCGCATTCACTATATCCGCTCTCCCCGGACCCTGCATCCACTATATCCGCTCTCCCCGGACCCCGCATTCACTAAATCCGCTCTCCCTGGGCCCCGCATTCACTATATCCGCTCTCCCCGGACCCTGCATCCACTATATCCGCTCTCCCCGGACCCTGCATCCACTATATCCGCTCTCCCCGGACCCTGCATTCACTATATCCGCTCTCCCCGGATGCTGCATTCACTAAACCTGGTCTCCCACAGTACACACAACATGGTAATTAAATTATTTTAGTAAATATAAACTGTTAAATCCCTTTTCTCATCAGCAGTATATAGCTGACTTCTTGTGACTTCTATCAGTGTCCAGTAGAGCACTGGTTACAGCCTGTAGGAGAAGTTTTCTTTCTGCTCTAGGAGGATGCAGAACCCCTGACCTCTGTCTGCACAGAGCTGATTGGCCCTCTGCTGATCACATGTACTCTCCCCCCCAAAAAAATACCTCTCTAGCAATACATACCAAACTGAACATGTGCAAAATGGCTACGGTTCAGTCTGTCTTTTTTTTAAAATTTTTTTTAACATATAAAAAAGTCATTTTAACATATATGTTACATATATTTGTAATTGCAGTCCACAAATGTAGATTTGTATTTTTAAAGACATACAGTATATTTGAAATGTATTTTTAAAAATATTTTTCAGATATTTTGTAATAAAATCGCATTTCAACATGCAAAATAAAAAAAAGTATATATATATTTGTTTATTTATTGAAATATATTGAATAAGGCCAATATTTTACTATTTTAAATATATGTTAATATATTTGGGGAGAACATTTTTAAAATATATTTCAAATATATTTTTCTTCCATGTGGGCAGCTCCAGTCTCCACATACAAGGATGGCTCCATAGAATGCTGCAAGGAGTTACCCTGACACAGGAAACCTGGGTCAGCTGTCTTGAACTGGAACATAGGAAGGATTAAAATAATAAAGAAGCTGCATATTCAGCAAAGGACTATATCAGCCGCTGAGGATTTAATATAACTTTGTGATGTCTTGTTGTGAAATATTATATTCAAGGTTCTTTCAGTTATTCTTCTCTTCTTCTACAGTTTGCGTGGTAATAAACTAACACATACTTCCTGCCCCGACCTGGCATCGGGAATAAGAGATAACCAGACCCTGAGGACACTGGACCTGTCTGGGAACCATCTGGAGGGTCCTCATTTCAGGGATCTGATGGCGGCTCTGACCACAAGCCGGATAGAGGAATTACTGTGAGTACAACAGAATTGATTGCATCAATAGTTTTTTTTCGAGGACATTTTTTATCCCCAATACACAAAATAAAATTAAAGCCTAGGAGACACTCCTATTTTCTCATGGGGGATTCTGCATCCGGTGCTAACCCACCACAGGCACAAACATTGGCCTCTCTGTATCTTGAAACCAGTGCAAAATCTAAAAAGGGAGGGTATCAGTTTATTTTGGTAACTATTAAAAATATGAGATTATAATTGGCAATATATGAGGGAATTTAAAGTGGTTCTAAAGGTTTTTTTTTTTCATTAGAATAACAAACATGTCATACTTACCTGCTCTATATTGGTACTGCACAGAGCAGCCCTATCCCTCCTCTTCTCGGGTCTCCGTCAGGACTTGTGGCCCCTCCCGCTTGCCAAGTACTACCAGCCAACCTGCTTGCACTGGGGGCACTCATGCCTGCTCACTCTCGAGCCAGTTCTGTATGTCTTTGGGACACAGAGAGCATGGTTCAGTCATGCCCCACTCCCTCCACACTGGCTGTGATTATCTTAGGAAATGAAGAGAGAGAACGATACGGCAGACACTCCAACACCTTCCTTCAGTCCATCTAAAACCCGACTCCCCTACTGTTCAGGCTTTCCCACATTTAAGTGTTGCTCTTAGCCATCATGCCTGGCCTCCTGCCTATGGATTGGCCAAGTTCCCTTTTAAACATGCAAATCTAGGCCTCCTCCCCTCCTCTTCTAGAAAGTTCCCCCAGTTTCTAGAAGGGTGGGAGGGCTCCAGAATCCTTGATCTGTGGAACCTCCCAGCCTGTCCTGAGGTGACCTCTCTACTTGACTCCCAGGCCGACTCATTCTAGGCTTCTAGCAAGCCTCTGACTCACAAAAAAACAAATCCTGTCTAGATACATCCACCCTTCACTACAAAACAGTCATGTCCTCACTGGTTGGGGAACAAAAACAGCTCCTTAGCCCAGGAGCAGGGCATCCCATGTTAAAAAAAAACATGAGAGGGGAAAAAAGAACAAACTTGGAAGGGAATATTTACAAATGAAATCAGTAGCAAAAAATATAATATATATACAATTTACATATTTACAGTGACACTATTTACACCCCAACTACAGTTCCCTGCAGCTAGCAATATGAGAACAGAAAACACATTATGGCATACATTGCCTTGAAAAAGTCTTCTCCCCCTTGAAATGTTCCCCATGTTGTCATGTTACAATCAAAACCATAAATGTATTTTATTGGGATTGGATGTGATAGACCAACACAAAGTGGCACATAATTGTGAAGTGGAAGGAAAATGAGAAATGGTTTTCAACAATTTTTTATAAATAATTATCTGAAAATTGTGGCATGCATTTGTATTCAGCCCCCTTTACTGTGATACCCCTAACTGAAATCTAGTGGAACCAATCGCCTTCAGAAGTCCCCTAATTAATAAATAGATCCCCCCTGTGTGTCATGTAATCTCAATATAATCCAGCTGTTCTGTGAAGCCCTCAGAGGTTTGTTAGAGAACATTAGTGAACAAACAGCATCATAAAAGGCCAAGTAACACACCAGACAGGTCAGGAATAAAGTTGTGGAGATGTTTAAAGCAGGGTTAGGTGATAAAAAAAATCTCCCAAGCTTTGACCATCTCTCGGAGCACTGTTCAATCCATCATCCGAAAATGGAAAGAGCATGGCACAACTGCAAACCTACCAAGACATGGCCGCCCACCTAAACTGACAGGCCGGGCAAAGAGAACATTCATCAGAGAAGAGGACAAGAGGCCCATGGGAACTCTGCAGGAGCCGCAGAGATCCACAGCTCAGGTGGGAGAATCTGTCCACAGGACAACTATTAGTCGTGCACTCCACAAATCTGGTCTTTATGGAAGAGTGCCGAGAAGAAAGCCATTGTTGGAGGAAAGCCATAAGAAGTCCCGTTTGTAGTTTGTGAGAAGCCATGTGGGGGACACAGCAAACATGTGGAAGAAGGGGCTCTGGTCAGAGGAGACCAAAATTGAACTTTTTGGCCTAAAAGCAAAACGCTATGTGTGGCGAAAAACTAACACTGCACATCACCCTGAGCACACCATCCCAACCGTGAAACATGGTGGTGGCAGCATCATGTGGTGGGAAGGCTTTTCTTCAGCAGGGACAGGGAAGCCGGTCAGAGTTGATGGGAAGATGGATGGAGCCAAATATAGGGCAATCTTACAAGGAAACCTGTTAGAGTCTGCAGAAGACTTGAGAACGGGGTGGAGGTTCACCTCCCAGCAGGACAACGACCCAAAACATCCAGCCAGAGCTCCAATGGAATGGTTCCGATCAAAGCATCTTCATGTGTTAGAATGGCTCAGTCACAGTCCAGACCCAAAACAATGGAGAATCTGTGGTCAGACCTGAAAATTGCTGTTCCCAGACGCTGCAAAGAAGAATGGGCAGAAATGTCCCTCTCTAGATGTGCAAAGAGACATCCCCAAAAAGACTTGCAGCTGGAATTGCAGGGAAAGGGGGTCCTACAAAGTACTGACTCCGAGGGGCTGAATACAAATGCCACCACACTTTTCAGAGATTTATTTTTTTTAAAAATTTGAAAACCATTTCTCATTTTCCTTCCACTTCACAATTATGTGCCACTTTGTGTTGGTCCATCACATCCAATCCCGATAAATACATTTACGTTTTTGGTTGTAACATAACAAATCAGTGGCTAAGTGGTTAGCACTTCTGCCTGGCAGTACTGGGGTTGCCAGTTCAAACCATGGCACCACCTGCCTGGAGTTTGCATGTTCTCCCTGTGCCTGCGTGGGTTTCCTCCAGGTACTCCGGTTTCCTTGCACACTCCAAAGACATGCTGGTAGGTTAATTGGCTCCTGTCTAAATTGGTCCTAGTATGTGTATGTATGAATGTGAGTTATGGACCTTAGATTGTACGCTCCTTGAGGAATAGGGACCGATGTGGAGATTTGAGCTCAGACTGATTGCTGGCGTGTAGCCATTCCACAGACCTGGCACGCTGGAAGTGACGTCATCAGGCCGGGGTGGAAGTTGTTGGCTGTGGTGAACCACAAGCTAGATAGATTCTAAAGAGGAGGCCTGGGCTGTCATCATGACTACGTGTTTTGGGCGTGGCCCTTTGTCAAATCATCCAGGGTGGAACAATGTTTCTATGTATGAAATATCCATTATCCATACCTGGAATTCTTCTTTTAGGAGAACTACAACAGTACATATACAGTCAGGTCCATAAATATTGGGACATGGACACAATTCTAACATTTTTGGCTCTATACACCACAATGGATTTGAAGTGAAGCGAACAAGATGTGCTTTAACTGCAGACTGTCAGCTTTAATTTGAGGGTATTTACATCTAAATCAGGTGAACGGTGTAGGAATGACAACAGTTTGCATATGTGCCTCCCACTTGTTAAGGGACCAAAAGTAATGGGACAGAATAATAATAATCATAAATCAAACTTTCACTTTTTAATACTTGGTTGCAAATCCTTTGCAGTCAATGACAGCCTGAAGTGTGGAACGCATAGACATCACCAGACGCTGGGTGTCATCCCTGGTGATGCTCTGCCAGGCCTCTACTGCAACTGTCTTCAGTTCCTGCTTGTTCTTGGGGCATTTTCCTTTCAGTTTTGTCTTCAGCAAGTGAAATGCTCAATCGGATTCAGGTCAGGTGATGGACTTGGCCATTGCAGAACATTCCACTTCTTTCCCATAAAAAACTCTTTGGTTGCTTTTGCAGTCTGCTTTGGGTCATTGTCCATCTGCACTGTGAAGCGTCCAATGAGTTGTGAAGCATTTGGCTGAATATGAGCCGATAATATCCCCGAAACACTTCACAATTCATCCGGCTGCTTCTGTCAGCCGTCACATCATCAATAAATACAAGAGAAGCAGTTCCATTGGCAGCCATACATGCCCACGCCATGACACTACCACCACCATGATCACTGATGAGGTGGTATGCTGAGGACCATGAGCAGTTCCTTCTCCATACTCTTCTCTTCCCATCACTCTGGTACAAGTTGATGTCGGTCTCATCTCTCCATAGGATGTTGTTCCAGAACTGTGAAGGCTTTTTTACATGTCGTTTGGCAAACTCTAATCTGGCCTTCCTGTGTTTGAGGCTCACCAATGGTTTCCATCTTGTGGTGAAACCTCTGTATTCACTCTGGTGAAGTCTTCTCTTGATTGGTGACTTTGACACACATACACCTACCTCCTGGAGAGTGTTCTTGATCTGGCCAACTGTTGTGAAGGGTGTTTTCTTCACCAGGGAAAGAATTCTTCGCTCATCCACCACAGTTGTTTTCCGTGGTCTTCCGGGTCTTTTGGTGTTGCTGAGCTCACCGGTGCGTTCCTTCTTTTTAAGAATGTTCCAAACGGTTGTTTTGGCCACGCCTCATGTTTTTGCTATCTCTCTGATGGGTTTGTTTTGTTTTTTCAGCCCAATGATGGCTTCACTGATAGTGACAGCTCTTTGATCTTATCTTGAGAGTTGACAGCAACAGATTCCAAATGCAAATCGCACACTTGAAATGAACTCTGGACCTTTTATCTGCTCATTGTAATTGGGATAATGAGGGAATAACACACACCTGGCCATGGAACAGCTGAGAAGCCAATTGTCCCATTACTTTTGGTCCCTTAACAAGTGGGAGGCACATATGCAAACTGTTGTAATTCCTACACCGTTCACCTGATTTTGATGTAAATACCCTCAAATTAAAGCTGACAGTCTGCAGGTAAAGCACATCTTGTTTGTTTCATTTAAAATCCATTGTGGTGTATAGAGCCAAAAATGTTAGAATTGTGTCAATGTCCCAATATTTATGGACCTGACTGTAGATATTGAATGCAAAAGCCCATTAGAGTAAGAAACAGCAAAAATGTTATATATCACCAGGGAATTGTAGGTAGTGTGAGTAGTTTAGTGTATATCACAACGTACTGGTAGCATGTTAATGCTTGGGTTTAGAACATAGATGATAAATTAGTGGTGGTGGGTTGTTTTTGTTTTTACTTTTATTTATTTTTTTCCTTCTTTTCTTCTTTCCTCTCCTCTTTTGAGAACTATTGGGTAGGCAATATGGGACAGGCTGCATTACATCGTATTGCTGTCATATAAGCAGTAGGAATCTAACAATAATGCCCCATTGTAAAGAGAATGGAAGGAGTGGAGTGAATGTGAATGTATGGGGACTGTAAAAGGTAAAGAAAGGCGATTAAAAAGGATGAAAGAATTGGTAACATTGATTACTGTCATAAACTACGTTGAGAAAACTGAGTATTAAGAAAATGTAACTACTAATATTGTAAATGGTAAATATAGGTGAGAAATGTGCCTTTCTATCATGGAATGGGAACGAGGGTAAAGAGAGCCCAAGTATATCAAACAATTTGTAAGACATTGGCAAAAATAATAATTTTACAAGAGACACACTTGATTAAGGAACATACGGATTATTTAAAAAAAAAGCATGGCTATAGTGGTCTTCCCACTTTTATCATCCAACCTACTCAAGGGGTGTCTCACTGATTATACATCTGTCAGTAATATGGGAGAGTATTAGGGTTAAATGTGATCCTGAGGGCCGATATGTACAGTTGTGTTCAAAATAATAGCAGTCAGACATCACTAACCGGATCAATCACTGTTTTTGGTGGAAATGATATTTCTACAGGGCAAATAATTTCCTAGCAGGTGTAGTAGAGTAATAGAAATCCAACAGACCCAACAGTCATGACATGTATGCTGCTGATTCTGTGTCATTGAATCACTCATTGAAAGGGGCGTGTTCACAATAATAGCCGTGTGGAGTTCTATTAGTGAGGTCATTCATTCTTTGATAAACAGGTGGCAATTATTGCCCTTATTTAAGGAAGGAAGGCAGCAAATGTTGGACATGCTGGTTACAGTGCATTTCTCTCTGAAATTCTGAGGAAAATGGGTCGTTCCAGACATTGTTCGGAAGAACAGCGTACCGCGATTAAAAAGTTGATTGGAGAGGGGAAAACATATGAGGAAGTGCAGAAAATGATCGGCTGCTCAGCTAAAATGATGGCAAATGCTTTAAAATGGCAACCAAAACCTGAAAGACGTGGAAGAAAGCGAAAAACTACCATTGGAATGGATAGAAGAATAGCCAAAATGGGGCGGACTCAGCCAACAATCAGCTCCAGGAAGATGAAAGAAGGTGTGACGTTCCCTGTGAGGACTCAGCCAACAATCAGCTCCAGGAAGATGAAAGAAGGTGTGACGTTCCCTGTGAGGACTGTTACAATTAGAAGACGCCTATGTGAAGCCAAGCTATCTGCAAGAAGTCCCCGCAAAGTCCCACTGTTGGGAAAAAGACGTGTGCTGAAGAGGTTACAATCTGCCAAAGAGCACATTGACCGGCCTAAAGAGAAATGGCGCAACATTTTGTGGACTGATGAAAGTAAGATTGTTCTTTTTGGGTCTAGTGGGCGGAGACAGTTTGTCAGACGACCCCCAAACACTGAATTCAAGCCACAGTACACTGTGAAGACCGTGAAGCATGGTGGTGCAAGCATCATGATATGGGGATGTTTCTCATACTACGGTGTTGGGCCTATTTATGGCATACCAGGGATAATGGATCAGTTTGAATCCATCAGAATACTTGAAGAGGTCATGCTGCCTTATGCTGAAGAGGAAATGCCCTTGAAATGGGTGTTCCAACAAGACAACGACCCCAAACACACCAGTAAAGGTGCAACATCTTGGTTCCAGACCAACAAGATGGACGTTATGGAGTGGCCAGCCCAATCCCCGGATCTTCATCCAATAGAAAACTTGTGGGGTGACATCAAAAATGCCGTTTCTGAGGCAAAACCAAGAAATAGAGAAGAACTGTGGAATGTGGTCCAATCATCCTGGGCTGGAATACCTGATCACAGGGGCCAGAAGTTGGGGGACTCCATGCAACACAGATGTACAGCAGTTCTCAGAAACAGTGCGACTACAACCAAATATTCATGAAGTCATTCAAAGGAAAGCAAAATCTTCAAACATTTCTCAGTTTATATAGTGAATGTTTGAGTTTGTAAAGAAGAATACAAACACGGCCATTTTTTTTGAACCGTCTAATATTCACTTTTCTTCCATTTTTTAGAGGAAAAACACAAATTTGATGTATTTTTCTTCCTGTTGTGATTTGGAATAGAATGTGTCGTGTTCCCAATGCATTTGTGTGGATGGAAATAAAAGCTATTAGAAGGATTTTCAGCTTTATTCACTTTTTCCAACACACTGTAATTATTTTGAACACAACTGTATTTGTGGATGCCAAAGTGTATTAATTACCTTTTGTCACAATGGGAATCTATAATCCCCCACCTACTACCTTGGAAGTATTGAAAGAAGTAGTAGGGTTTATGGCACAATATCATATGTCATGTGCTTGGGGGACTTTAATATGTGGATAGATCCAATGATAAACAAATATGGAAGAAGTAAGCAAAATCTTAGGATAGAAGTGGGCACTTCTGGGAAATTTATTGAGGAAGTAGGATGGTTAGACTAAACCATAAATAGTGATATGTATCTAAATATACATATACGTGCCGCGCTCCATATTAATAACACAAACTACATATAATATATAATAGTGATGATAATATCGTGAAAACACAGTGCCCAAAACAAGTGCAACATAAACATGAAATGTGTAAAGGTATGATTCTGCCAATATGTATAACAGTCCTCTTTACACTTCTATAGATATTCCAGTGAAAGGTGAGGTATATAGTGCCACACTCCTGTGCTTTGTGGATAGGTGTGCGCTCACCTCCTTGTCAGCCAGACAAGCTGACTAAACACACTTTTTGTCCTCACTGGACAAGGTGGGAATCTTTGCTTTATCTGCGTGTCTCGATCCACTGTTGGGTTGCCTAATTGCCACCAGAGGTCTCCCTCCTTCCACACTGGGACCTCAATGGATTTCTTATGGGGATGGTAAAGCTGGTACTTCTCCTCTCAATTATACCATGTAAGAAACAGAAACCACAAATGGTGCCTTATCCTTTGTGTGGCCAGAGCCCATTTATTATCAAGGAAACGCCACTCACATTTTAGTCCATCAGTTCAGCAAACAGCTGGCGTGTCTATCAGATCCTGTGAAGCTAGCGCCGCTCGTCCACCTCGGCTCTGACGTCACGACGCCGAGGTGGACGAGCGGCGCTAGCTTCACAGGATCTGATAGACACGCCAGCTGTTTGCTGAACTGATGGACTAAAATGTGAGTGGCGTTTCCTTGATAATAAATGGGCTCTGGCCACACAAAGGATAAGGCACCATTTGTGGTTTCTGTTTCTTACATGGTATAATTGAGAGGAGAAGTACCAGCTTTACCATCCCCATAAGAAATCCATTGAGGTCCCAGTGTGGAAGGAGGGAGACCTCTGGTGGCAATTAGGCAATCCAACAGTGGATCGAGACACGCAGATAAAGCAAAGATTCCCACCTTGTCCAGTGAGGACAAAAAGTGTGTTTAGTCAGCTTGTCTGGCTGACAAGGAGGTGAGCGCACACCTATCCACAAAGCACAGGAGTGTGGCACTATATACCTCACCTTTCACTGGAATATCTATAGAAGTGTAAAGAGGACTGTTATACATATTGGCAGAATCATACCTTTACACATTTCATGTTTATGTTGCACTTGTTTTGGGCACTGTGTTTTCACGATATTATCATCACTATTATATATTATATGTAGTTTGTGTTATTAATATGGAGCGCGGCACGTATATGTATATTTAGATACATATCACTATTTATGGTTTAGTCTTCAACACAGTTTATGAGCTATGTGTATAGTGCTGAAGCACCAGTAGTAAATGTATGGTTAATACTTATTTCGTTAAGGGAAGTATCTTGTTTTTGGCTCACGAGTTTAATTTATCACAGGATGGTTAGACTTATGGCGTGTTAAGAATCCAGATGTTAGAGTATACTCATGTGCTTCAATGGGGGAAGGGTTCACTCTCCAGATTAGATTTGGCATTGGGCAATGATGGGTACTGCCACGGGTACATTCGGCCATATACCTTACCAGAGGAGTGTCAGACCACTGCTACATGAGCTGACAGTTGGACTAGGGGGAAAACTTCCAGAATGGAAGCTACACCCCTATTGGTTATCACAAATTGGGGAAAAATGATTGTATATCAGTTTGCAATATTTATAGAAGCTCATGGGGAATCTCCAATAGATGGGATCCTCTGGGGTACATTAAAAGCATATTTAAGGGAAGCCCTGAAGTCAACAATAGCATATATTAAGATAACTAATAGACAGGAAGAAAAGGAATTGGTTGGAATGTGTGCTGAAGCTTTAGGCCGATTATATAGAGAACCCCTCAAAAAGAAACAAAGAAAGATGGGAGAAATGTATACAACAATATAAGATGCAAATGGAAGCTAATGGGAAAATAATATTTTTTTTTCAGAATTACCAGAAATATGAGCAAGGGAGTCAAGCTAGTAAGCTAGTAAAAAAAAAAACATGGTTGAGGAATAAAGAAGGGGAGCTGGTGTATATGGTTCCTGAGATACTTCAAGGTTTCTATGAATATTATGTGTCAGGGACCATCGCGACGCATGGGTCTACAACAGGCGTAGGTGTCTGCCAAGACGTGTAGGTGGCAGGGCACTAGGACCCAGGTGCACCCGTCGTCTTGACAGTACTAGGCAGGCACTAGGACCTAGGCTGCACCTGTCAGGTGCAGGGCGGGCTATTTAAAACAGCCCTGCACAGACACTTGTTGCCGAATGGTCTTTGTATCCTGTTACCTGTGTTGTGAGTATCTTGATCTGGATTGTTTGACCTTGCTGCCTTCTCCTGTCCTGACCCTTGGCTTGCCTGACTCTGCTCCTGGATGTTCCCCTTTAAATCTGATCTTTTGGTATTGACCCTCCGTGTGACCTGACTATCCTTTGCCTACCGTTTTGTACCTTACCGACCCGCTAGTTACCGACCTGGCCTGTATGACTCTGATTTAGCTCATCCACCCCGCAGGGATCACTAGGCTCCCTCACATCAGACTCTTAGCCCCCTGGAGCTCCTGTCAGACTCCTCTAACCCTGTTGGAGATACCTAGCAGCTGCGACCTGGTACCGGAGCGCTCCAAGTCCATCCCCACCATCAGAGGCCCTGGTGAACAAGTGCTCCGGTGCTTAGACTCCGCGCTCTGGGGAGGCTCTGCCAGGGGATTGATAGAGGTGCTGTCAGGCGGTCCATTACATTATGTCTCCATGTATGCAACAAGGTTAAATTGTACCGATAGTGATTTTTTTTCTGACATCCCCTCTGACCTCATTGCCCTAGATTATGGCAGAGCAGCATAAGTATTCCATTCTTTCGAATTTTAAAGTAAACTACACAAAATCTGAGGTGATAGGGGTGAGCATAGATATGACAGCAAAACAAATTTGCTCTCAATTTAATTTTAAATGGACAGACTCCCACATTCAGTATCTCGGTACAAAAATTTCAAGTCATTTATGTAAAATCTAATATTTTAATTTTATTCCACTGCTACATAAATTTAAAATTAGATCTTTAAAAGTGGGATAAGGAGTCATTCACTTGGTTTGGTCGTAGTAACGTCATTAAAATGAACATGATGCCTAAACTCACTTATTCATTGCAATCCTTACCAATTAAATTACCTCAAGGCTTTCTAAAGGATTTAAGGGCAGGATTTTTGAAGTTTGTATGGGCAGGTAAACGGGCAAGGATAAGGAGATCTATTTTGACTCTCCCCAAGTCTAAAGGTAGACTTGGAACAGGCAGCAGTGGGCACTCCTTTGACGGGACTTCCCTGGCTGCTGGGTTAAGATATTCCATTAGAGGCTACCCAACACCCCCTAATGGAATCACATTGAAGATCGTTCTAACGGTTTTAAAAACGCAAATCTTTTTCTGTTTCCGAGTCTAATAACTACTGATATTGGGCAACCCTGGTTTTAGTCCTGGGTTGAGCGACCCTGAATTTGAGGTATTAATTCATCAGTATACTTTCTGTTTGTACCATTTCAATCAAGATAATTGGCCCTCAAAATGATGTGTAATTTTTCCTATGCCTTGGATTTCCTTCATTGTGCACAGCTAGGGGCATGTCTCTCATTGCCGGAGATATATTTTACTAGAAGGAATCTTTCCTCAATCGAGCAGTATTGACTAACAGGGAAACCAAGGAGACACCTGTTGTCCCACCTGTATTCGATGTCGATAAGGACCAATGCCCCACAGAATATTCCCTTTCTGCACCACTGGGAAAAATACTTTTACACAAACTCAAAAAGATAAAATGTTATCATTTGGTTATAAATCATCAATTGCGAGTAAATATCAAGAAGGAAGCTATAAATTCCTTACGAGGTGTTACTTAACTCCATCAGTGATGCATCGTGCGTTCCCCCAGGCTTCCAATTTATGTTGGAGATGTGGAGAGTCGGAAGGTACCTTACTTCATATTTTCTGGGCATGCCCAAAAGTAAATGAATTTTGGAAGATGGTGGAACACACAATTAAAGAAATAACTGGAGCTTCTCTTGAGAATAATCCGATGGTGTACATACTTCATGATACACCTATCTTACAGGAAATATAAGGACTCTTTGTTAAAACATGTTATTACAGCGGCAAAGGCATGTATTCCAGCTTTTTGGAAAAAACAGAATCCGCCAACTAAGTCCCGTTGGATGGCGAGAATAACAGAAATCTAAATAATGGAAGATTTAACTATGGCTAGGAGAGAACAGAGTGAGCAGTACTGGAATAAATGGTCCCCTTACCTTCTCCAGGGGTAGGCAACCTGCAGCTCTCTAGCTGTTGTGGAACTACATTTCCCATGAGGCATTGCAAAGATTACAAAACTGACAGTTACAGCTATGACTAGCAGAGGCATGATGGAACTTGTAATCCTGCGGCTCTCAGGTTGCCCACCCCTGTTCTATACAAAGAGCAAATCGCTTTGGAAAATTAGTGAGGCACTCAGTGAGACAAAGACTCATCCCAGAGGAGGGAAAGGTGGGGGAGATAGGAAGGGAGAGTTGGGGATGTTTGAGTGAAGGGTTGTTGGAATGTGCCTTTGTTTTTTTGTTGTTGTTCAGTATGTTATGGATTACAAAGGGAAAAGAATAAATCAGTCTGTTAAAAGATAGAAGGCTCCCTTGGATAGAACAGGAATCTTTATATTTATTCATACTCATGTAACTAGGTAAGAGGCTCACATGTGATAAAAAATCTATAGAAATGGTACTGTAGTGGATCTGTCACAGTTTGTATTTGTGGATCTCACTGCGTTTAAATGAGATGTATATTCACCAACTTTGAAGATATATAAATTTGGAGTTTATTAAAAAAAAATTGTACAGATAGTGAAATGCAGCAATATATGAAAGAAATAGAATATCCTAGATTGACAGAGGAACAAGCTAGAACGCTGGAGAAAGAGGTCACAGAGGAGGAAGTGCGAAAAGCAAAATATGCTTTAGTGATAGGCAAATCATCAGACCCAGATGGTATTCCATTGGAGGTATATATACAGTATATCGATATATTAGCACCGGTTTTAACTAAGATATATGCAGAAGCCTCTGAGTGTGGTGAATTGCCTATATCGATGTAGGAAGCCACAGTGGTGTTAATTCCAAAGCCAGTTAAAGACTTAAGTGAATGTGCCTCATATAAGGCCAATTTCACTGTTAAACAGTGACTATAAAATTTTGGCAAAGATTCTCAGGGAGGCTTAATAATGTAATTCCATTTATCATACATAACGACCATACTGGTTTTATGCCAGGGAAGGCAACGTCCATCAACATAAGGAGAAGACAGCTGATGATCCAAATACGAGAATATATACCAGAGACATGGGCCCTTGTATCTTTAGATACAGCTAGTTCCTTCGATTCTATTGAATGGCCATTCTTACAGAAATCGCTGGAACATTTTGGGTTTGGTGAAAAATTTAGAAAATGGATTACTAGAATTTATAGCCAGTCATGTTCTAATTTGTTGATGAATGGTTAACTATCTCTCACAATAAGGCTGAGGGAGGAGACAAGGACGCCAATTATCTTCCCATCTTTTTACTATAGCATTAGAAATGCTGGCCTTGAGATTTAGGAAATCTGAAGACTTTAAAGGAATACCTATAGGGAATTGTAAGAAAGCAATAAGCCTTTATGCAGATGATATAATTGTAGTGCTACCCCCCAAGGAGCCACTTGTATGATATCCATGAGCTCCCCTTTACTCGCCTAGTAGCCAGGCACAGTGTATTTCTTCAGCCAAATACACTCACATCCACTCATTGTCTTTAATGACCTGTCTAGGAGATGTTTTGTTTTTTTTTTTAGTTTATTGTAGAACTTGGGATAGGGATGGGGAATGTAGTAGGATACTCCAAATCAGAAATAATCACACTGAGGACATCTAGCTGATGTCTTAATTGAGCACTGTAGGAGTCTTGGTTGACCATAGATAGACTTCCCTTTTTCACATAGAGCAGCAATTGATTTACGAGTGAACAAAGTACCTTTAGCAGTAGTGGTAGTTACAGGGCTGATGTCAGAGCCTGGGTCCGAAACTGGGCCTTCTGTGGTGAGGGGCAATGTTTCTTCTTGCTGAACCACCTGGAATGCTGGACAACTCCCTTGACAATTATTTGGATGATCCTACCTTGACCTTGTTTATCATGAACCTTGAACCCCTTGCTCCTCCCGTGAACTTCCTGATATAAGCCATGTCTCTGCACTTCCTGTTTGCCAGATTATTGTGCTCTCCAACCAGTATCGTGCTCCTTATCTCTGCTGTTATCCGTATTTTGCTACCACTCGTTATTGACCCTTGGCTTGTTCTCGACTACGCTTCTGCCTGATCCCAACCTGCGACTGCTCATTACCAACCTTGGCTTGTTTACTGACCATGCTTCCGTTTGATGCTTACCTGCTTATACGCTACTGGACCCCAGCTTGCTTGCCTCCTGGTGGGGTGATCCTGAGGACCGTGACCTGGTAATAACACGCAGCAAAATCCATCTCCACCATCAGGAGCTCTGGTGAACACCGGTTGGTACTTAAACTCTGCACCTCGGGTGATCCCACTCCTCCGCCACGGTGACCTGCCTGTGTACCTATCCTGCTGGTTTCAGGTGAGCCTTTCCACTGCTATAGCAACTGGTCTTTGAGCCTGACCCCTGATTGTGACAGCTGAGCTCCTAAACTAACAAGCCAGTTACGACAGACTGCAACAGCTCAGAGGTAAGGTAGCTAGGTAAAGTCCTTTGCAGTAGTAGTACTTGGACAGTACTCTGCACAACACTAGCCAGTGTTCCATTTTTTTAGACCCACGCTGACAATAAAGCACCCGGGGAGGTAGCAAGCAGAGTTCCCAAATTCCTCAAAGTCATTACTCATGAGGCTCATGGACAGAATGGTTGCCTCCTTCCAATCTTCCAAGGGAAACCCTCCTGTGATACCAGACAGAGCTTTGGTGGACAGCTCCCCTCAGCTTCCTGAACAACCAGGGTCACTCTCTCTAACTTCAGACCCTCAGGTCGACCCACATATGACCATATGGCAGCAGTTGCCAGGTGAGGCAGTCTGCCTCCAGCCTAGCTGGTGCAATCCTCTCCGGGGAAAGACCCTGAACCCATGTGCTCCTAGAACATAAATACCACTCCCAGCATGCAATGGGACTGCCTTCCCTTGGAATTGGCAACCAAACAGATTTCCCGTGGGCTGTATCCATATTCATGCTGTTCCTTTGCCCCTACCCATGTTCTGGAAGGCTCTCATAATTTCCTGAAGGCAGGCAGAACTCAGACAAACTTCAACAGCACCAGAGCAACATGAGCAGACCTGACTAAGAGATCACAGCCCTCTGTTAAGCACAATACCACACTGAATTTACCTGACGACCTCTCTGGTAAGCAGAGAAACACAACTATGCCTAATCTAACTATACACATCCTAGCACCTGTCTAGGAGGGGGCTACACAATATTATACAGTTGCAAGAAAAAGTATGTGAACCCCTTGGGATTACGTGGAGTTTTGCATGAATTGGGCATAAAATGTGCTCTGAACATCATCTAAGTCACAACAATAGAAGAACACAGTCTGCTGAACATAATACTACACAAACATTAGATGTTGCCATGGTTTAATTGCACATAACATGTAAACATTCACAGTGCAGGGAGGAAAAAGTATGTGAGGCCCTAGCTTAATGACTTCCCCCAGAGCTAATTGGAGCCAGGAGTGAGCCAACCTTGACTCCAATCAGTGTGATGATATTGGATGTGTTGCTGACAGCTGTCCTGCCCTTAAAAAACACACCTGTTTTGGGTTTACTGGTTTCAAGAAGCACTGTCTGATGTGAACCATGCCTCGCAGAAAAGAGCTCTCAGAAGACCTACAGTCAAGCATTGTTGACTTGCATGAAGCTGGAAAGGGTTACAAAAGTATCTCCAAAAGCCTTGATGTTCATGTGTCCACGGTAAGACAGACTGTCTACAAATGGAGAAAGTTTAGCACTGTTGCTACTCTCCCTAGGCGTGGTCGTCCTGTAAAAATGACTGCAAGAGCACAGCGCAGAATGCTGCATGAGGTAAAGAAGAATCCCAGAGTGTCAGCTAAAGACCTACAGAAATCTCTGGCACATGCTAACATTTTTGTTGACACATCTACAATAAGGAAAACATTAAACAAGAATGAAGTACATGGGAGGACACCACGGAGGAAGCCATTGCTGTCCAAAAAGAATATTGCAGCACGTTTGAAGTTTGCAAAAGAGCACCTGGATGTTCCACAGCACTACTGGCAGAATATACTGTGGACAGATGAAACCAAGATTGAGTTGTTTGGGAAGAACACACAACACTATGTGTGGAGAAAAAAAGGTACAGCACACCAACATCAAAACCTCATCCCCACTGTGAAACATGGCGGAGGGAACATCATGGTTTGGGGCTGCTTTGCTGCCTCAGGGCCTGGACGGATTGTTGTCATTGATGGGAAAATTAATTCCAGAGTTTATCAAGACATTTTGCAGGAAAACGTACGACCATCTGTCTGCCAACTGAAGCTCCGCAGAGGATGGGTGATGCAACAGGACAATGACCCAAAGCATACAAGTAATTCAACAAAACAATGGCTGCAACAGCACAGAATACGCCTTCTGGAGTGGCCCAGTCAGAGTCTTGACCTCAACCCCATTGAAATGCTGTGGCATGACCTTAAGAGAGCGATTCACACCAGACACCCCAAGAATATTGCTACACTGAAACAGTTTTGTGAAGAGGAGTGGTCCAAAATGACTCCAGATCGTTGTGCAGGTCTGATCTGCAACTACAGGAAACGTTTGGTTGAGGTTATTGCTGCCAAAGGAGGGTCAACCAGTTATTAAGTCCAAAGGTTCACATACTTTTTCCTCCCTGCACTGTGAATGTTTACATGTTATGTGCAATTAAACCATGGCAACATCTAATGTTTGTGTAGTATTATGTTCAGCAGACTGTGTTCTTTTATTGTTGTGACTTAGATGACGTTCAGAGCACATTTTATGCCCAATTCATGCAAAACTCCACGTAATCCCAAGGGGTTCACATACTTTTTCTTGCAACTGTATATGAGAGACACACAAAAAACTTTGGTAGAGGCAATGAAAATAATAGATACATTTGGAACTACTCGGGTTTAAAAATGAATTGGCAGAAATTTGTTTGGTTGCCAATTAATCAAGATGCACAGGGGAATGAGGATTCATCTTCTCTGCTGAGGATAGTGGATTCATCCAAATATTTGGGCATCTATATTACTCTGAATCTGAATTAGTTTCTGATGGCTAATGTGTATCCTCTATTGGAACAGATTAAAAGTAAATTAGGAGCATGGACAAAATTACCATTGTCGGTGACAGATAGAATACAGCTAATTAACCCCTTCCAGTCCGGACACTTCCCCCCCCTTCCAGTCCGGACACTTTCCCCCCCTTCCAGTCCGGACACTTTCCCCCCTTCCAGTCCGGACACTTTCCCCCCTTCCAGTCTGGCCGCTTCCCCCGCTTCCAGTCCGGACACTTTCCCCCCCTTCCAGTCCGGACACTTTCACCCCCTTCCAGTCCGGACACTTTCACCCCCTTCCAGTCCGGACACTTTCACCCCCTTCCAGTCCGGACACTTTCCCCCCTTCCAGTCTGGACGCTTCCCCCGCTTCCAGTCCGGACACTTTCCCCCCTTCCAGTCCGGACACTTTCCCCCCCTTCCAGTCCGGACACTTTCACCCCCTTCCAGTCCGCACACTTTCCCCCCCCCTTCCAGTCCGGACACTTTCCCCCCCCCTTCCAGTCCGGACACTTTTATTTTGGTGGTATTTATTCACAGCTGGGATTTTTATTTTTTTTGCTATGTAAATGAAAAAGTCCAAAAATTTTGAAAAAAAGTGTTTTTTTTATAAAATTTTGCAAATAAATAATATTTCATCATAAATCTTTGCCAAAATTTATTCTGTTATCTTTTGAGTAAAAAAAAAAATCCAAATTAGTTTATAACCAAAAATTATAATTTTTAAACATTTTTATATTATTTTTTATTTATTTTATTTTTTTACATACTGTCACCCTAGCAGTACAGTGTCACCATGGTGACACTGTACTACTTGTGGGGGGTGATAAAGATTTTTTTTTTTTTTTTTTTACACATTGCTTTTACACCCATATAGGATGTAAAAGCAATCATTTCTCCTTCTCTCTGTCTGCATTCTTGCACTCATTGAGAAGTACTGAGTGAGCTGTGATTGGTCACAGCTTGTCACATGGTACAAGGCTGTTGTGAATAGCCTTGTACCATGTGATCTCTGTGATCATTCACAGATTTCACACGTAGTAAGCAATGATGTGTAAGCAATGAAGTGACATCTTGTTTACTACTTTGCATGTGATCACTGATTGGCCAATCAGTGATCACATGATCGGGACCTCGTACAGAGGTCCCGTCCGACGATCAGTGTTTCACTGTGTCCGGAGGACACAGCGGGCACAGGATCGCGGTGCTGCGCGCTCCCAGGGAGCGCGCACAAGCAGGGGGCGGGGAGGCTGTTTATAAACGGCCACCCAACCCTGCACTGCCACCGTCCGGCCGTTTATATGCAACGGCCGGTCAGGAAGTGGTTAAGATGATAGTGTTACGTAAATGTTCATATGTACTTTCCCTGTGATTATACCCAAACATATATTTAGAAAGTTGAATGATCAATTTATTAAATTTATATGGGCCAACGGTAGGACAAAATTAAAAATAACAACACTTCAACGACCAAAGAAGGAAGCAGGGATGGCACTTCCAGATATTTATTTATATTAATTGGCAGAACAATTGAAACATTTACAGGTATGGGTATAACAAGAGGGAGAGGGAGGGGTGGAGAAATATAAAAAATCCTTCAATTAGGTGAATAATAGTTGGATTGGAGACAAAGTTGAAGTTACCTATGGTCAAGATTCCCTTTTTGACATTGACAAGAGCAGCATGGAATGAGGTTAAGAAATTGATAAGATTTAAAGATATACCTCAGGAAACCCCAATGTTTAATAATCCATCTTTAGAACAGCTAAATGGAATTGCAGATGGAAAATTTGGGAAACAGAGAGTTATATCAATGTTAGTACACATGTACAAACAAGAGATTATGCGAACATTTGAAAATTTGAAGAAACAACATGCTATTCCCCATACATTTTTTTTATAGGTACCGTATTTCGCGCTCCATAAGACACACCTAGGTTTCAGAGGTGAAAAACAAGAAAAAAATCTTCTGAACCAATGGACTGCAGACACAGTACAGGAGATGACCAGAGACTGCGGACATAGTACAGGAGATGACCAGAGACTGCAGACACAGTACAGGAGATGACCAGAGACTGCAGACATAGTACAGGAGATGACCAGAGACTGCGGACACAGTACAGGAGATGACCAGAGACTGCAGACACAGTACAGGAGATGACCAGAGACTGCGGACACAGTACAGGGGATGACCAGAGACTGGGGACATAGTACAGGAGATGACCAGAGACTGCGGACATAGTACAGGAGATGACCAGAGACTGCAGACATAGTACAGGAGATGACCAGAGACTGCGGACATAGTACAGGAGATGACCAGAGACTGCGGACACAGTACAGGAGATGACCAGAGACTGCGGACACAGTACAGGAGATGACCAGAGACTGCTGACACAGTACAGGAGATGACCAGAGACTGCAGACATAGTACAGGAGATGACCAGAGACTGCGGACACAGTACAGGAGATGACCAGAGACTGCAGACATAGTACAGGAGATGACCAGAGACTGCAGACACAGTACAGGAGATGACCAGAGACTGCAGACATAGTACAGGAGATGACCAGAGACTGCGGACACAGTACAGGAGATGACCAGAGACTGCAGACATAGTACAGGAGATGACCAGAGACTGCGGACACAGTACAGGAGATGACCAGAGACTGCAGACATAGTACAGGAGATGACCAGAGACTGCGGACACAGTACAGGAGATGACCGGAGACTGCAGACATAGTACAGGAGATGACCAGAGACTGCGGACAGTACAGGAGATGACCAGAGACTGCGGACACAGTACAGGAGATGACCAGAGACTGCAGACACAGTACAGGAGATGACCAGAGACTGCAGACATAGTACAGGAGATGACCAGAGACTGCGGACACAGTACAGGAGATGACCAGAGACTGCAGACATAGTACAGGAGATGACCAGAGACTGCGGACACAGTACAGGAGATGACCAGAGACTGCGGACACAGTACAGGAGATGACCAGAGACTGCGGACATAGTACAGGAGATGACCGGAGACTGCAGACACAGTACAGGGGATGACCAGAGACTGCGGACACAGTACAGGAGATGACCAGAGACTGCGGACACAGTACAGGGGATGACCAGAGACTGCGGACACACAACAGGGGATGACCAGAGACTGCGGACACAGTACAGGGGATGACCAGAGACTGCGGACACAGTACAGGAGATGACCAGAGACTGCAGACACAGTACAGGGGATGACCAGAGACTGCGGACACAGTACAGGGGATGACCAGAGACTGCGGACACAGTACAGGAGATGACCAGAGACTGCAGACATAGTACAGGAGATGACCAGAGACTGCGGACACAGTACAGGAGATGACCAGAGACTGCGGACACAGTACAGGAGATGACCAGAGACTGCAGACACAGTACAGGAGATGACCAGAGACTGCGGACATAGTACAGGAGATGACCAGAGACTGCGGACATAGTACAGGAGATGACCAGGGACTGCGGACACAGTACAGGAGATGATCAGAGACTGCGGACACAGTACAGGAGATGACCAGAGACTGAGGACACAGTACAGGAGATGACCAGAGACTGCGGACATAGTACAGGAGATGATCAGAGACTGCGGACACAGTACAGGAGATGACCAGAGACTGAGGACACAGTACAGGAGCTGACCAGAGACTGTGAACATAGTACAGGGAAAATGCCAGGGACTGCGGACACAGTACAGATGACCAGAGACTGCAGACAGTACAGGGGATGACCAAGAGACTGTGGACCTTTGGGGAAGGAGGGGGAGCGGGTACCTGAAGTTGTCCCTTTAGTGTGGGCACGCTGGCTTCTTCCTGCGCTGGCTTCTATGACAGCCGGGTGCCCACTACGCATGCACGAGAAGCGCTGCACTTTGTGAATGGCCCGGTGCCTTCTGGGACCTGTCATATGTCCCAGAAGTCGCCGGACCATTCACAAAGCGCAGCGTTTCTTGCGCATGTGTAGTGGGCACCTGGCTGTCACAGAAGCCGGCGCGGGAAGACTACAGCGCAGGAAAACTCAGAGCTGGACAGAGGAACAGGTAAGGTCCTGCAGGAGAGAAGAGCTGAGCGGCTTGCCCGATATTCTGACATGGTGGCAGCGGTGGAAATACCAGACCGGCCTCTCCATAAGACGCACTGACATTTTCCCCCCTTTTTTGGGGGGGAAAAAGTGCGTCTTATGGAGCGAAAAATACAGTATTTACAATTGAGGCATGCTTTAAATGCACAATTTGTTAAAGATTGTAGGATATAAAAATATTCCCTTATAGGAATCTTGAGGTCCAAGGGGCTGAAAGGATTAATATCAATTGTGACGGGAGTCACTTTGGGTGGGAGGCCCATGGAACACAGCTCACTTTGGAGAGGTGGGGAGACGCCTGTCTCAGCTCCCCATATCCCTATTATGTGTAAGTCACCCTGTGCCTGTTAGGGGTACAGGGTGATCTGTCCTAATATTGGGGGGGCTTTGTCTCAGACTGTGTAGACATGTCTAGGAGATAGGTGGGGTGGGGTTGTGGATTGTTTGGTGATATGTGGTGGCATCCCATTGTTCTATTGTGTGTCTTGCTTGGGAGCAAACTATTATGGGATGTATGTGTTTATGTGTATTAGCTTAGTGGGGGGGGGGGGTGTCTCCAGCAGCCCTCCCTCCTGATGGGACTGTCTGCTGGAGTGAAGTTTGAATACCTGTGTGTCTCTTGTTACTAAATGTAGATTGCCCCGCCCTGCGTCATTATGCAGGGAGGGGGGATTGTCCCCTGAGTGTCTATTTCTTGTATCTGTGTTCAAATAAACTAGTCTACTTTCTGCCTTACTTCAAATCTGTGGTGTCTGTTGTCGGTGTTCAGACGGGGAAGCAGGCTGAGACGGTTCTGTTACATCAATATTATATTAATTCGTATAACAAGCTAAAATTGATGGAGAACCATTGAATGCGAGGGACATGACAAGAAATTATTCCATTTATAACAGGTAAGATATGGGAGGAGATATGTTCCTCACACTCACCAGCAATTAATAAAATGACCCAACTGAATATTATACATCAAATGTATCTTAGTCCCTCTCAGTTGTATAGAATGGGTAGGAGGACTACGTCTGAATGTTTACGCTGTCTTCAAAGCGAAGCAGATTTTGGTCACTTGATATGGACATTTAGAGAGGTAAGGAGATACTGGAGTGAAGTAACAGATAAATTATCAGAAATACTTAAAAAGCTGGTACCTTGTAGTCCAGAAGAATGCTTAATGGGGATATTGGAGGATAAGAGATGGTCGAGATATGTAAAGATTTTTCTACAAGAAAATTATTTCCATCTCATAGCAATCTGTTTTCATGCCATAATTATTTATGGCGCGAAAACAGATTGCTGTGAGATGGATGCAAAATAAACTCCCCTCTGTTAACCAAAGGATTGAAGCAGTTAATCATATTATATCATATTGTAATCTGGAGTAGCTCTGGAATGACCGCCAGCCAGTTTGTTGAAAGCAAAACCGTTCATTTATTTAGAGACAAGTTGTATAGCGAGCGCTCACTGTGGTAAAGATGTACTAAAAAGCTGCTAGAACACCAAAAAGGTAACCAACATAACCTTCCAAGATAAAATATAGACAGAAAGGTGCAGCGCTAATGATAAAAGGTGAAAATATCAGCATATATTCAGTACTAAAGGTAAAATAAGAAAACATAAAATCATAAGATCGTCATAAATAAAAGTTCGATGCTCAATCTAGTGTCCACGAACATGCAAAGGGATGCAATGTGTCAATTCTACCGGGTCTCCTTTATAAATCAGGGTGAGTGATCCAAATGTGAGCAGGAAATATATTAAATGCGCACTCACCAGAAGTGCGTTAAAAATACGCATGAAAGACGTTTCTTCTCTTCAGGTACATCTAGGTTCTCCACACTCTCTGGTAAAGCTGCGTTCCCTAGTTCTCACTGGTCATCCATCCTGGTCAGGTTCCGTCGTACATTAGGCACTCATACCTCTCTGGAGTCCCTCCTTAACCTTGATACGCAATCATAAGGTAAGATGTCCAAGAGCTGTAGCCCCCCTGACACGTTTCGTGCTATGCACGTTCTCAAAGGGTCATGTAAGCCCATGTAATAATAAGATCAGCAATGTAAGGTAGGGGACGGCAGTAATCAGGATAATTGAAACGTGAGGTTGATTTAGTGTTTGGAAGGAAGATGTAGTAAATGTGTATTAAAAGAAATGTATTGTATTTTGTACTATGTATTTTAAATGTACAATAAGCAATAAAGACTATTAAAAAAAATAGTGGTGGTGTAGTAAGGAATGGAAATAGACAGAGATATAAGAACACTTTAGAGAGGTTTGAAAGGCGAGATAGGAAAATACGTTATGAAGAGAGTGAGAAGTTGGACAAGGTAGGGGAGGAGTGGGGAGTATGGGGCCCGGAGGAAGTATTACAAATGGGCATTAGGAGAAGACAATATATAGTAAGGAATTGGGGTCAACTGTATATCTAGAAGTTGTAGTAGAGTTTCTCAAAGGGGTCTACACATCTCCCAGGCTTTCCCATACACTTTTAGGGACCTCTGATTCCATATCTGGTTCCTGACCCTTTCCTATCTGATGACATCTGGATTGTTAACGTATACATGCGCGTCCGGTGGGTGCGCATTGCTTTTGCCACTGTTGCACTGGTGCTGGGTCCAGAGTTTCCGGAGCACGGGAGTCACCTCTATCCTATTTATTTTGTATTGGAACTTTTTTTTACCATTTTACTTGTATTGGATATCCATTGATTTTACAGATCACAAACTGACTGCACCATTGTGCTTTAAAAGGTCCACTTTAAATCCACATATGGACAGGATGGCTCCGCCTCCAGTTTGAGGTCACCTGTGCAGAATTTATTGGCATTCCCTCAATCCGTTTGTTGTAGACACTCTACTCTGGTGCTTTAGGTGACATTTTGTAGGCAAGACAATCAGAATATTCCATTGTTATCACACTTCTGCACTCAGAACCGCGAGGTGGCTAATATATAATACGTTATGGATGGAGTGTATCAGAGCCGCAATGAGAGGGGGTCAGACACAGGCCAGGTAGACTGTAAATGGAGATATTAATATATTTATTGTCTGTCCCTGGACATAGGAATGCATCAAACCTACAGCTTAAAGAGGACCTGTACTGTGAATGCTGTGGACAAAGGACTAGTCACCAGCAATGTCTGCGGTCTCCCTGCAGCTGATCTTCCCCCATGCCTTGTTCTGCTCTGTGTCTCTCTATGTGGAGGAGGCCATCTTCGTAGAGGCAGGGCTATTCTTCCACGTCAGTGACACAACCCCATCCCCCCAACTGGTGATCTGATGACAGTAAATCCTCCTCTTCAGGGAAGCCTACCCCGACCTCACCTAACAACTAACCTCCTCCACTCCTCCCACCACTCCATCCCTCACAGCCATCTCCTCCTGCATCACCTTCCCCTCCCTCCTAGATTGTAAGCTCGAAAGAGCAGGGCCCCCGAACCCCTCGTGTATTGTATTGTTACTGTCTTGTCACATGTTCTGTCCCCCTTGCTATTGTACAGCGCTGAGCATACCCTTTGGCGCTATATAAATACTGTATAATAATAATATCCAGTTCGAGTTTTGCACCTCTCCCTTTTGGCAATTTAGGCAAACCTGGAACTCAGAGTAGGTGCTCTTGAGCCTGGGGGAACAGATAAGTCATGTCTGTGAGAGCTGTAAGGTTGGTAAAAGCTGTTAAACTGCATATGTGGAGACTGACACGAATTAGGCTTTCTCAGCCTATTAGTTAGGAAGTGGATTTGTATAGTTATTGCCAGGACGTGGCTAGGATTTTGTTTTGGAATGTTTGCCCTATTTATATTTGTGAACACTGTACATCACACAGAACTTTTTGGAAAAATAATTATCTACCTGGGGGACCAATTTTTTGGTAAATTTGAAATAGAGTCTGTGAGGTCTGCAGAAAGTTTTTTGTTGTCTTGCTTAAATAGATTTTAAAAGCTGTGTAGTTAAATGTTGCATATTTCCAAGCTGCAGGTATTGCCTGTTTTGCAGAATTGAAGATACACTATATTGCCAAAAGTATCGAGACGCCTGCCTTTACATGCACATGCACTTTTAATGTACTTTAATGGCCTCCCAGTCTTAGTCCGTAGGGTTCAATACTGAGTTGTGCAATCTTCGCAGCTATAACAGCTTCAACTCTTCTGGGAAGGCCGTCCACAAGGTTTAGGAGGGTGTCTATGGGAAGGTTGGACCATTCTTCCAGAAGCACATTTGTCAGGTCAGGCACTGATGTCGGGGGAGGAGGCCTGGCTCGCAGTCTCCGCTCTAATTCATTTCAAAGGTGTTCTATGGGGTTGAGGTCAGGACTCTGTGCAGGACAGTCAAGTTCCTCCACCCCAAGCTGGCTCCTCCATGTCTTTATGGACCTTGCTTTGTGCACTGGTGGGGAGTCATGTTGGAACAGGAAGGGGCCATCCCCAAACTCTTCCCACAAAGTTGGGAGCATGAAATTGTCCAAAATGTTTAGGTATGCTGACGCCCTAAGAGTTCCCTTCACAGGTACTAGGGGCCAAGCTCAACCACTGAAAAACAACCCCACACCATAATTGTCCCTCCACTAAACTTTACACTTGGCACAATGCAGTCAGGCAAGTACTGTCCCCCTGGCAACCACCAAACCCAGACACGTCCATCGGATTACCAGACAGAGAAGCGTGATTGGTCACTCCAGAGAACACATCTCCACTGCTCTAGAGTCCAGTGGCGGCGTGCTTTACACCACGGCATCCAACGCTTTGCATTGCACTTGGTGATGGAAGTCTTGGATGTATCTGCTTGGCCATGGAAGTCCATTCCATGAAGCTCTCTACGCACTGTTGTTGTGCCAACCTGAAGGCCACACCAAGTTTGGAGGTCTTTAGCTATTGACTCTGCAGACAGTTGGCGACTTCTGCGCACTGTGCGCTTCAGCATGCGCTGACCCCGCCCTGTCATGTGACCTGGCCTACCACTTAGTGGCTGAGTGGCTGTTGTTCCCAGTGGCTTCCACTTTGTTATAATCCCACTAACAGTTGAGCGTGGAATATTTAGTAGCCAGGAAATGTCACGGATGGACTTATTGCACAGGTGGCCACCTATCACGGGACCACGCTTGGAGTCACTGAGCTCCTGAGAGCGACCCATTCTTTCACCAATGTTTGTAGAAGCCGTCTGCATGCCTAGGGGCTTGATTGTATACACCTGTGGCCATGGAGGTGATTGGAACACCTGAATCACATGATATGGAGGGGATTGGAGCACCTGAATCCAATAATTTGGAGGGCGGGGCCAATACTTTTGGCAATATAGTGTATGCATTTACACATGACACCATTCTGTCAGTTACAGGCAGCACTGCATACTCTCCTATGGAAGAAACAAATAACTATATGAATAGCCTGCTCCCTGCTATGACTGGGGTAATTGATAATGTCACTTACGGATATCATGTGGTCTGCCCTGTCTCTCCTCTATTGGCTTGTGTAGACTTTCTTGTGGGAAGTAAAGAGGCGTCCATACATGAAGTTGAGCGGTGGAGAATGCCATAGCCATTTATGATTGGCAGAGTATAGTGACAACTTCCTGGTGGGATCGGTCAGGTGTGTTTAGATTAGTATCCAAATATACCTGAGCTCATACCTGCCCAACAGCTTTTTCAGACATCTGTCTCACTCTCAGTTCAATGTTACGGTTTATATAAACTTTAAGATAACATTTTTGAGCATATAATATTTAGGGTGAAACTATTATGTTTTTTATTTCTTCTACAGTTTATCCTACAACAATCTGTCAGACAGTTCCTGCCTCCACCTGGCATTGGGAATAAGAAATAACCTAAACCTGAAGAAGCTTGACCTGTCTAATAACAATCTGCAGGGTCCTCATTTTAGTAACCTGATGACAGTTTTGACCACAAGCCGGATAGAGGAATTACTGTGAGTAAAATTGGATGAAAACTAAATTATTTCATATGCTTTTACATCCAAAACACAAAATATAATTAATTTATGATAAATTGATTAGTTTTCATTGCCATTTGTCATCACTGAAAAAGCCAACACCATGACTGTCCTCCCATTCAGCTACCCTCACTAAAAACATCTATAGCACCCTCCTAGATAGGTGCTAGGTTTAGATAGACAGGTTTGTTATGTGTTTTGATAGGTAACTTAAGTTACCACACTGTAGTCAGTGTGGCCGCAATTGTTATATAAAAGCATAGTACTCAGTGAAACTACATTCTGCTAGGTTGGTCTGCTTAGTGTGTTCAGCTGCTGTCAGTCTAACAGCTCCCTCTGCATCCAGAGAGCTAGAAAAGCTTCTGGATGATAGGTTTGGAGCTATGCAGATGGCAGCATGAATATTGATACAGCCCTGGTCTATCTCAGAGAGGCAGGCTCTAATGCAGGGGTGGGCAAACTTTTTGACCTGAGGGCCGCAATGGGTTCATATATTGGACCCGGGGGCCGGACTAGCTGCTGGCCGGCCCAGCCACTACCATGCCATATATAGTAAGTATAGTAATATTCCCCCATAGTAAGCATAGTAATTAATCCCCCATATAGTAATTCATCCCCCATATAGTAATTCATCCCCCATAGTAATTCATCCCCCATAGTAATTCATCCCCCATAGTAATTCATCCCCCCTATAGTAATTCATCCCCCATAGTAATTCATCCCCCATAGTAATTCATCCCCCATATAGTAATTCATCCCCCCTATAGTAATTCATTCCCCATATTAATTCCTCCCCCATAGTAATTCATCCCCCATATAGTAATTCATCCCCCATAGTAATTCATCCCCCATATAGTAATTAATCCCCCATAGTAATTCATCCCCCATAGTAATTCATCCCCCATATAGTAATTCATCCCCCATATAGTAATTCATCCCCCATAGTAATTCATCCCCCATATTAATTCATCCCCCATATTAATTCATCCCCCATATAGTAATTCATCCCCCATATAGTAATTCATCCCCCATATAGTAATTCATCCCCCATAGTAATTCATCCCCCATATAGTAATTCATCCCCCATAGTAATTCATTCCCCATATAGTAATTCATTCCCCATATTAATTCATCCCCCATAGTAATTCATCCCCCATATAGTAATTCATCCCCCATAGTAATTCATTCCCCATATAGTAATTCATTCCCCATATTAATTCATCCCCCATAGTAATTCATCCCCCATATAGTAATTCATCCCCCATATTAATTCATCCCCCATATAGTAATTCATCCCCCATATAGTAATTCATCCCCCATAGTAATTCATCCCCCATAGTAATTCATCCCCCATATAGTAATTCATCCCCCATAGTAATTCATTCCCCATATAGTAATTCATCCCCCATATAGTAATTCATCCCCCATAGTAATTCATCCCCCATATAGTAATTAATCCCCCATAGTAATTCATCCCCCATATAGTAATTCATCCCCCATATAGTAATTCATCCCCCATATTAATTCATCCCCCATAGTAATTCATCCCCCATATTAATTCATCCCCCATATAGTAATTCATCCCCCATATAGTAATTCATCCCCCATAGTAATTCATCCCCCATATAGTAATTCATCCCCCATAGTAATTCATTTCCCATATAGTAATTCATCCCCCATATAGTAATTCATCCCCCATATAGTAAGTCCCCCATATAGTAAGTCCCCCATATAGTAATTCATCCCCCATATAGTAAGTCCCCCATATAGTAAGTCCCCCATATAGTAAGTCCCCCCTGTGTCAATTCACTTACCTTTGCTCCGCGCGTTCCTCTCGCTGTGTTCCCGCGCCGTTCCGGTCTTCAGGGCGGACTGTGAGAGGAGCCTAGCTCCCCTCACGTTCGTCACGCTGCCCCGCCTACACACATCCTGACAGCCAATCACTGGCTATCAGGATGTGAGTGGCAGCGAGACTGGCCAATCATTGCATTTGAGCGCGCTGCCCTGGCTGTTTTATTTTGTATCACGCTCCGCAGGCCGGATTAAAAGGTCCGCCGGGCCGTAGTTTGCCCATTGCTGCTCTAATGGCATGCTGGGAGACTGTATATATTCAGTGAGCACACTGAGTTCTGGGTCTTTTACTGGAGAGGATTAGCCCAGCCTGGAGGGGCAGATTGTCCTCTCAGGAAATGCTGTTATGTCTAGTATTGTGAAGCCTCAGGTGGGCAACCTGAGGGCCTGGATGCTGAGACCCTGGAATTAAAGGAAGCTGACTGAGGGGGACTGTTTGATGAAGATCTGGTCTGGTAATAAGGTGTTGGATAAGGTGTTGCTTGGAAGTTGGAAAGAGGCGACCAGCTGTCCTTGGGCCTTGTGTGAGTACAGATGTTTCTGAAAGATCTTGGGGACCCTTGTGCTTAGGCCACCACTCTGATGCTAGAGAGTCAGCTGTGGGTCTAGTTAAATGGGACACCGGCTGATGTCCTGAAGAGCTTTGTCCAACTAGTCTTCTACCTAAAGGGGCTATGTTCTTGTGGCTCTAAGAAAGGAATTTACAGTTATCTACTACTACTGTTACCTTAAAGCTGAAGTCTGCTGCAGTGTAAGTGCCAGTGAAGCCTGTTGGGAGACAAGGGAAAGTGCCGCCAGTCAGTATTTTACTGCCTGCTTTACAGTACAATCTGCTAATGCCAGAGTGTGTGATGGTGGGGAAAAGATTAACTCAGAGCGTGGGACAAAGTGCGCTGGAAGAGTCTATCGAACAGGAGAGGTGATCTCTAGTGAGCCAGCCTATCTGGAGGAGCTGGCGGGGTCATCACCCAGAGTTGGCCAGTCTGGGCAGAGCTGCAGCCAAAGGAGAGCCATGAGGAGTGAGTAGCAAGATGGTGTAGACAGATCTGAGTCTGAGAATCACAGTTGCTGCTGGAAGTGGCAGATATACAGACAGACTAATGGAGCTGCAGAGCAGGATGCTAGCTGATACCGGAGTACAGTTAGCGCCACAGTGGTGTCTGGCGTTACGCAGCAAAAAGGACATGGAGTACATTGGGCTGATATGTGCAGGATGCCAGTGTGTCAAAGTGAAGCTGTGAGCCTGGGGTCGATGTAGCCACTGTGGGGAGATGCTACTTAAGTTTATACCCAGTGATCACCAACCCAAAGCCTTGCTTGCTTAGCGGGAGACAGGCTACTGTATGGAGATGCTGACCATTACTACTTTTAAAGCCCTTGAGGGAAACAGCAGTGTCAGATGGCTGTCTTGTGGACCTCAGAGACACACAGGACCCAGAGCCTAGAGTCTACAAGTTCCTCAGGTGAGGAGGGGCTGGGAGCAGTTGATGTGGGATCACTGAAATTTTAAAATATCTACGGGTCCATAGAGAAGAGGATAGAAGTGGGTTAGTAGTGTAGCCTGAGTAGGACTATGGAGCTGAGGAACGAGGGTTCACAGGTTTCTGACAGTGCCGAGAGGGAGCATGCTGCCTAATTGAGGCAGTGTACCAAGGGACTTGAGTTCTGCAAGATCTATATGGAGAAGAGGCCTGATCTACCCCTACCATGTACTATGACCCGAGCTTGAGCATAAAATTAGTTGTACAGCCACCTCATTAAAAGGGGCTAAGAGCTCTTTCATCCCACTGGGAAAAGGAGACCAGGATGAGCTGCCAATACTTTCATGCTTCCAGAGTATAGTCTAAAGGCAGGTGGCTCTCAAATATGGATATTATTTCCCCTATGTCTCACAGGAATTCATGGAAGAAATAGAGGTTGATAGGGTCTCCTGGTGTGAGAATGAAGTTTGGAACTTTATGTTCATGCCCAAGCAGTTCCGGAACCAAATATACCTCCATCTGTGGCAGCAGTTCCAGGCTATTAAGAGGAACTGGAGTTTATGCAGATCCATACGCATAGACAAGGTTCTGGTTAAAAAGGCTGGTCACAAGTACTGGAAGTGGTCCACCATAATGGAAAGATGGTCCAGATTCCAAGTCTGGAGTTTCATTGTTAAAGAGAAAACTGGGAGTCCACCTGCACCGCCTCTGTTTGCATTGGGGTGGGCTTGTTCAGCCAGCTAAGTTGGTAAAGCTTCAGATGGCATCCACCCTGGATCCAAGTACTCAGGAAAGAAGAGAGACTCCTGACATATTTGTTGTTGGTCCAAAGTTTTTTTTTTTGAGGGTGCAATCCCTCTAATTCCCACACACCCTTCCCTACTATCCTTGCAAATTAAAAAGAGAAGGGTACTTCAACTTGTACAGAGGAACAGTTGAAGCCAAGTTCAAGTAAGTTACTGTTGTGGCAAAGGGGCAGTTACAAAAGTTCACAATCCCTAAGGAGAAAGGATATTTTCATTCAAATCTTTTCCAAAAAAAGTTCTTTAGGATTGTAACTTGAAAGGGGCAAATCCCTCATTCAAAATCTTTCTTTTTCTGCAACAAACAAGATGGAGGAGGGGGTGTTTTCGTTTGTGTTTGGCCATATCATGCCAGAAGAAAAGAAGTCTTTCAGAATATTTATGTCTCAAGTATCATCCAAGAACTGAACTGTTGCCTGGCACAGGGAGAAACCCTTATTTTTGCTCTGTGGGGGAAGGATGCCCTAAGAAAATTTTACTGACTGGACCCCCTAGTACTGAATTAAAATTCATGGGGGCCCGATCAGTAACATTTTCTTCCAGTGAAGGTCTGAGTGTGATGTTGGTTCTATGACCCATATCCTTCACATCACAGCGTCCCGTGCACGTCACAGCTCCTCCCCCCACCCACATTCCCCCCTTTTAAATCACAGACCTTCCCATCACAAACCCCCAACCCTCATCAGAGACCACCCCATCACCGACCCCCCCCATCACTGACATCACATCACAGACCCCCCATCACTGACTGCTCCATCACAAACCATCCCATCACAGTCCCCACCAATCAAATACTCCCCCATCACAGACCCCCCAATCACATATCCTCATTACAGATTCCCTCCATCACAGACCCCTCAGAACAGACTCCCCGTCACAAATCCCTCATCACAGACCCCCACTCATCACAGACCCTCCTCATTTCAGACCCCCCATCCCCTAATCACAGACTCCCCATCACAGTCCTCCCTGCATATTACAGACTGCTATGCCTTTCATAACATCGCAGCACTGCAAACGTATGTAGGCATAGGACCCCCCCACCGCCATGCCCCCTTAAAGGAGAATTGTAAAAAAATAAAATTGGTTAAACCCACAAGTGCTTTTTTTACCACTACTATCTCTTATACTGTTTTTTTTGCAGGATTTTGGAAATCGGATGAAAGGTTTAGTACTGGGAAACACTTTTTGATAGATAAATAGTATATACAAGTATAAAGCTCATAGCACAAGTATATACCAAAATGAGGAGGAAGGAGGGACAGAGAAATTTTGTTCCAAATGAGGGACAGTACCTCGAAATCAGGGACAGTTGGGAGCCATGCCTCATGCCTAATTGTCATGTACCTGGATGGGGATCCTGACGTGGAGAGGAGGTGTCCTCTTACTAATCCTGCTCGGAGCCCCTGATAGTGGGAACAGAGGGCGCCGAGCCAGGAGTGGCACAAGTGCCGGGTGGGTCTGGAGCTGATGGTAGGCAGGTGAAGACCCAGAAGATCCGGATGCAGGAACGTGGGTGCAGCAGCAGGCAGGTATAGCTGCAACCAGGATGCAGACCAGGAGCGGACACAGGAGCATAGGTGCTGCAGCAGGCAGGTATGGCGGTAACCAGGGTGCAGACCAAGAGCAGACACAGGAGCGTAGGTGCGTCAGCAGGCAGGTATGGCGGTAACCAGGATACAGGCCAGGTGCAGGAACGTAGGTGCAGCAGCAGGTAAGTATGGCGACAACCAGGATACAGGCCAGGTGCAGATACAGGTATGTATGTGCAGCAGTGTCAGACAAGCTGGGTCAGGATCAAATGAGCAAATCAGGTACAAGGGAGCAGGCAAGCGGATAGTCAGGGATAAGCCGCATCGGTGCAGGCGGAGTTCTTTCTTAGTCAGATCAGATACAGGCAACAGAATCAGGTTATGAAGTGCAGAACGTTATAGACCAGAAGGCATAGGCTAAACTGTGCTGGAGGTTTAAATAGTCCGCCTTTCGTGACGTGTACGCTAGTGTGAATGCGCACCCGCATGCTCCTGCTCATGCGTACTCGCACCACCGCAGCTGGAAGGGATCCAGTGCCGACACATGGCTGCGTGATGGCGAGGGAGAGATCCCTGACACTAATCCTCAGGATTGCCCCATCAGGAGATGAGCAAGCCAGGGTCCAGTAGCAGATGTAGTAGGTAGGGATCAAGCAGAAGCATAGACAAAAAACAAAGGTCAGTAACAAGTAGTTGAAGGTTGGGTGTGATCAAGCAGAAACATAGTTGATGAACAAGTTCATCACTTCTCAAAACTAGGGATTAACTCACGTGTGTTTGGATACTAGCCTGAACCTGCCTGACCTACTGCATCCCACCAGGAAACTGCCACTGTGGACAGCCAATCATAAGCAGCTGAGGCATCCCCTGCCTCACAGCTGCATGTATATAAGGAGAGTGTATTTGTGTACCTGCAGGGTGAGAAGGCCTTGGTCAATTATTATTGGTGGAGAACAGTGACAGATTCCTCGTGGGTTAGGTCAGGCAGGTTTGGACTAATATCAATACACACCTGAGCTCCTCCCCATTCCCAACAGCCTTTTCAGACACATGACTGTCATGAACCTGTGGTAGTGAGCCCTTGTATTCCGCCAACTCAGGGTTCCCCAGGGCGCGGAGTTTAAGCCCCAGCCTGCTTCTTCACCAGAGCCCCTGATGGTGGGGATGGACTTGCAGCAAGCTGGAACAAGGTCGCGGCCCCCGGGTATGCCCAGCTGAGGATGCAGGGACCAATCGCGGGAGCAGAGTGTAATCCAGGAGACAACAGGGAAGCCGATAGACAAGCTGAGGTCAGGACGGGTGGAGATCAGCACAGTCAGTGGACGAAGCCGGGGTCAGTGCACAGGTATTCAGCTACAGGATACAAGCGTAGCAACAGACAGGAGCTCATAGAACTAGGAAGTTGCTCAGGCAAAGTGGGCTGGACTGAGCATGTCTTATATAGGCAGGCAGACAAGGAGGCGGGCCAGGAAGTGATGGAAGGGAAGGAAATAAAACCCAGAGAATAGCAGACGACGCCCATAGGTGAGCACAGACAGTCCACACATGTGAAAGGGATCAGGAACAGCACTGCAGCAAGGAGGTAAGAATACACAAGCAAGAAACTGCAGGCTAACTTGTGACACTGTATCACTCTCACTTCCTTGTTAGGATTTATATACAGTTTAAGATATCATTTTTGAGTATATATTTTATAAAGTTAAGCTTTTATTGTTCTTTTCTTCTACAGTTTAACCTGTAATAATCTGACAGACAGTTCCTGCCCCTACCTGGCATCTGGAATAAGCAGTAACCTGAACTTAAAGAAGCTGGACCTGTCTAATAACAATCTGGAGGGTCCTCATTTCAGTGACCTGGTGACCGCTCTGGCCACAAGTCGGATAGAGGAATTACTGTGAGTAAAACAGGTTGAAAAAAATATATTTTTAATGTTTTTTACATCTGAAACCTAAACAAATATATATGATATATTTATCATCTTGGATAACCATTCTTCATCACTGAAAAAAGCCAACCCCTTCTACCATTTGTTTGCCCTCACTAAAACCTTATATCACAATATAGTGATACGTGTATACGTATCTAACCTAAACTTTTTGTCAAGGTCCTACCTTTTCCCTGAGGTTATGTTACTCCATGTGCTGGCGTCCATCTTGGATTCTGCTGTGCATGGTGGGAATCCTTTTATGCCTTCAGGTCTCTGAGGTCCATCCCCCAGAGGGGCGTGGCTGATGACATATAAGCCTGTGGCCCGCACATGCTCTTTGCACTTGTGTCTTGTGTCTTTGTGTTGCTATTACTCTGTTCTGACTCTCGTGACTCTCCTGGTATCTGATTCGGCTTGTGACTTGACTATTCTTTGTATTCTCCTTTGATCTGACCCTCTGTTGCTGAACCTGGCTCGTGACCTGTGATTCTCGTCTGCTGTCCTGTACTGTTTTGTCCTGTTGTTGTTGACCCCGGCCTGTCTGACTACTCTTTTGTCTCTTCCACCAGCTACACGCCATTGGCGGCGGCCATTACTGCAGCTGAGGTGTCTCGGGGGCCGCGACCTGGTTCCTGGCTGCGTCAAGTCCATCCTCACCATCAGGGGCCCTGGTGAAGGGCAGCCTGGGACTTAGACTCCGCGCCCTGAGGGACTTCGGTCTGTGGGTGGTGGTTGTCGTCAGCCAGTGCGTTACATTGTTCGGCCTGCCTGTCCGTTCCTCGGCTCCTGCCCTGACACTTTTTTTGCGACTTTGGATAGAGTGATGATGGGTTCATACTCCAGTCAGGTTTTATTGTTGTTTTTGTTGATGCTGAGATTCACCCTCTTTCATCTGATGATTACCATCTCCAAGACAATAAAGTGTTGGTAAACTCTCAGTGGTCAATGATCAATTCCTACTCTGCTTCTTACATCCTAAAGGGAATGGGACAATACCTGAACTTCCTGGTGGTTGGTGTGGCAATCCCAATGACTGAACCACTGATCTTACTTGATCAATCAATTTTAGTGCAGTAGAATCCATCTCACTGACTGTGGGATGGCTCATTCTGGTGTGTTGGTTTAGTATAGATAGTGTGGTTTTTAGAAGCTTTCTCATGGACTACAGCTGGTTCAGCCTCTTTACTGGAACGTTCTTCTGAGTTAGTGTATAAGCAGGTTGCCCATTTACCCTCAAAGGTAATTTTATGCCGCTAGGATGGCTGGGATGGTAGGTAAAAATCATGATAAAAAGTCCCATAAAAGTCACTTAAAAATCAATGAGGATCACTTTAAAAGTCACTGTAATGTGGTTGCAGCTTCCATGTGGCATATTGGATATCATTCAAGTTCTGTAAAACGAGAAAAAAAACAAGGAGCCACCTAAGTGTATATATAGAAGAAACAATGGCAGAACAAATAATGCACTCACATTTATTTGGTAGGTAAAAGTATCTAGCATCAGCTGTGGGTAGCTGCAGAGCTGAGCTCAAAGCTGGGCTGGAGTGGTGTGCAGAGTATGTTGTAGAAGTGCTGCTGGAAATGGTAAGTTGATCTAGTAGACATCCGGGATCCGAAGCACTTTCCTGAGCCAATGTACAGCGTGCCACCAGTCAAAAGCCAGAACCAGATTTGAGAAGCAGAGGACATCAGTGGGATGATGTGGAAGGTGTGAGGGCGTTGCTACACATTTCGGAGCAACATTGACAGCCCCTTTGCCAAACTGTCATGGGAGGCAAGAATCCGCTGTGGAGGGACCCACATGAAGACCAGAAATGCTGGCAGTGTGGGCTCTATCGGCATTTAGCTGGGAACTGTGACCAGTTCAAAAATAAGAACACCTGGAGGCCACCGTTAAACTAGGGGCTTCCAGGGCAGAGGGACCACTACTAGGAATGAAATCCCAAGGTCTCAAATGGCCAGGGGCTATGGTTGCGCCAAGTCCAGTAGTCAATGCCTTAGTAAATGACCAGATGGTCCCTTGCCTAATTGACACTGGATTCAAAGTCATCATCATGGAGTATGATTTCTATGCCCAGCAGTTTGGGACTCAGGACACATTGGACCCATCCTGGCTGTCCCTGAAAATGACCAATAATCTGCACATTGTGGAGGAAGAACTACCTGGGTGAAGATATAGATAGATGTCTAGGTAGTAGAATAGATAGGAGTCATGGTGACCCACAATCCAGTATGTTTTGCAGTGTCTATTGTCGTGGGCATGAACATCCTGAAGGACGTGCATCTACTACGCTTCCTGGCCAAGACTGAGCAGTCGAGTAGGCATGCACAGGGCTGTGACTTGTGAGCTGTTTTGCCTCAATGTGATTCAGGCCTTCGTGGCTAGATGACAGGCAGAAAGAGTGAGAGTTGCCCTCACACCTCCCAAACAAAGGTCACTCCTGGAACCCCTTCAAAAGGCTGTCTGGTTTCTGCCTATTGGAGCCTACAAGAGGCTGCAAGAAGCCACCACAGTGATGGTGGAACTTCACAAGGACCTTAGAGTGTCGAGAGAGAGGTTGGCAGCCCGCACCTTGTCTAAGGTCCTGGGTTAAAGTAGTAAAAAAGTCATACATGAAAAAATCTGCTGATAGGCAGGGTTTTTAGAAACAGAAGAGACAATACGTGGAAGAAAGACTGGATGAGACGCTGGAGAGCGCAGCACTGGAGGGTTCAATTTGTCTGTAAGTCTCTCATAATGTTCTAGTATGCAGTGCATGCTAGTACACTATGGCTAAAACCTGTAGGGAGGCCCATTTCTTTAGTTTGCTTGCTGACTTAAATACCACTTTAAGGTGCTAGTCCAGCTTATCAACTTGGAAACTACATCAGTCCCATTCCCGAATCACACTATCATCGCGGATCTCTACATGGTGCCCAGTCACTGCATCTCTTGGGCCTAACCAGGGGTGGAAGCCGTATGTGCCCCATTGCAAGCTGCCATGAACTCACTGAACAATGAACATTACCAACAGCAACTGGACCAATTGGCCATCCCCTGTCAGGACTACCCTCTGCCTCAGAAATGACAACTACTAGTTTTTTCAAATAGTCCTGAAGACTATGACTGCACTGAGGCAATGGGCCACCGAATTCACACGGTGGATGCTCTGCCCATTTGGTAGCAATACCACCGTATTCCCCCGGCCCTATGATAAGTGGCCAAGGACTATATCCATAACATGCTGCAGAGTGGCATATTCCGAGTGATTTGCAGCCCATGGGCAGCCCCTGTCTTCCTATGAAAAAAAAGATGGTAGCTTGAGGTTCTGTGTGAACTATCACATGCTGGATACCTGCACCCAAACGGGATGCCTACCCCTGCCGAGGGTGGAGGAATCACTCATGGCGTTGGGCCAAGCTCAATACTTTTCTACACTCAACCTGGTGAGAGGCTACTGGCAAGTCCCCGCAAGGGAACAGGACTGGGAGAAATGTGCTTGTATAACCCCACTAGTATCTTCCAATGGTTGTTGGAAAGGTGTTTGGGGGATTTCAACTTCAAGACTGTGCTGATCTATTTAGATTACATCATTATTTTTAGAGATGAGCGAATTATTCAAAAATTCGATTCGGCTGATTCGCCGAATTCGCGGAATAAATTCGATTCGAGGTGAATATATTCGCTGCGAATTTAACTTATAAAAAGGGTTTCTAGGCTTCAGAGAGCCTTTATATTAGTGCAGAACACTGTAACTTTAATTTAAATGCCCTTGGAGTCTGCTGGGGAAGAGAAATAATACTGTCAGGCAGTATGACATGCAGATGAGTGCCGTCCATCTTAGAATCACCGCACACTTCACTCATTTGGGCAGTCACGGGGCCAAAACCAGAGTGTGGAGCCACAGTGTGGCGGTGGAGGCAGCAGCAATGGGAGGCCATACAGCACCCTATGACAAAATGGAACCCACCAGCAGTGTGAGGAGACCTGAAAGTGGCACATGGCAGAGTGTGGCGATGGAGACAGCAGCAATGGGAGGCCGTACAGGGACCCATGACACACTCTGGACCTGGCAGCAGCATGAGGAGGCGGTACAGGGGCCCATGACAGATTACGGGCCTGGCAGCAGTAGTGGGCGGGCGGTGGATGCAGCAGTATTCGGAAGCCAAATACAGGCCTCGGTTAAAAAGCGGAAGCCGTCAGCAGCGTGAGCAGACGACAGAGACACATGGCGCAGGGTGGCGGTGGATGCAGCAGTATTCGGAAGCCAAATACAGGCCTCGGTTAAAAAGCGGAAGCCGTCAGCAGCGTGAGCAGACGACAGGCACATGGCGCAGGGTGGCGGTGGAGGCAGCAGCAATGGGAGGCCATACAGCACCCTATCACAAAATGGAACCCACCAACAGTGTAAGGAGACCTGAAAGTGGCACATGGCAGAGTCTGGCGATGAAGTCAGCAGCAATGGGAGGCCGTACAGGGACCCATGACACACTCTGGACCTGGCAGCAGCAAGAGGAGGCGGTACAGGGGCCCATGGCAGAGTGGCGAAGCGTAAGCAGCTTAAATTGAAGGCCATACAGAGGCCTATGTTAAAAATAATAACATGTTTGGGGCATGATTCATGGCGGATTTAGTCAGTTGTGTCAGGAACTGGTGGTTTGAAATCCAGACTAATCCACGCCTGATTCATTTTCACAAACGTGAGTCTCTCCACACTTTGGGTGGACAGTCGTGTCCTCCGCGGAGTTACAATACCTCCTGCCGCACTAAACACGCGCTCCGATGCCACGCTACTGGCCGGGCATGACAGCCTTTCAAGGGCAAATTCAGCTAGTTGGGGCCAAAGGTCAAGTTTCGTTGCCCAGTAGTCAAGGGGATTGTCTACCTCGGTTGGCAGGGTGCTGTCCAAGTAGGCCCAAGCCTGTTGTTTGAGGTCCTGCTCCAGGTCCACCTGATGCTGCTGCTGCTGCGGCTGGTTAGTAGTTTCCTCACTGCGCTGGTGAAGAAAGCTACTCATCATCGACTGCAGACTGAGGCAGCCGCTGCTGGTGGAGCTGCCACTGCTCCTACCACCCCACCCCTCCCCTGCTGCCATGGCAGCGGAACGCGAGCGCACAGGGCCCACAGTGTCTGAGGATGGACGTTGGCGCAGACAGGCAGAGACCAACTGACTACATAGCTGGTTTTTATAGTACGTTATTTTGGCCTCCCTCTCAGCAGGTGTGAAAAAGGCCACCATTTTTGAACGGTAGCGAGGGTCCAACAAGGTGGACAGCCAAAAGTCATCCCTCTGTCTGATGGTTATTATTCGGCTGTCGCTACGCAAGCAACCGAGCATGCTATGGGCCATTTGTGCCAAGGAATGCGAGGGACTCCCTGCCTCCATCTCCACAGCATACTGCCACGGTGCGTCTGGGTCCTCTGTCTCCTCCTCCTCCTCTACCAGATGCTCCTGCTCCTCCACTCCTGTCCGCTGAGTGGAAAAACCACCCATTTCACTCAATAATTCCTGAGCACCAATGTCCTCCTCTACCTCCTCCTCTTCTTCCTGTCCTGCCCCCACAGGGGTCATGTGGCGTTGAGATCTGTGCGCCACGTCTACCGCACCCTGACCAGCCATTGTTAACAGCATTTGTTCCAGGACGTGCAACAGAGGAATGACGTCGTTCATCCCATAGTCCTGCCGACTCACGAATAGCGTGGCCTCCTCAAAGGGCCTGAGCAAGCGGCAGGTGTCACGCATGAGCTTCCAATGGCTGACATCGAAGTTACACAGGGGAGTACCTTTATCCGCTTGTAACATCAGGAAATCGGTGATGGCCTTTCGCTGTTCGTAAAGGCGGTCTAACATATGTAGGGTTGAATTCCACCTTGTTGCAACGTCGCAGATCAGGCGATGATGTGGAATTCCGTTCTGCCGCTGCAGCTCAAGGAGGGTGTGCTTTGCGGTGTAGGAATGGCTGAAATGCATGCACAGTTTACGTGACATTTTAAGGATGTCTTGCAGTGGGATGGTGGATTTTAGGAACCGCTTGACAACCAGATTGAACACGTGAGCCATGCATGGCGCATGGCACAACCTTCCTTGACGCAGAGCAGACACCATGTTCTTTCCGTTGTCGGTCAACATGGTTCCGATTTTCAGTTTGCGCGGAGACAGCCATCTGTCGATTTCTCTGTTCATTACACTCAGAAGTTCCTCCCCTGTGTGACTACGTTCGCCAAGGCATACCAGGTGCAGCACAGCGTGACACCGTTGCGCCCTGCACATGTGATATGCCGGTCGGGTAATGGGACTTGGCACAGGGGTGGCGGCTGAGGACACGGCGGAAGAAGAGGTGGTAGAGGCGGACATCTTTGCTGGACCAAGGACGTGCAAACGTGGAGGCAAAAGCGGCGTGACCTGTCCAAGTTGCTGGTGCGGCTGTGCCGGCACCACGTTCACCCAGTGGGCCGTAAATGACATGTACTGTCCCTGACGGTAGTTACAGCTCCACACGTCGGCGCTGCCGTGCACTTTGGCAGAGACCGACATGCTCAAAGACTGGCCCACCATCTCTTCTACATGTGAATGCAGGGCTGGCACTGCCTTTTTGGCGAAGAAATGCCAGCTTGGCACTCTCCACCGCGGCTCGGCACAAGCCATCATTTCTCGGAAAGGTGCTGAGTCCACCACTTGGAAAGGGAGGGACTGCAGCACCAGCAACTTGGACAGGAGGACGTTCAGCTTCTGCACCGTCGGGTGCGTGCTCGCAAACTGTTGTCTCTTGGAAACGGATTCCAAGAAAGACTGCTGACGGAATCCGTGAAGAGGAGTAGCAGGAGAAGGAGCATCTGAACGAGCGGAAGATGCCAACGAGCGACAACTCCCCTCAGCAGAGGTGTTGGAGCCTTGACTGGCTGATAGAGGGCGATTTACGTCGGGTGACGGAGCAAGTAATGGAGCGGGTGATGGAGCGGGGGCTGGGGCAGGCAGAACCGCCGTATCTTTATCACGGTTTTCCCAGGCCACCGAATGGCAACGCTGCATATGCTGACGCAACGCTGTAGTCCCAACATGGGCCCCCTGGCCACGCTTGACTTTCTGGCCACATAGTCGACATACGGCTACGTTTACTTCCTCGGGCGGCTTGACGAAAAATTGCCACACCGCCGAGTAGGAAACTTTGCCCCCGCTACTCCTCACTGGCTGACTGCTACTTCCTCCGTGCACACCGGCACCACTACTGGCCGTGGTGGTAGGCTGCAGTGGAGCTGGTGCTCTACTCCATGGCCGTTTGCCTCCACTGACACTGCTGCGACCCTGCTGCCTCCTGGGCAACCCACCGACTGTTTTGCTCGCTGGCAAGCTGGCACCCTCTGCTCCTGATGATGCGGAAGCAATAGCCTGATGACGACAAGGCTGCCAAGTGCGATCAGCCTCATCATCATCAATTAGGGTCTCCGCCTCACTACTAGCCCCCTCGGCTGCGTGTGGGTCAGGAGACAGACCTGTCTCTAGACCGGCTACCGAGCCACTCTCCTCGCCAGTACTTCTTCGCCTGGCTGCTGAAGAGGCGGATGTCTCCCCCCGTTCCTGACCGCCCTCTGTTAGCTCTTCCTCACTGTACAGTGGGGCTGAGCCCACAGCATGCGATACTTCGCTTGGTGAGGGAACACCAAAGGACAGGGGCAGGTAGAGGACACGTGATTTCAGTGGGCTTGCTCCCGGGCCATGCCAACTAACGGTTGTGTCTGACGTACCCACCGACCGTTGGCTGTAGGTGTCAGAGGTGACCTGGGAAGAGGAAGACGACCGAGCCAACCAATCGATGACGGCAGGGTTGTCGGTGGAGACACGACCGCTGGATGACACCGGGAGCACTGGCCTCTGGCTGCGACTAGTGCTGCCTCGACCCCTTCCTCTGCTGCCACGTCTGCTCGCTCCTGAAACATTGCCTCCTCTGCCACTCCTCTGCGTGTTGTCTGACATACTCTTTAATTCAATAAGCACCCCAAACATAAAACAGGATTTAACTCTTTGAACGTACAATAGCGGTTGTGAAGCAGAAAGTAACGATTCTGTGTCCCTGAGTAACAATTCTGTGCCCCTGAGTAACGATTCTGTGTCCCTGAGTAACAATTCTGTGTCCCTGAGTAACAATTCTGTGTCCCTGAGTAACGATTCTGTGTCCCTGAGTAACGATTCTGTGTCACTCAGTAACGATTCTGTGTCCCTGAGTAACAATTCTGTGTCCTTGAGTAACAATTCTGTGTCCCTGAGTAACGATTCTGTGTCCCTCAGTAATAATTCTGTGTCCCTGAGTAACAATTCTGTGTCCCTGAGTAACGATTCTGTGTCCCTGAGTAACGATTCTGTGTCCCTGAGTAACAATTCTGTGTCTGTCCCTGAGTAACGATTCTGTGTCCCTGAGTAACAATTCTGTGTCCCTGAGTAATGATTCTGTGTCCCTGAGTAACGATTCTGTGTCCCTGAGTAACAATTCTGTGTCTGTCCCTGAGTAACAATTCTGTGTCCCTGAGTAACAATTCTGTGTCCCTGAGTAACGATTCTGTGTCCCTGAGTAATGATTCTGTGTCCCTGAGTAACGATTCTGTGTCCCTCAGTAACAATTCTGTGTCCCTGAGTAACAATTCTGTGTCCCTGAGTAACGATTCTGTGTCCCTGAGTAACAATTCTGTGTCCCTGAGTAATGATTCTGTGTCCCTCAGTAACAATTCTGTGTCCCTGAGTAACAATTTGGTGTCCCTGAGTAACAATTCTGTATCCCTGAGTAACAATTCTGTGTCCCTGAGTAACGATTCTGTGTCCCTGAGTAACAATTCTGTGTCCCTGAGTAACGATTCTGTGTCCCTCAGTAACAATTCTGTGTCCCTGAGTAACAATTCTGTGTCCCTGAGTAACAATTCTGTGTCCCTGAGTAACGATTCTGTGTCCCTGAGTAACAATTCTGTGTCCCTGAGTAACGATTCTGTGTCCCTGAGTAACGATTCTGTGTCCCTGAGTAACGATTCTGTGTCCCTGAGTAACGATTCTGTGGCCCTAAAGTCTCTGTGGCCCTAACTCTGTCCCTAATACAGAGAGGTTTGTCTCTCTTGAATGACCGGAGGCTAATGGAGAATTCTAAGATGGCCGCGATTTATAGCTCCACCATTACACAGTGCTGGCTGGCTGGCTGCTGATTGGCTAATGCGATCACATGTCATGAATGAATGCATTATGGGTCAGAGCGCCTTGTCTGCGCGCCTTCCCAGAGATCCCCGCTCCGTCGCCACACATGTCGCCGCCATTTTTGGGAAAATTCGATTCGTGCATCCGAAGTTTGCTATTTTTCGGATTCGGCGCGAATTGAATTTTTCCTAATCTTCGAAACGAATTCCACTTCGCCATGTTCGATTCGCTCATCTCTAATTATTTTCTCCAAGTCATTCAAGGCCCACATACAACATCTGGAGTGAATGTTCACCTGACTGGCCCAGTACGGGTTAAAATTGTAGCCCAGCAAGTGCTGTCTGATGCTTTAGAAGCTCAAATACCTGGGACACATCATGCAGGCTGGGAGGGTCTCCCCAGACCCAGAAAAGGTCCAGGTTTGGCTTCCCCCCAAAACTGTCACTGAGCTACACTTCTTCCTAGGGCTGGTGGTTTACTGCAGGCAGTTCAAACCTAAATTTGCACAGATCGTTGCGTGTCTGACTCATCTGTTGAGCGGACAATCCACACAGAAGAGAAGGGGATCCTCCCTGTCGATCCAGACCCAGTGGCAAGAACAGCAAGTGTTTGACACCCTGCAGCAAAATCTGAAGCCCTTCCAGGTATTCATGGATGGGAGCTTACAAGCAAAAATAAAAAAATAAAACCAGGGAAAGAGATCCACTGGCAAAGGGGTTCCATGAGGACAAAAATATATAAAAAAAAATGACAGGGTCAATGGAAAATGTCTGACACCCTCACCGCATCCAGACAATAAAACCAGAAAAGGTAAAGAAAGATAGCCCACGCTCCAAGATCCCGGCACCCCTGGCATGCACCTGGAGAGTAAAGAGATAAGTGAAGTCGACCTGAATAAGGATGGTAATAGGTGAGATCCTGAAGAAGCCCACATGACCCGGTGGGTGAAACACGTTGATGTCACATCTTGGTGATGCCCACGCTTCCGGGATCCCAGTTTGGACATCTTGAGAGCCGCTCCATCGATCAGCCTGTCTGCCTGCTTCGGATTTGTACCCCGACACATACTACACCTTAGCACTTGCGGTTAAGCCGCTTTCTATCCCAGCCGCTCCACTACCTGCTCTGCATATCGGCAACATTGACCTTTACTGAGCTGCATGCACAAGCCATTATCTATATCATACAGCCTGGCTGTTCAGCTGCGTGCTCTGCAATCCTGGACTGGAGTACACCATTAGATCACAGTGATGGGGCAATACCTGGAGGCTGGTCTTTCTGGATGGAATTCCTTTATGTCATAAATATATATCATGATATGACCAATGTACAGCAGCTATGGTCACTCCATGACTACATAACTATGCCAGGGATGTGGTGAGAGTATCTTACATTATTATTTATACAGTAATGCAACTTATTACTAAAACTATATATGTTATATGATACCAGCACCATATGTTTACTGAAGTCCACTATGTGTTACTACCAGGGGCAGACTGACCATTTGGAAACTTGGGCACTGCCCGAGGGCCCGGGGTCAGTAGGGGGCCCCATGAGATGCCCCTGGTACCTTTTTCATAGGCTTTTTTGAGTTTGGGCAAGGACACAGGGGCCCCATGATCCCCTATTGCCCGGGGGCCCCATGAGTTGTCAGTCCGCCACTGGTTACTACATGGCTATATCTTTCCATAGACTGCTATATACAGTTGTGTTCAAAATACTAGCAGTCAGACATCACTAACCGGATCAATCTCTGTTTTTGGTGGAAATGATATTTCTACATGGCAAATAATTTCCTAGCAGGTGTAGTAGAGTCATAGAAATCCAACAGACCCAACAGTCATGACATGCATGCTGCTGATTCTGTGTCATTGAATCACTCATTGAAAGGGGCGTGTTCACAATAATAGCCGTGTGGAGTTCTATTAGTGAGGTCATTCATTCTTTGATAAACAGGTGGCAATTATTGCCCTTATTTAAGGAAGGAAGGCAGCAAATGTTGGACATGCTGGTTACAGTGCATTTCTCTCTGAAATTCTGAGGAAAATGGGTCGTTCCAGACATTGTTCAGAAGAACAGCGTACCTTGATTAAAAAGTTGATTGGAGAGGGGAAAACATATAAAGAAGTGCAGAAAATGATCGGCTGCTCAGCTAAAATGATGGCAAATGCTTTAAAATGGCAACCAAAACCTGAAAGACGCGGAAGAAAGCGAAAAACTACCATTGGAATGGATAGAAGAATAGCCAAAATGGGGTGGACTCAGCCAACAATCAGCTCCAGGAAGATGAAAGAAGGTGTGACGTTCCCTGTGAGGACTGTTACAATTAGAAGACGCCGATGTGAAGCCAAGCTATCTGCAAGAAGTCCCCGCAAAGTCCCACTGTTGGGAAAAAGATGTGTGCTGAAGAGGTTACAATCTGCCAAAGAGCACATTGACCGGCCTAAAGAGAAATGGTGCAACATTTTGTGGAATGATGAAAGTAAGATTGTTCTTTTTGGGTCTAGTGGGCGGAGACAGTTTGTCAGACGACCCCCAAACACTAAATTCAAGCCACAGGACACTGTGAAGACCGTGAAGCATGGTGGTGCAAGCATCATGATATGGGGATGTTTCTCATACTACGGTGTTGGGCCTATTTATCGCATACCAAGGATCATGGATCAGTTTGAATCCATCAGAATACTTGAAGAGGTCATGCTGCCTTATGCTGAAGAGGAAATGCCCTTGAAATGGGTGTTCCAAAAAGACAACGACCCCAAACACACCAGTAAAGGTGCAACATCTTGGTTCCAGACCAACAAGATGGACGTTATGGAGTGGCCAGCCCAATCCCCGGATCTTCATCCAATAGAAAACTTGTGGGGTGACATCAAAAATGCCGTTTCTGAGGCCAAACCAAGAAATAGAGAAGAACTGTGGAATGTGGTCCAATCATCCTGGGCTGGAATACCTGATCACAGGGGCCAGAAGTTGGGGGACTCCATGCAACACAGATGTACAGCAGTTCTCAGAAACAGTGCGACTCCAACCAAATATTCATGAAGTCATTCAAAGGAAAGCAAAATCTTCAAACATTTCTCAGTTTATATAGTGAATGTTGGAGTTTGTAAAGAAGAATACAAACACGGCCATTTTTTTGAACCGTCTAATATTCACTTTTCTTCCATTTTTTTAGAGGAACAACACAAATTTGATGTATTTTTCTTCATGTTGTGATTTGGAATAGAATGTGTCGTGTTCCCAATGCATTTGTGTGGTTGGAAATAAAAGTATTAGAAGGATTTTCAGCTTTAGTCACTTTTTTCAACACACTGCTATGATTTTGAACACAACTGTATGTGATATTTCAATTGCATTAAGGTGGGCACTATCAACCATCTTCAAATGTCATAGATATCATGATTGGCAAAGACTTTGAAATCATTCTGCCTGCATTGTTGCCATACTGATGCCATTCATCCGTACATGAATTGCACCATCGGTGCTAACTATATGATTCTCTCTGTGGGTGAATTTCCCAGTATGTCCACTATCAACAATCATTCTATTGTCCGTTGTTTGACCTGACCTGACATATGCGACTTATTGTATATTCTGAATCCAGCACAAAACTCTGATCCTCATTTGAGTATTATGCTGTTTCAATCGGATTATCCATTGATATGCTTTATTTTACATACTGAAGCGCTAACTCCCTGCCTCTCCATACAATCAATATAGCATCTATGATGATGCAGGACTTTCCTCGTTATGAGGTTATTGCTACTACTGGAGAAGTAGGCAGGTGGAAGTGAATTTTGCCCCCAATGGGGATCTAGTATACATCAATTCCAGCACATAAGCGGCTCCTATGTTGAACTCTGACCCTCATTTGAGCACTATCCTATTTCAGTCTGATTATCTATTGATGTGCATCATCTCACAAATTGAAGTGCTAACTCCCTGCCCCTCCATACAATCAATATAGCATCTATGATGATGCAGGACTTTCCTCGGTATGAGGTTATTGCTACTACTGGAGAAGTAGGCAGGTGGGAGTGATTCTGCCCCTAATGGGGATCCATCTTCAGATCCTTGAGGACATTTTTCTACCCTAGGTTTCTATTTAACCTTATTTATGATTGGATGCTTACTCTTGATATACTTTTGTGCCATTTTTTCTCCATATGTCACCTATTACCATCCTTATTCAGGTCGACTTCACTTATCTCTTTACTCTCCAGGTGCATGCCAGGGGTGCCGGGATCTTGGAACGTGGCTAACTTTCTTTACCATTTCCTGTTTTATTGTCTGGGTGCGGTGAGGGTGTCAGACATTTTCCATTGACCCTGTCATTTTTTTTTAATATATTTTTGTAATAAATTGTTTGTTTTTTTCTACCACAGTTGTCCTCATTGGAACCCCTTTGCCAGTGGATCTCTTTCCCTGGTTTTCTTTTTTCTTTTTGTTCATATCTATTAGGTTCCAAGGATGCCACTTTTTGCAATTCAATTAGTCGATGAATATTATTTGTTGTTTTGCAGTTACCCTAGTTTAAGGGACTCTAGTTTTCAAATTTAAAAAAATCCTTTCCGGTAAAGCATCCCAGTTTTTATTAATTTTGCAACTGGGAGCTTACAAGGCCTGGGGGCTGTCCTTGCCAAAGAACAGAATGGACACGAAAGAGGAATCGCCTATGCCCTCCCCTGCTATCCAGTGGAAAGCTCAAATGAGGAAGTGGACCTGAGTCGGGAGGAACTGGGTCCTCTTCTTGCTTCCTCTAGGGACAGCAATGGAACTCCTAGGTAGGGACAGCTTAGATCCACACCCTTGATGAGTGGGCTGTGATCCAAAAGAAGGACCCTAACCTTGTGGATGTACAATGCTTCCTTTCGTGGTGGCATAGACCATGAAAAAAAAAAAAAAATTGACAGACACAGTGAAAGTGTTCCTGAGGCAGTGGGACCGATTCAAGTCCCGAGGCAACATACTGTATTGGCAGACATGCATCGCCACCGAACACCAGGACATTCTACAAATTGTGGTCCCTAGTCACACATTCTACAGGTCTATCAAGTGATACACACCTCTAGTGGACAATTCATGGAGGAACGCATCAAAGCTCTGGTGAGGAAATATTTCTTTTGTACATTATTAGCAGAATGGATGCAACAAGCTTGCCGAGAATGTGCAGCTTATACATTTAAGACGGAGTCTGTTATCCAAAGCAAGGGTCAGTAATAATAAAGTCAAAGCAAGACAAGAGCTTGTGTGAGTGAGGAGCTATTAAACAGATGTTGTCACAAGCCCAGAGCTCTGGGCATGAGACACTCAAATGGAGCACCACTGTACGGGATTTCCGGCAAGATGGATCGCGATTAGAAATGCGCATAGGAACTCCCAGAGAAGAGTTGTCATTGCGCGCAGAAATGCGCGATTGCGCACACGCACGGCAAAGATTGGCGCCAGACGGCCTATTTAAAGAGTGTCTCTGCCCATGTTGAGTGCTGACTGGTCTTCAGCTCCCCTGTGTCCTGCTTGTTCCTGTGTGATTCCTTTGTTGCTGACCCAGCTTGTTCCTCACCTGACTCTGATTGCTCTCCTGATTGATACCGGTTCCTGACTTCGGCTTTCCTTCTGATTCTGTACCGTGCTGCCCGCCTGTTGATGACCCCGGCTATTCCTATGACACTGCTCTTGTCTCTTTTCCTCACTACCTGCCTTGCTATGGTGCATGCCTAGCAATCTACAAGACCTGCTCTGCTTGTTACTACTGTGCCTGAATCAGAAGATCTTCAGTCCTCCAAGGTCATCATCTGCAAGAGCTGCAAACAACAACTACTGGCACTCTTGTCCCCCTGGTCCCTAGACTCCCTCTGTTCCAACTCCAGTGGGGGTCAGGGCTAGTGACACAAGTGAGGCCGACCTCATCAGTTCAGTCTCCCATCAGGTACGTGATAACCACAGCCTCTCAGGAAGGGCATCACCAACTGCTGTGTAGCAACTGCAAAGCCTACTGTTTGATCTGCCACTGGCAAATCAAAGCTGGTGGGCATCATTTCGGGGATGAGTGAGCTGCTGTTGGCAGTGTAGGAGTGTAGCGCTACCCCCCGGAGAAGCTGCTTATATTTTTGCCCCAATTTCCCCTTACTTCACCCTGTAGCCAGGCACAGTGTAATTCTTCAGCCAAATACACACACACACTTCCACTCATCTTTAATGACCAGTCTATGGGATGTTTGTTTTTGGAGTTTTATTGTAGAACTGGGGATAGGGGTTTAGTAGGATACTCCTAAATTAGAACTATTCACACTGAGGACATCTAGCTGATCTCTTAGTTGAGCACTATTGAAGTCCTGGCTGAAAGCAGCTAGCAGACATCTATTTAAAGTGTAGCAACAAATAGTTTCAGGAGTGAGCTAAGTCCCTTTAGCAGTAGTAGTGGTTGCAGGGCTGAGCTCCTCAGGTACAGGCCTGTTACAGTAGACTGTAGCAGTCCAGGAATAATAGAATTGAGCAAAATCCTTTGTAGTAGCACCCGTTGGACAAGCTCTTCAGAACACCAGCCAGTGTTCCCCGTTTCTCAGACTCACGCTAACTATCAAGCACCAGAGGGGCAGCAAGCACACAGAGTCCCCAAGATCTCTCAGTGTCTGTACTCACAACCCTAAGGACAGAATGGTTGCCTCCTTCCAATCTTCTAAGTTACTCTCTCTCAGGTGATACCAGACAGATCTTTGGCAGACAGTTCCCCTTAGTCAGCTTACAGTAGAACCAGGGTCACTCTCTCTAACTTCAGGCCCTCAGGTCGACCCACCTGAGGCCGCATGGCAGCAAGTGCCAGGCGAGGCAGCCTGCCTCCAGCCTGGATTGGTGCAATTCATTCCAGGGAAAGATCCAGAGCCCATGTGTCCCAAGACATAAATACCACTCCCACCATGCAATAGGGTCACCCTCCCCTGAAATTGGACAGGACTGTATCCATACTCATGCTGTTCATTTGCATAGCCCCTACCCATTGTTAGGGATCCAGGTGTGACCAGAAATGTGATGACTGACACATGGAAGTAGCAGGCTTCAGGAACACAGGCGTAGTCAGGGCTGGAGAGGTGGAATGGTCAGGCAGGCAGGCCGTCAGGCACTGTCAGGCACCGCCCGGCGGGATCTCTAGTACCCACAGAACGGGATTCCCCAGGGCGCGGAGTTTAAGCCCCAGTCTACCTTTTCACCAGAGCCCCTGATGGTGGGGATGGACTTGGCGCAGGACTGAGACCAGGTCGCAGCCCCTGAGTGCACCCAACTGTGGTAGAGGGGTCCGCCGAGGGTATGTATCGGGGGAATGCCTGACGTGAAGAGGCTGGCAGACCTGGTAACAGGGACAGATCTGTGCGGGATGGATGGATGGATTGTCTGGGTAGCGTCAGGCGTAGTCAAGCAGGCCAGGTCAGCAACGTGCGGGCAGCGAGGTACCGGAGGAGCAGGCAGAGAATAGTCAGGGTCACAAGCCGGGTTCAGTAACTCACGGGCAGCGCGGTACAGAGGATCAGGCAGAAGGATGGTCAGGCAAGCCAGGGATCAAGCAGGAGAAGTCAGCAGAGGTCAGGATCAGGCAGGGTCGGCAACAAATCAGATAGTCAGCAGAACAGGAACACAGGATACCAGGTACAGGGGCTCATGGGAAACAATACACCAAGGCCCTGACTGCAGGTCTGGCTATTCCTTAAATACACTTCCTGCAATCAGCCCCAGGTGTTGGCTGATTGCAGGAGTGAGCTTCTGGCTGCTGAGAGCACCCGCTGGTCAGCCCTGGTACTGCAGCCCACACGGCAGGTGAGTCCCACCACCAGTGCTGAGTCCATTCCTGACACCCATGTTCTGGAAGGCTCTCATAGCTTCCCGAAGGCGGGCAGACAATCACAACAGCACCATGAGCAGACATGACTAATGCATCACAGCACTCTGTTAAGCAGAGAGATCCCAATTAGATTTCCTTAATAGTCTCTGAGTTAAGCAGAGAAACACAGCTATGCTTAACCTAACTATACAAATCCTAGCACCTACCTAGGAGGGTGCTACACTCACCCCCGCCAAAAATAGGCCATGTCCTCACTGGCCTGGGCAGCTGCCCCTACAAAAATTTTATACAAAAATCTATGAAAAGTATCTCACAAACTTGGAGGGGGAAAAGGGAAATAACATATGTACAGACCCAATAAAGGCAAATAAATTAGCAGTGCAAAAATAAATTATCTGCTGGGCAGTATTTACACAGGTTTTAAGTAGAGCCCTACCAAGTGCAACCTTTATGTGCACCTCCCACCAAAAATAGAAGTAATTGGTGGGGTGAAATAATTACCTAACTGTACCCTAAACTATCTAACAAACTTTAGACAGTATTTAGCAACGTACTGTACAATATATTACAGTGGAGTACCTTGCAGTCCTGTAGGAAGAGAAGAGAGAACACATATGTACACATTATACATCCCATCTGAAAGCTGGTGTGGGAACATCCTCTTACTAAGAGTCGATCTTACCACTAAAAATGTAACTATCAAATCTGCCCTAACATTCTCGTAGCAGACAGATCCAATGATGGCCCCCTAAGGGCAACTCTTGACTCTCAGAGCCCTGAAAGAAAACTAAGGTAGATATCCTGACTAATCTGGCTACCTAAGCATGTCATGAAGAATAGATCAATCAAACTTTAAAGGCCTTTTTTCAAATTTAAGGTCCAGGCTCTGATAACCAATGTTCATGGCCCTCACACAGAGGATTGGGAGCTGAGGTCTCCTTGCATGGAGCACACCTTTTCTTGCAGTATCAGGAATAGCCACCCACACATTGGCCGTAGGGACTCAGAAAGGGATCCTTCCCTCACTGGGTACAATAACTTCGCAGCAAAGGATCTTCGCAAAGTGTCCATCATAAAAATCCTTTCAAAAGAAGAACTTGGCAAGGGATCCTTCCCTTGCTGTTTGGAAGTGACTTTTTGTAGGAGACTCTGTTGATGAGCCATCACCCACCCCCAAGGCAACAGCTGAAAAGATATTTCCTGAGAAGTGATAAAGGCTTCCCACTGCATTGGGCAACAGTTCAGTTCCTGGCAGAAGAACCAAGACTTCACAAAGGTTTCTTTTCCTTTGGGCACAATTTCTTCTTGTAGCAAGCATTTGCCGGAGCCTACAGCAATGGCTTGCCCAAACTCAAATCAGCATGGCATGTTTAGGCATGAGCCAAAGTACCCTTCCTCCTGGTCACAGGAAGGTAAAGAAAGGGATTTAGAACTAGGGAGTTTAAGTTGCAGTTCAGTTAACACTTGGAACTTGAAACAACTGGAGAGCTTTCAATGGCAAGTCTTTTCTCCTGCACTTGAGTAGAACAGAAGTGAGCAGATGTCCTTTCGCCACAACAGCAGCCCACATAGACTTGACTGGAGGAAAAACAAAGAGTTCTCTGAGCATCAGGGGTTTACTCCCTCTGGGTTGTAGACCTGGGCATTAGATAGGAGAAGTCCTCATAGTAAAAGTCCTTTTCTCCTGAAAATAGCACAATCCCCAGATGCACCCCTCCTCAATTTGCAAGGATAGAAGGGGAAGGGGAATTTGGAAATAGAGGGATTGCCCTTTGGTAGGAATTGTAACAATTTGAATAAAGGTTTAAGGTTCCTGTCAGGTGCCCCAGACACCGTGATTGCAAGAACCTTTCAAACTAAGAAACCTGACAAGAGCAAATAGTATTAACTTACATGTCCTTCAACGGTAGAAGTCTGGGTGTGGAATCTGGACTATCTTTCCATCAGGGCCCCGGACATTTGACTCCGCCATCCAGCTCTGATGATCACCACTTTGTCAATGAAGCTGGATCTTCCCAGGCTCCAATTCTCCTTAACAGACAAGACCTCTTCCCAAAGTGGAGGTTTAGATCTGATGCAAAAGGATTTGGGGATGTACACAAAGTCCCACATAGCTTCTTCACACCAAGAGTCCCTGTCAGGGACCATCGCGACGCATGGGTCTACACATGCGTAGGTGTCTGTCAAGACATGCAGGCAGCAGGGCACTAGGACCTAGGCTGCCCCTGCCAGGTGCAGGGCGGGCTACTTAAACCAGCCCTGAACAGACACTTGTTGCCGAATGGTCTTTGCGTATCCTGTTGCCTGTGTTGTGAGTACTCTGATCTGGATTGTCTGACCTTGTTGCCTTCTCCTGTCCTGACCCCTTGGCTTGCCTGACTCTGCTCCTGGATGCTCCCTTATGGATCTGATCTTCTGGTATTGACCCTGCATGTGACCCGACTATCCTTTGCCTATCGTCTTGTACCGCACCGACCCCCTAGTTACCGACACGGCCTGTTTGATCTTGCTCATCCATCCATCCATCCATCCCTCAGGGATCCCTGGGCTCCCTCACATCAGACTCTTAACCCACAGGAGCCTCTGGCAGACTCCTCTACCTCTGGTAGAGATACCCGGTAGCTGCGACCTGGTCCCGGAGCGCTCCAAGTCCATCCCCACAATCAGGGGCCCTGGTGAACAAGTGCTCCGGTACTTAGACTCCGCACTCTGGGGAGGCTCTATCAGGGGACTGATAGAGGTGCTGTCAGGTTGTCCATTACAGTCCCTCTTAGCCTCAATCTCCTCCTTGACCTTCCTTGGCGCATAAGGATAGTCGTACCCATACTCCAGGGCTAATTTCCTCTGCACAATATGCTGAAGGAGAACCTTGGTAATTTCTGCCTGTCACCTCTCCCAGGTGAGGCATATAGGGTTGTTTCCTTTATGATAAGGATTCTGTAGGCCTCATTCTCAGCTCCATGATTTTTAAGCCGTGAGCAGCTTACAGCAACCGACCACGATGGGTATGTTCCAGTAGGTGCCACCATTTTGGTGCTTACTCCTTGTGGTTCTTCCTTGGCTACACCCAGAAATAGCGGCTGGAACCAGCCTCCAACCTGGAACCAGATATCTGTGCAGGGCAGGTTGGGGAGCAGCCATTTACTTGTATGATGGCAGATCCTTAGTTACATCAAGGAGCTCAACTGCTTCAGTAATCACCAAGGATAGCCCCGTGGATGCAATGCCAAAAAATTCAGTACCTTCCTCCCACTCCAAGGACAACAATAAATAAAAGGAAAATCAGGAGAGGGAGGCATGCCTGCAAGAAATTTCAGGACAAAGTATCCACAGAGGGTGAAGAAGAAAAAGGACTAATTCAAGCTTTCTTGCTTAGCCTTGTGATGTTTCAGGATGCAATCGTGGATTTAGGAATCCCAGCAGGAAGAAGACAGGGATCTTTTCATCATTGCCTCTGGAGTGACGATATCTGGCCATAGTGTATAATCGGTTCTGTGAGGACACTTATGGTGACTGACGTGGAGAAAGGCTTTCCATGGAGATATCGGGCTTTCTTAACCACTTTATAATTGGAGGGTCATATCTATCTGGTAAGCTGCTTGGCTCTATCACCTGAGGTGCAGTGTGTTACATCTCCTCACAGAATTGGTGTTGGGATCTTATCCTTTGGATTTGGCATTTATTCTCTCTCATTTATAGACTTTTTTTTAATATGAATTTTATAAATACCACTTAAGCGCTGCATCAAAATACATTCTAATGACAATGGAATAGCTGCAATCTCCCAGTGTAACATGCAGGACAGCTGTCAGCTTTGCCCTGCACACTGCAGGACACAAACAAGTGATGCCGAGGAAGGAGAGGTTCCCAACTCCTCAGTACAGCTCCCAAGACAAGTGCCTCTCCTGCCTCTAACCTTGACCTGGTCCTGCTTGCACACACTGTGAAGTGCGGTTCTGTGTTGTACATAAAAAAATTATTCAGAATTGAAGCACTAACCACTGATATTTGTCTATCATAGACTACGGGATGTGATGCTGACTGATAAACACACCCAATCCCTGGTGTCACTTAGTAACTGCACAACCCTGACTTTCCTGGATCTGAGATATAATGACCTCACTGATGCCAGCACTGGATACATACAGGACCTTATACTGAGATCAACCACGTTAAAGGAGGTCAGGTCAGTATTTATTTGTTCAAATATTTCAGCATTAATTATTATTGGGTTTTCATAGAAACAAATGTACATAATGACTAAAAATGTTTAATATCTGTCAATGTTGGGCTTGCAGGCACTGGCACTGTAACAAAGTGTAGCCACCCTACCTTGAAAGAGAAGTTTGGGATATTTTTTTTATTTCCCCAATTATACTTACCTAGGTGCATGCAGCATCTGTCAAAGCCAAAGAGCTTTGGCTGTACTTATCCTTTACCCACTTCCATACCGGGCACTTTCACACCCTTCCTGTCCAGGACAATTTTCAGGTTTCAGCGCTCTCACACTTTGAATGACAATTGCGTGGTCATGCAACACTGTATCCAAACTAAAATTTTAGCATTTTGTTCACACAACTAGAGCTTTCTTTTGGTGGTATTTAATCACCACTGGGATTTTTATTTTTTGCTAAATTAACAAAAAAATCTGAAAAATGTGAGAAAAAAAACTTTTTTTGTTTGTTATAAAAGTTTGAAAAAAAAAAATTGTTCTTCATAAATTTAGGCCGAGATGTATTCTGCTACATGTCTTTGGTGAAAATAACCCAATTCAGTGTTTAATATTTAGTCTGTAGGAAAGTTATAGAGTTCACAAACTATGGGATATATCAAATTGATCAATCCTGAAGTACTGATGGCCAATCTAATTTCTTGAGGCCCAAAAATGTCAGGATAGTGCAGATATCCCCCAAATGTCAGGACAGTACAGATACCCCCCAAATGTCAGAACGGTACAGATATCCACCAAATGTCAGAACGGTACAGATATCCCCCAAATGTCAGGACAGTACAGATATCCCCCAAATGTCAGAACGGTACAGATATCCCCCAAATGTCAGGACAGTACAGATACCCCCCAAATGTCAGGACGGTACAGATATCCACCAAATGTCAGAACGATACAGATATCCCCCAAATGTCAGGACAGTACAGATATCCCCCAAATGTCAGAAAGGTACAGATATCCCCCAAATGTCAGAACGGTACAGATATCCCCCAAATGTCAGAACGGTACAGATATCCCCCAAATGTCAGAACGGTACAGATATCCCCCAAATGTCAGAACGGTACAGATATCCCCCAAATGTCAGGACGGTACAGATATCCCCCCAAATGTCAGAACGGTACAGATATCCCCCAAATGTCAGGACGGTACAGATATCCCCCAAATGTCAGAACGGTACAGATATCCCCCAAATGTCAGGACGGTACAGATATCCCCCCAAAGTCAGAACGGTACAGATATCCCCCAAATGTCAGGACGGTACAGATATCCCCCCAAATGTCAGAACAGTACAGATATCCCCCAAATGTCAGGACAGTACAGATATCCCCCAAATGTCAGGACAGTACAGATATCCCCCCCAAATGTCAGAACAGTACAGATATCCCCCAAATGTCAGAACAGGACAGATATCCCCCAAATGTCAGGACAGTACAGATATCCCCCAAATGTCAGAACAGTACAGATATCCCCCAAATGTCAGGACAGTACAGATATCCCCCAAATGTCAGAACAGTACAGATATCCCCCAAATGTCAGGACAGTACAGATATCCCCCAAATGTCAGGACAGTACAGATATCCCCCCCAAATGTCAGAACAGTACAGATATCCCCCAAATGTCAGAACAGGACAGATATCCCCCAAATGTCAGGACAGTGCAGATATCCACCAAATGTCAGAACTGTACAGATATCCCCCAAATGTCAGGACTGTACAGATATCCCCCAAATGTCAGGACAGTACAGATATCCCCCAAATGTCAGATCAGTACAGATATCCCCCAAATGTCAGAACGGTACAGATATCCCCCAAATGTCAGGACAGGACAGATATCCCCCAAATGTCAGGACAGGACAGATATCCCCCAAATGTCAGAACGGTACAGATATCCCCCAAATGTCAGGACAGGACAGATATCCCCCAAATGTCAGGACAGGACAGATATCCCCCAAATGTCAGGACAGTACAGATATCCCCCCAAATGTCAGGACAGTACAGATATCCCCCAAATGTCAGAACAGGACAGATATCCCCCAAATGTCAGGACAGTATAGATATCCCCCAAATGTCAGGACAGGACAGATATCCCCCAAATGTCAGAACAGGACAGATATCCCCCAAATGTCAGAACAGGACAGATATCCCCCAAATGTCAGAACAGGACAGATATCCCCCCAATGTCAGGACGGTACAGATATCCCCCCAATGTCAGAACGGTACAGATATCCCCCCAATGTCAGAATAGTACAGATATCCCTGAAATGACCCCTTTTTTGCAAAGTAGACAGTCAGATGTATTTCATAAGAGGCATGGAAAGTTAAAAAAATTATTTTCACAATTTGTTTTTTACATACTCTCACCAGTGCAGTACAGCGTCAGCATATAACTGGTGTGGCTGTGATCAGGGACACTGACTGGTGACAGTACGAAAAAAAAAATTGATAATTAAATTTTTTTTATTGTTTTTTTTATTTTTTATTACATTTTTTTCTCTTTTTTTAGATTTTTTTTTCATATTTCACTATGACCAAAGTAATATAATGTTACCATAATAACATTGTACTACTTTGGGGAAGTGATCAGTATTTATTTATTTTTTTCACACAATTTGATTGCTTATAACAAAGAATTTATTTGCTATAAACAAGCATTTAACTGAATGAAATTGATTCATTCAGCACTTTTTGTTGTGATTAGCTGTGATTTGGCCACGGCTAATCACATGACACAGATGGGCTGTGATTGGCCCAGCCTGTGCATGTGATCACTGTGACCATTCGCAGCTAGACACACTTGTATACAATGGATGGCATGAAAGGAAGCCATCCATTGTATACAACTGTCATGTAACCTGCTGTGATTGGTCACAGTAGGTCACATGGTACTGGCAACGGGGCTGGTACTCAGATCTGTCATCGGCCGGTGACAGATTGCGCGGCACTGCGGGCACGCACAGCGCACAATTCGGGAAGGACATTATATGACGCCTTCATGGAGGGACGAGAGGTTCGCCCGGCCATCATTTTACTATAGTTCAGGCAGGAAGTAGTTAAGCAAGAATGTCTAAATTTTGCTTTGCATGGATACTGTGTGCCAGTTTGCAGTTTGTGTTTTCTTCAGCTTCCCCTAAGTTTAGCCTGGCTGTTAGGTCACCCTTCTGTCAGTAGATGGCACTGTCACCTCTGGTATTACTGTGAGATCATACAGTGGGTCTGGGTTATGAATATTCATCTTTTTCCTGCCCACCACTAGGAGGGTATAAACATTTGGGACTGGCTAATGCAAGCGATCCCCCCCACCCCCCCAGGCTCTGACCTGGGGAGGTGTTTTTTTAGGCCTGCCTGCCTGCCTGAAGGGGCCTGGAACTGAGGCCTGTGACTGGATACAAGATTGAATCCCAGAATAGAGATGTGCACGATGAAACAATTTGTTTAATTTAGTTCGTTAATAACTTTGTCTCATCATACTCGTTATGTTAGAATGATTTGTTTTTGGAATTCGTTTAGTATATTCGGATTTGTTTCATGTATTCGTTATTTTCAAAACGATTTTAGATTCGAATGTTGCTATTTTCATTCTATTTTATTCTATTCTATTCTATTCTACTTTTTTCTGTTCTATTATATTACATCTTATTCTATTCCTTTCTTTTCTAATCTATTTCTTTCTTTTCTATTCTAGTTTGTTCTATTCCATTCTATTTTATGCTGTTTTATTCCAATCGGTTCTATTCTATACTTTTCAGTTCTATTCTATAAAGCTGTCTGGGTAGGTGTCATCATCTTATTTCACTTTTATACTGTTCTGTATTTATTGTTATATATTTCCATTTCCAATTTGAATTCATTTTAAAATTCAAACTCGAATTAATTTTCGAATTCAAATTCAGATCATTTGTTTCGTTACAATTTATTTTAGATTTGTTGAAATTTGTTACTATTGTGATTTGAAAATTCAGATACATCTAAATATCCAGGCAGCACAGTGGCTAAATGGTTAGCATTCCCGCCTGGTATTACTCAAAACATTGGTTCAAATCCCAACCACAGCGCCTCCTGCCTGGAGTTTGCATGTTCTCCCTCTGCCTGCGTGGGTATCCTCCGGGTACTCCGGTTTCCTCCCACATGCCAAAGATATGCTGGTAGAATAATTGGATCCTGTCGGAGTTGGCCACAGTATATGAATGTATAGGGACCAGGGGCGGACTGACCATTTGGAAACTCAGGCACTGTCCGAGGGCCTGGGGTCAGTAGGGGGCCCCATGAGATGCCCCTGGTACCTTTTTTATAGGCTTTTTTGAGTTTGGGAAAGGACACAGGGGCCCCATGATTCCCTATTGCCCGGGGGCCCCATGAGTTGTCAGTCCACCCCTGATAGGGACTGATGTGAATGTAAAATATATATATGTAAAGTGCTGCGTAAATTGACGGCGCTATATAAGTACCTGAAATAATAATCTCTGAATAAATAAAATTTTGCATATCTCTCCAGAGGAGGTCCTACTGGAGGTGTCTGCTTTTGCTGTGGAACCAGCACAGGGAGATGGCTGACTCCCCTGGAGAAGGATGCTATTGCTACCAGCAATATCTGTTACAGAGTTCTAACACAGGAGTGTTGGTCTTGACCTAAAGGCTCTTTCCTGTGCTGTGACAACTCAAGTGACGGAATTCTGCTGAAGTCCTGAGTATCTGCAACCCCAACCCTCTCTCCCTTGGCCTGTGAGAAATAAATCCCTCTTTGTGTTTCACCTAAAAGTGACTGGTACCCTTCTGTCCACAGGTCTCACTATGCCTAAATTACCTACCCCCGCTGTAAATGTCAGCCCACCCTGTCTCTGGGGAACCACCACACTCTCTGGGGTTTGGGTGGTGCTACAACAGTATGGGAAAAAAAGGTAAAAACCCTTCCAGGAACACCCAAATTCTCCAATATACACAGCATATTGCTATGTACAATACGCTCACTAAGGGTTTCAATCTACTTTAACAGACGTGCTGCTGCCTACATTCTCTACACTAATCGCTCCCTATGCACTTTATCAGCAGCACTCCCTTACCTTATCACAGCTGAAGCACATTGTCAATATGGGTGCTGTGACCTCAACCTTTTAGTTGGCCTATTCAAAAGCCCCATTACTGACCCTGCGCAATTCAGCTGTCCTAAGTTAAAAACCCAGACAGTACATAGTTAGTCGGACTGAAAAAAGACAAAAGTCCATCCACATCAACCATGAAAAAAAAAAAAAGTTATAATCCTACACCCACAGTTGAACCAGAGGAAGGCAAAAATCCAGCAAAGCACGATCCAATTTGCTCCTTCAGGGGACAAAATTCCTTCCTGATCCCCCGAGAGGCAATCGGATATTCCCTGGATCAACTTTCCCTATAAATGTTATATCCAGTTATATTCTGTGTATCCAAGAAAGAATCCAGGACTTTCCTACAGCAATCCACTGAGCTGGCCACAACCAACTCCTGAGGGAGTCTATTCCACATTCTCACAGCTCTTACTGTGAAGAAACCTTTCCGTGTTTGGAGATTAAATCTCTTATCCTCCAGACATAAAGAGCGCCTCCTTGTCCTCTGTGATGACCTCAGGGGGAATAACTACACCGAGTTCTCTATATGAACCACTGATGTATTATACATGGAAATCATATCCCCCTTATGTATTATACATGGAGATCATATCCACCCTTATGTATTATACAAGGAGATCATATCCCCCCTTATGTATTATACATGGAGATCATATCCCCCCTTATGTATTATACATGGAGATCATATCCCCCTTATGTATTATACATGGAGATCATATCCCCCCTTATGTATTATACATGGAGATCATATCCCCCTTATGTATTATACATGGAGATCATATCCCCCCTTATGTATTATACATGGAGATCATATCCCCCCTTATGTATTATACATGGAGATCATATCCCCCCTTATGTATTATACATGGAGATCATATCCCCCCTTATGTATTATACATGGAGATCATATCCCCCCTTATGTATTATACATGGAGATCATATCCCCCCTTATGTATTATACATGGAGATCATATCCCCCCTTATGTATTATACATGGAGATCATATCCCCCTTATGTATTATACATGGAGATCATATCCCCCCTTATGTATTATACATGGAAATCATATCCCCCCTTATGTATTATACATGGGGATCATATCCCCCCTTATGTATTATACATGGAGATCATATCCCCCCCTTATGTATTATACATGGAGATCATATCCCCCCTAATGTATTATACATGGAGATCATATCCCCCCCCTTATGTATTATACATGGAGATCATATCCCCCTTATGTATTATACATGGAGATCATATCCCCCCTTATGTATTACACATGGAGATCATATCCCCCCCTTATGTATTATACATGGAGATCATATCCCCCCCTTATGTATTATACATGGAGATCATATCCCCCCTTATGTATTATACATGGAGATCATATCCCCCCCTTATGTATTATACATGGAGATCATATCCCCCCCCTTATGTATTATACATGGTGATCATATCCCCCTTATGTATTATACATGGAGATCATATCCCCCCTTATGTATTATACATGGAGATCATATCCCCCCCTTATGTATTATGCATGGAGATCATATCCCCCTTATGTATTATACATGGAGATCATATCCCCCCCTTATGTATTATACATGGAGATCATATCCCCCCTTATGTATTATACATGGAGATCATATCCCCCCCTTATGTATTATATATGGTGATCATATATCCCTTATGTATTATACATGGAGATCATATCCCCCTTATGTATTATACATTGAGATCATATCCCCCTTATGTATTATACATGGAGATCATACCCCCCCTTATGTATTATACATGGAGATCATATCCCCCCTTATGTATTATACATGGAGATCATATCCCCCCTTATGTATTATACATGGAGATCATATCCCCCCTTATGTATTATACATAGAGATCATATCCCCCCTTATGTATTATACATGGAGATTATATCCCCCCTTATGTATTATACATGGAGATCATATCCCCCCTTATGTATTATCCATGGTGATCATATCCCCCTTATGTATTATACATGGAGATCATATCCCCCCTTATGTATTATCCATGGTGATCATATCCCCCTTATGTATTATACATGGAGATCATACCCCCCTTATGTATTATACATGGAGATCATATCCCCCCTTATGTATTATACATGGAGATCATATCCCCCCCTTATGTATTATACATGGAGATCATATCCCCCCCCTTATGTATTATACATGGTGATCATATCCCCCCTTATGTATTATACACGGAGATCATATCCCCCTTATGTATTATACATGGAGATCATATCCCCCCTCATGTATTATACATGGAGATCATATCCCTCTTATGTATTATACATGGAGATCATATCCCCCCCTTATGTATTATACATGGAGATCATATACCCCCCCTTATGTATTATACATGGAGATCATATCCCCCCCTTATGTATTATACATGGAGATCATATCCCCTGTCAGGAATGGACTTGCCAGTAATGGTGGGACTCACCTGCCTTGTGGGCTGCAGTACCAGGGCTGGCCAGCGGGTGCTCCCAGCAATCAGAGACTCAACCCTGCAGTCAGCCAAACACCTGAAGCTGATTATGCAGGTGTATTTAAGGGATGGCCAGACCTGCAGTCTTTGCCTTGGTGTGTGTTTTTCCTGGGCCCCTGTATCTTGTTACCTGCATCCCTGTCCCTGTCCCTGTTCCTGTTCCTGTTCCTGTCCCTGTCCCTGTCTCTGTCTGACTGATTCGTTGCTGACGCTGCCTGATCCGGACCTCTGCTGATTTCTCCTGTTCGATCCCTGGCTTGTGACCCCGACCATTCTCTGCCTGACCCCCTGTACCTACCTGCCTGTTAGTTGCTGTACCCGGTTCATGACCTTACTACTCTCTGCCTGCTCCTCCTGTTCCTACCTGCCCGATTGTTATTGACCCGGCCTGCCTGACGACGCTTGCATTTTATGTATTATCTGTGGGTGGTTGGTTGGGTTGTTTGCACTGTGTTATGTTTTAGTATTGCACTGCGTTTATGTATTGTTAATGTTAATAAATCGTATTGTTTATAACATATCTGAAGCCTGCGTTTCCCTGCGTCAGTTCACATACCTCTGGTCTCACCCGGGAGCCCTGACATTACACCAAGGCCAATCCTGACCAGAAGTGGCTGCACAGGGAAGCCATGTTGGCTTGTTGCTGGGAAAGATGGATCTTGATGAGGTTGTGTATTTGTCGCTGCTGGTGTTTGATGACAGGGAGTATGCTTATCAGACTCTGAGGGAGTATCCCCGGGATCAACTGCTAGAATGTATACGGATCGCTCATGTTCTAGTAGATCAGGGCACAGAGTTCTCTGAGGGGCAACCTTTGATTCAGGTTTGTGTAGAGTTGGCTTCATCTGGTTCCCCTGAAAGCAGGAATGACTTTTTGCCACCATTTAGTGCAGACCAGGTAGAGTCCCTGGTGTGGTTATTAGAGGATGATGTGGATTGCTTCTTGGAGCGTTATTCTGCATGTTCACCACAGACACTAAGAGATTGTATAAACGCAGTGCAGTCTTTGGTCAGACAGGCTTTGTGTAAGCTCAGCTTTGTTCAGCCCATACTGCAGACATGGACAGATTTGTTGCACCCAGCCTCAGTCAGCTTACAAAAACCCAGTCCTGCTTCTAATCTATTTCTTCAAAGCTCTATTCCTGCATTCCCAACAGCTCCTCCAGTTACAGCCCAGTATATCCTGCTATCTACCGCATGTCAGTCCTCTGCTCCCACTCGCTGCACCTATCCTGCCTTTAACCCTGTAAAGAAGCCCTCTGTAGCAACTGCTCCCTCCCCTGTTCCATCCTCCAGCTCTTCTCTGTCTCCAGCTGCTCCATCCGTTTACAAACCTGCGCTTACTTACAGTGCTCCGGTAACTAAAACCAGGAAAAGGCGAAAGTTCTTTCCAACCAGTACCATCCTGCCAGTATCCAAACCGGTCAGCCTCCCATCTGAGAACCTGCCTTCCTTGGTGCAGCCTGGTGCCTCGGCACCCACAATTCAGCCTGATGCCTCTACCCAGCCTGATGCCTCTACCCAGCCTGATGCCTCCACCCAGCCTGATGCCTCTACCCAGCCTGATGCCTCTACCCAGCCTGATGCCTCTACCCAGCCTGATGCCTCTACCCAGCCTGATGCCTCTACCCAGCCTGATGCCTCTACCCAGCCTGATGCCTCTACCCAGCCTGATGCCTCTACCCAGCCTGATGCCTCTACCCAGCCTGATGCCTCTACCCAGCCTGATGCCTCTACCCAGCCTGATGCCTCTACCCAGCCTGATGCCTCCATTCAGCCTGATGTCTCTACCCAGCCTGATGAACTGATCCAGCCTGATAATTAGAGATGAGCGAAGTATTGAAAAATTCGATTCGGCTGATTCGGCGAATTCCAGTATGAAATTCGATTCGATGCGAATTTCTTCGCTACGAAGATGGCTTATAAAAAGGGTTTCTAGGCTTCAGAGAGCCTTTAAATTAGTGCAGAACACTGTACCTTTAATTTAAATGCCCTTGGAGATCAGGAAGGAGAAGGAGAAGGAGAAGGATGAGAAGAAGGAGAAGGAGAAGGATGAGAAGAAGAAGGATGAGAAGAAGGAGAAGGATGAGAAGATGGAGAAGGAGAAGGATGAGAAGAAGAAGGAGAAGGATGAGAAGAAGGAGAAGGAGAAGGATGAGAAGAAGGAGAAGGAGAAGGATGAGAAGAAGGAGAAGGAGAAGGATGAGGAGAAGGAGAAGGATGAGGAGAAGGAGAAGGATGAGAAGAAGGAGAAGGATGAGAAGAAGGAGAAGGAGAAGGATGAGAAGATGGAGAAGGAGAAGGATGAGAAGAAGGAGAAGGAGAAGGATGAGAAGAAGGAGAAGGAGAAGGATGAGAAGGAGAAGGAGAAGGATGAGGAGAAGGAGAAGGATGAGAAGAAGGAGAAGGATGAGAAGATGGAGAAGGAGAAGGATGAGAAGAAGGAGAAGGATGAGAAGAAGGAGAAGGAGAAGGATGAGGAGAAGGAGAAGGATGAGGAGAAGGAGAAGGATGAGAAGAAGGAGAAGGATGAGAAGAAGGAGAAGGAGAAGGATGAGAAGAAGGAGAAGGATGAGAAGAAGGAGAAGGATGAGAAGAAGGAGAAGGATGAGAAGAAGGAGAAGGATGAGAAGAAGAAGAAGGATGAGAAGAAGGAGAAGGATGAGAAGATGGAGAAGGAGAAGGATGAGAAGAAGAAGGAGAAGGATGAGAAGAAGGAGAAGGAGAAGGATGAGAAGAAGGAGAAGGAGAAGGATGAGAAGAAGGAGAAGGATGAGGAGAAGGAGAAGGATGAGGAGAAGGAGAAGGATGAGGAGAAGGAGAAGGATGAGAAGAAGGAGAAGGATGAGAAGTAGGAGAAGGATGAGAAGAAAGAGAAGGAGAAGGATGAGAAGAAGGAGAAGGATGAGAAGAAGGAGAAGGATGAGAAGAAGGAGAAGGATGAGAAGAAGGAGAAGGAGAAGCAGAAGGAGAAGGATGAGAAGAAGGAAAAGGAGAAGGATGAGAAGATGGAGAAGGAGAAGGATGAGAAGATGGAGAAGGAGAAGGATGAGAAGAAGGAGAAGAAGGATGAGAAGAAGGAGAAGGAGAAGGATGAGAAGAAGGAGAAGGAGAAGGATGAGAAGAAGGAGAAGGATGAGAAGAAGGAGAAGGATGAGAAGAAGGAGAAGGATGAGAAGAAGGACAGTTCTGTGACAGTTTCTGTCTATTTCTGACAGTTCTGGGACATTCACTCCATACAGCGGTTTCAACCGCTGTATGGAGGGAATGTCATAGAACTGTCAGAAATAGACTATTTCTAACAGTTCTGGGACATTCCTTCCATACAGCGGTTGAAACATTGTATCTATTTGTTTCCATAAATGGATTCATTTATGGAAACAAATAGATACAATGTTTCAACCGCTGTATGGAAGGAATGTCCCAGAACTGTCATAAATAGTCTATTTCTGACAGTTATGGGACATTCCCTCCATACAGCGGTTTCCGGCAAAAAGTGTATGTGCAGAGTTCCTCTATTCTGCAGATACACTTAGAGGAGCTCTGCAGATACACTTAGAGGAGCTCTGCAGATACACTTAGAGGAGCTCTGCAGATACACTTAGAGGAGCTCTGCACATACACTTTTTGCCGGCTTGGAATTAATCTTATTTTCATCCTACTTCTTCTTCTTCTTCATCCTCATCCTCATCCTCTTCTTCTTCTTCTGAGGATGAGGATGAAGAAGAAGAAGAAGAAGTAGGATGAAAATAAGATTAATTCCAAGCCGGCAAAAAGTGTATCTGCAGAGCTCCTCTAAGTGTATCTGCAGAATAGAGGAACTCTGCACATACACTTTTTGCCGGCTTGGAATTCTTCTTCTTGTCATCCTACTTCTTCTTCTTCTTCTTCATCCTCATCCTCATCCTCAGAAGAAGAGGATGAGGATGAGGATGAAGAAGAAGTAGGATGAAAAGAAGAATAATTCCAAGCCGGCAAAAAGTGTATGTGCAGAGTTCCTCTATTTCTGACAGTTCTCTGACAGCTTCTTCACATGTACAGAGGTTGAAACATCTGTATCCTAAATGGAAACTAATAGATACAATGTTTCAACCGCTAAACATGTGTTCCTTCTGTCAGAGAACTGTCAGAAATAGCGGAGCTCACTGCAGGGACACTTTTGCCGGCTGATCGGGAAATATTCGATTCGCGCACCGGAAGTAGGCAAAATTTCGGATTCGACGCGAATCGAATATTTCCTGAAATTCGACTCGAATTCCGGTTCGCCTGGTTCGATTCACTCATCTCTACTGATAATCCTATTATGCCAGTTGACTCGATGCCCGCTGTAGATCCAGACAATCCGATACCTGATGACCCAGTGCCCGCTGTCATGCCTGGTGACCCGATGCCCGCTGTCGAGCCAGACAATCCAATGCCTGATGACCCAGTGCCCGCTGTCATGGATGGTGACCCGATGCCCGCTGTCGAGCCAGACGATCCAATGCCCGATGACCCAGTGCCCGCTGTCATGCCTGGTGACCCGATGCCCGCTGTCGAGCCAGACAATCCAGCACCAGATGACCCAGTGTCTGCTGTCGAGCCAGACGATCCGGTACCTGATGACCCGGTGCCCGCTGTCGTGCCAATTGACTCAGAGCCCACTGTCGTGCCTGGTGACTTGGTGCCCACTGCCTTGCCAGATGACGCGGTGCCCGCTGGCAAGCCAAATGACCTGATGCCTGGTGACCCAGTGCCCGCTGTCATACCTGGTGACCCGATGCCCGCTGTCGAGCCAGACGATCCAATGCCTGATGACCCAGTGCCCGCTGTCATGCCTGGTGACCCGATGCCCGCTGTCGGGCCAGACAATCCAATGTCTGACCCAGTGCCCACGATCATGCCAGTTGACTCGGAGCCCACTGTCGTGCCTGGTGACTCGGTGCCCACTGCCTTGCCAGATGACGCAGTGCCCACTGGCGAGCCAAATGACCTGATGCCTGATGACCCAGTGCCCGCTGTCATGCCTGATGACCCGATGCCCGCTGTCAGGCCAGACTTTCTAATGTCTGACCCAGTGCCCGCGGTCATGCCAGTTGACTCGGAGCCCACTGTTGTGCCTGGTGACTCAGTGCCCATTGCCTTGCCAGATGACGCGGTGCCCGCTGGCGAGCCAAATGACCTGATGCCTGGTTACCCGATGCCCGCTGTCGAGCCAGACGATCCAACGCCAGATGACCCGGTGCCCGCTGTCGATCCAGACGATCCGGTACCTGATGACCCGGCGCCCGCCGCCCCGCCTGGGGGCCCGATGCCCATCGCTCCGCCTGGGGGCCTGATGCCCGTCGCTCTGCCTGGGGGCCCGGCACCCGCCGCGCCGCCTGGGGGCCCGGCGCCCGCCGCTCCGCCTGGGGGCCCAGCGCCCGCCGCTCCGCCTGGGGCCCGGCGCCCGTCGCTCCGCCTGGGGGCCCGATGCCTGTCGCTCCGCCTGGGAGCCCGATGCCTGTCGCTCCGCCTGGGGGCCCGATGCCTGTCGCTCCGCCTGGGGGCCCGGTGCCTGCCGCTCCGCCTGGTGGCCCGGTGCCTGCCGCTCCGCCTGGTGGCCCGGTGCCTGCCGCTCCGCCTGGTGGCCCGGTGTCCAGCTCGATGTGCCTCTGCCCGGAGTCCTGCCCGATGTGCCTCTGCCCGGAGTCCTGCCCGATGTGCCTCTGCCCGGAGTCCTGCCCGATGTGCCGCTGCCCGGAGTCCTGCCCGATGTGCCAGTCTTTGATATCCCGTCAGTTACCAGACCCGGGCGGTGGAACATTTTGCCCAGCTAGGACTGTTTGGAGCGTCCTGAGGCCGCTCCTTGGGGGGGGGGTACTGTCAGGAATGGACTTGCCAGTAATGGTGGGACTCACCTGCCTTGTGGGCTGCAGTACCAGGGCTGGCCAGCGGGTGCTCCCAGCAATCAGAGACTCAACCCTGCAGTCAGCCAAACACCTGAAGCTGATTATGCAGGTGTATTTAGGGGATGGCCAGACCTGCAGTCTTTGCCTTGGCGTGTGTTTTTCCTGGGCCCCTGTATCTTGTTACCTGCATCCCTGTTCCTGTTCCTGTCCCTGTCTCTGTCTGACTGATTCGTTGCTGACCCTGCCTGATCCGGACCTCTGCTGATTTCTCCTGTTCGATCCCTGGCTTGTGACCCCGACCATTCTCTGCCTGACCCCCTGTACCTACCTGCCCGTTAGTTGCTGTACCCGGCTCGTGACCTGACTACTCTCTGCCTGCTCCTCCTGTTCCTACCTGCCCGATTGTTATTGACCCGGCCTGCCTGACGACGCTTGCATTGTATGTATTATCTGTGGGTGGTTTGGTTCGTTTGCACTGTGTTATGTTTTAGTATTGCACTGCGTTTATGTATTGTTAGTGTTAATAAATCGTATTGTTTATAACATATCTGAAGCCTGCGTTTCCCTGCGTCAGTTCACATACCTCTGGTATTTTACATGGAGATCATATCCCCCCCTTATATATTATACATGGAGATCATATCCCCCCCTTATGTATTATATATGGAGATCATATCCCCCCTTATGTATTATACATGGAGATCATATCCCCCTTATGTATTATACATGGAGATCATATCCCCCCCTTATGTATTATACATGGAGATCATATCCCCCCTTATGTATTATACATGGAGATCATATCCCCCCCTTATGTATTATACATGGAGATCATATCCCCCCTTATGTATTATACATGGAGATCATATCCCCCCTTATGTATTATACATGGTGATCATATCCCCCTTATGTATTATACATGGAGATCATACCCCCCCCTTATGTATTATACATGGAGATCAGACCCCCCCTTATGTATTATACATGGAGATCAGACCCCCCCCTTATGTATTATACATGGAGATCATATCCCCCCTTATGTATTATACATGGAGATCATATCCCCCCCCTTATGTATTATACATGGAGATCATATCCCCCCTTATGTATTATACATGGAGATCATATCCCCCCCTTATGTATTATACATGGTGATCATATCCCCCTTATGTATTATACATGGAGATCATACCCCCCCTTATGTATTATACATGGAGATCAGACCCCCCCTTATGTATTATACATGGAGATCATATCCCCCCCTTATGTATTATACATGGAGATCATATCCCCCCCTTATATATTATATATGGAGATCATATCCCCCTTATGTATTATACATGGAGATCATATCCCCCCCTTATGTATTATACATGGAGATCATATCCCCCCTTATATATTATACATGGAGATTAGAGATGAGCGAATTATTCAAAAATTCGGTTCGGCTAATTCGCCGAATTTACCGAATAAATTCGCTTCGAGCCGAATATATTCGCTGCGAATTTAACTTATAAAAAGGGTGTTTCTAGGCTTCAGAGAGCCTTTATATTAGTGCAGAACACTGTACCTTTAATTTAAATGCCCTTGGAGTCTGCTGGGGAAGAGAAATAATACTGTCAGTCAGTATGACATGCAGATGAGTGCCGTCGATCTTAGAATCACCGCACACTTCACTCATTTGGGCAGTCACGGGGCCAAAACCAGAATGTGGAGCCACAGTGTGGCGGTGGAGGCAGCAGCAATGGGAGGCCATACAGCAACCTATGACAAAATGGAACCCGCCAGCAGTGTGAGGTGACCTGAAAGTGGCACATGGCAGAGTGTGGCGATGGAGACAGCAGCAATGGGAGGCCGTACAGGGACCCATGAGAGACTCTGGACCTGGCAGCAGCATGAGGAGGCGGTACAGGGGCCCATGACAGATTACGGGCCTGGCAGCAGCATGAGGAGTCGGTACGGGGGCCCATGGCAGATTACGGGCCTGGCAGCAGCATGAGGAGGCGGTACAGGGGCCCATGGCAGAGTGGCGGAGCGTAAGCAGCTAAAATTGAAGGCCATACAGAGGCCTATGTTAAAAAGTCCCCCCAGCAGCAGCGTGGGGAGACGACTATCAAGAGTCCAATGGCTGAGTGGCGATCCGGGAAGTCAGCGTTGTGATTGCAGATGCAATGCAGAAATTCTACGAAGTAATGCCGTGGGTGCGAAGAAGATCATATACCGTCGTACTTCCATCCATAAGACGGAACAACCTGCGAACCGGGAGCTTTATTGCCCTGACCCGCTGAGCAGCTTCTGGGATACCCAAGAGGCCCATGGCAGAGTGGCGGAGCGTAAGCAGCTTCAATTAAAGGCCATACAGAGGCCTATGTTAAAAAGTCCCCCCAGCAGCAGCGTCTACCGCACCCTGACCAGCCATTGTTAACAGCATTTGTTCCAGGACGTGCAACAGAGGAATGACGTCGTTCATCCCATAGTCCTGCCGACTCACGAATAGCGTGGCCTCCTCAAAGGGCCTGAGCAAGCGGCAGGTGTCACGCATGAGCTGCCAATGGCTGACATCTAAGTTACACAGGGGAGTACCTTTATCCGCTTGTAACATCAGGAAATCGGTGATGGCCTTTCGCTGCTCGTAAAGGCGGTCTAACATGTGTAGGGTTGAATTCCACCTTGTTGCAACGTCGCAGATCAGGCGATGCTGTGGAATTCCGTTCTGCCGCTGCAGCTCAAGGAGGGTGTGCTTTGCGGTGTAGGAATGGCTGAAATGCATGCAAAGTTTACGTGACATTTTAAGGATGTCTTGCAGTGGGATGGTGGATTTTAGGAACCGCTTGACAACCAGATTGAACACGTGAGCCATGCATGGCGCATGGCACAACCTTCCTTGACGCAGAGCAGACACCATGTTCTTTCCGTTGTCGGTCAACATGGTTCCGATTTTCAGGTTGCGCGGAGACAGCCATCTGTCGATTTCTCTGTTCATTACACTCAGAAGTTCCTCCCCTGTGTGACTACATTCGCCAAGGCATACCAGGTGCAGCACAGCGTGACACCGTTGTGCCCTGCACATGTGATATGCCGGTCGGGTAATGGGACTTGGCACGGGGGTGGCGGCTGAGGACACGGCGGAAGAAGAGGTGGTAGAGGCGGACATCTTTGCTGGACCAAGGACGTGCAAACGTGGAGGCAAAAGCGGCGTGACCTGTCCAAGTTGCTGGTGCGGCTGTGACGGCACCACGTTCACCCAATGGGCCGTAAATGACATGTACTGTCCCTGACCGTAGTTACAGCTCCACACGTCGGCGCTGCCGTGCACTTTGGCAGAGACCGACATGCTCAAAGACTGGCCCACCATCTCTTCTACATGTGAATGCAGGACTGGCACTGCCTTTTTGGCGAAGAAATGCCGGCTTGGCACTCTCCACCGCGGCTCGGCACAAGCCATCATTTCTCGGAAAGGTGCTGAGTCCACCACTTGGAAAGGGAGGGACTGCAGCACCAGCAACTTGGACAGGAGGACGTTCAGCTTCTGCACCGTCGGGTGCGTGCTCGCAAACTGTTGTCTCTTGGAAACGGATTCCAAGAAAGACTGCTGACGGAATCCGTGAAGAGGAGTAGCAGGAGAAGGAGCATCTGAACGAGCGGAAGATGCCAACGAGCGACAACTCCCCTCAGCAGAGGTGTTGGAGCCTTGACTGGCTGATAGAGGGCGATTGATGTCGGGTGACGGAGCAAGTAACGGAGCGGGTGATGGAGCGGGGGCTGGGGCAGGCAGAACCGCCGTATCTTTATCACGGTTTTCCCAGGCCACCGAATGGCGACGCTGCATATGCTGACGCAACGCTGTAGTCCCAACATTGGCCCCCGGGCCACGCTTGACTTTCTGGCCACATAGTCGACATACGGCTACGTTTACTTCCTCAGGCGGCTTGACGAAAAATTGCCACACCGCCGAGTAGGAAACTTTGCCCCCGATACTCCTCACTGGCTGACTGCTACTTCCTCCGTGCACACCGGCACCACTACTGGCCGTGGTGGTAGGCTGCAGTGGAGCTGGTGCTCTACTCCGTGGCCGTTTGGCTCCACTGACACTGCTGCGACCCTGCTGCCTCCTGGGCAACCCACCGACTGTTTTGCTCGCTGGCAAGCTGGCACCCTCTTCTCCTGATGATGCGGAAGCAATAGCCTGATGACGACGAGGCTGCCAAGTGCGATCAGCCTCATCATCATCAATTAGGGTCTCCGCGTCACTACTAGCCCCCTCGGCTGCGTGTGGGTCAGGAGACAGACCTGTCTCTAGACCGGCTACCGAGCCACTCTCCTCACCAGTACTTCTTCGCCTGGCTGCTGAAGAGGCGGATGTCTCCCCCCGTTCCTGACCGCCCTCTGTTAGCTCTTCCTCACTGTACAGTGGGGCTGAGCCCACAGCATGCGATACTTCGCTTGGTGAGGGAACACCAAAGGACAGGGGCAGGTAGAGGACACGTGATTTCAGTGGGCTTGCTCCCGGGCCATGCCAACTAACGGTTGTGTCTGACGTACCCACCGACCGTTGGCTGTAGGTGTCAGAGGTGACCTGGGAAGAGGAAGACAACCGAGCCAACCAATCGATGACGGCAGGGTTGTCGGTGGAGACACGACCGCTGGATGACACCGGGAGCACTGGCCTCTGGCTGCGAATAGTGCTGCCTCGACCCCTTCCTCTGCTGCCACGTCTGCTCGCTCCTGAAACATTGCCTCCTCTGCCACTCCTCTGCATGTTGTCTGACATACTCTTTAATTCAATAAGCACCCCAAAAATAAAACCGGATTTAACTCTTTGAACGTACAATAGCGGTTGTGAAGCAGAAAGTCAGTTTATTGTACACAATCGGTCAATTGCAGCTTGCCGTTGGCTGGAAACTGTACGTTTATGTCACTGGAATGCACTAATCACCCAAAAAATATTACCGCCACCCGGCGTGTATATGGATTTAACTCTTTGAACGTACAATAGTGGTTGTGAAGCAGAAAGTCAGTTTATTTTGCACAATCGGCAAACTGCAGCACCAACTGTGCACGACAGCCACCAAAAAAAAAAAGGGTGTATGTCACTTTAAATTTTCGATTCTTTGATAGCTGTGGCCCTAAGTAATGATTCTGTGTCCCTGAGTAACGATTCTGTGTCCCTGAGTAACGATTCTGTGGCCCTAAAGTCTCTGTGGCCCTAACTCTGTCCCTTAACCTCCCTGGCGGTATGATCATGTCAGGAATTTTGTGCTGAAAGCGGTACCATTTTTTTGCATGGAAATATGTCGTTTTTAATTGTAGGCTGTAATTTTTAGGAATAACTCACTGAAATCTGTCCGAACAAGAGTCTATTAAACATTCCGGATATGATAAAACTTGAAACACAAAATCATAAATTATAATTTAATTAATAATCATAAAAAATAATAATATAATAATAATCAATTTAATTCAATAATATAATCAAACCAAAAACACTGAAATTTGAAATACAGAGGCAAATTCGCACATCGCTGAGCAAAGTCGCAAAATCGTTTTCAGTGTCTGATGACGAATTTCCCCACAAATCATTATCACTCAATTCTGCAAGTGGTTCTGATTTACTATCGCTGTTCTAAAACCGCTTTTGATGTAAAGGGACGCTTTTTGGCCGCCATGGACTTTTCTAAGTTTCCAGGCAGAAAGAACAGTCAAAATGCAGGCAGGGCGCCGGACAAAGCAGTGGGGACAAAATGTATGTGAAATGCAGTGAAAAAGCAATGACAGCAAAAATGTCATTTTTTAAAAATTTCAAATTTCCCACCGGTTCCGCCGCCCGAACGTTCCGACGTCACAGGGACCGGAACACGGAAGTCAGATGCCGGCATCCGCCGGAGTAGATGGACGGGGACGCTGCAGGGGACACATCGTGGGAGCGAAGGACAAGGTAAGTGCTGCAGGGACCCCCAGAGAACGCTGCATGGTAAGCCCGAGTGTAGCTCGGGGTTACCGTTCTTGGTATAGAAATTCTACCCCGAGCTACACTCGGGAATACCGCCAAGGAGGTTAATACACACAGGTCTGTCTCTCTTGAATGACCGGAGGCTAATGGAGAATTCTAAGATGGCCGCGATTTATAGCTCCACCATTACACAGTGCTGGCTGGCTGCTGATTGGCTAATGCGATCACATGTCATGAATGCATTATGGGTCAGCGCGCCTTGTCTGCGCGCCTTCCCAGAGATCCCCGCCCCATCTTCTCTGTCCATTTTCTCCGTCGCCACACATGTCGCCGCCATTTTTTGGAAAATTCGATTCGTGCATCCGAAGTTTGCTAATCTTCGGATTCGTCGCGAATAGAATTTTTCCAAATCTTCGGAACGAATTCCACTTCGTCATGTTCGATTCGCTCATCTCTAATGGAGATCATATCCCCCTTATGTATTATACATGGAGATCATATCCCCCCTTATGTATTATACATGGAGATCATATCCCCCTTATGTATTATACATGGAGATCATATCCCCCTTATGTATTATACATGGTGATCATATCCCCCCTTATGTATTATACATGGTGATCATATCCCCCCTTATGTATTATACATGGAGATCATATCCCCCTTATGTATTATACATGGAGATCATATCCCCCCTTATGTATTATACACGGAGATCATATCCCCCCTTATGTATTATACATGGAGATCATATCCCCCTTATGTATTATACATGGAGATCATATCCCCCCTTATGTATTATACACGGAGATCATATCCCCCCTTATGTATTATACACGGAGATCATATCCCCCCTTATGTATTATACATGGAGATCATATCCCCCTTATGTATTATACATGGGGATCATATCCCCCCTTATGTATTATACATGGAGATCATATCCCCCTTATGTATTATACATGGAGATCATATCCCCCCCTTATGTATTATACATGGAGATCATATCCCCCTTATGTATTATACATGGTGATCATATCCCCCCCTTATGTATTATACATGGTGATCATATCCCCCTTATGTATTATACATGGAGATCATATCCCCCTTATGTATTATACATGGTGATCATATCCCCCCCTTATGTATTATACATGGAGATCATATCCCCCCTTATGTATTATACACGGAGATCATATCCCCCCTTATGTATTATACATGGAGATCATATCCCCCTTATGTATTATACATGGAGATCATATCCCCCCTTATGTATTATACATGGAGATCATATCCCCCCTTATGTATTATACATGGAGATCATATCCCCCCCTTATGTATTATACATGGAGATCATATCCCCCCCTTATGTATTATACATGGAGATCATATCCCCCCTTAATCTCCTCTTCTCAGTAGAGAATACATTCAGTTCCTCTAATCTTTCCTCATAGCTTTTAACGGAACAGACCCAAGACTGCTCTTACACCACTGACACCCCTAGACCATTCAGAGTATGAATCATTAACCACTACTCTCTGAATACCATCTTTTAGCCAGTTTTCTATCCATTTACATTCAGATTTTTCCACCCTGTAGACTTTACTTTACACATTAGCTGTGTGGGGAACTGTGTCAAACGCTTTTGCAAAATCCAAGTATACCACGTCTACTGCCACCCCTATGTCCAAGTATACCACGTCCACCACCACCCCTCTGTCCAAGTACACCACGTCTACCGCAACCCCTCTGTCCAAGTATACCATGTCCACAGCCACCCCTCTGTCCAAGTATACCACGTACACCGCCACCCCTCTGTCCAAGTATACCACGTCTACCGCAACCCCTCTGTCCAAGTATACCATGTCCACAGCCACCCCTCTGTCCAAGTATACCACGTCTAACGCCACCCCTCTGTCCAAGTATACCACGTCTAACACCACCTCTCTGTCCAAGTATACCACGTCCACCGCCACCCCTCTGTCCAAGTATACCACGTCCACTGCCACCCCTCTGTCCAAGTATACCACGTCCACCGCCACCCCTCTGTCCAGTATACCAGGTCCACCGCCACCCCTCTGTCCAGTATACCAGGTCCACAGCCATCCCTCTGTCCATGTATACCATGTCCACTGCCACCCCTCTGTCCATGTATACCATGTCCACTGCCACCCCTCTGTCCAAGCATACCACGTCCACCGCCCCCCCCCCTCTGTCCAAGTATACCACGTCCACAGCCACCCCTCTGTCCAAGTATACCACGTCCACCGCCACCCCTCTGTACAAGTATACCACATCCACAGCCACCCCTCTGTCCAAGTATACCACGTCCACCGGCCCCCCCCCTCTGTCCAAGTATACCACGTCCACAGCCACCCCTCTGTCCAAGTATACCACATCCACAGCCACCCCTCTGTCCAAGCATACCACGTCCACCGCCCCCCCCCCTCTGTCCAAGTATACCACGTCCACAGCCACCCCTCTGTCCACGTATACCACATCCACAGCCACCGCTCTGTCCAAGTATACCACTGCCACTCCTCTGTACAAGTATACCACATCCACAGCCCCCCTCTGTCCAAGTATACCACGTCCACAGCCACCCCTCTGTCCATGTATACCACATCCACAGCCACCCTCTGTCCAAGTATACCACGTCCACAGCCACCCCTCTTTCCATGTATACCACATCCACAGCCCCCCCCTCTGTCCAAGGTCTTTCATGAATCCATGCTGTCTGTTGCTTAAAATATTTTTTTTCCTAGTAGTGAAACATTCATTCATGTCTCAGCTGTTGGTGGGGTTCCCGGCTGACAGCTGAATGGAAAAAGAATTGTCTGCATTTCGAGACAATTATTTTTTTAAATGTGTGCCCTCCCTTCATCCATACTAAGCCCTTCAGGTCTGGTATGGATTTTGACAGGAACCCCCATGCCAGCAAGCAAGCGAACCATATCAGGCCACATCCCCTCGACATGGAGGGATGCTTTGGGGCAGGGCCCCCATCCAAGTACCTTGTCCCCATGTTGATGGGGACAAGGGTCTTTTACCCACAACCGTGGCCAGTGGTTGTGAAGGTCTGCAGCCGGGGGGCTTATCAGAATTTGGAAGCCCCGTTTAACAAGGGGGCCCCCAGATTTCGGGCCCCCTATGTGAATGAATATGGGGTACATGGTGCCACTACCCATTCACACAAAAACAAAAGTGTAGTGTAAAAAAAACAGGAGACAGTCTTTCACAAGTCCTTTATTAACAACAAAAGTTAAAAAATGCCCCCCAAAGTAGATCCAAGGTCAATCACGATGCCCGCCGTCACCACCGCCCTGAAAAAGGAGGAAAAAAAACCCCGCTCCACTCTCGACGCTGGCTCCCTCCATCTGACAGCTGCGCCAGGATGACAGTTCTTAAATACTGTGATGATGTCACAAGCGGGCGGGGTCTCCATGTGTTGTGATTGGCCAAAGAATTGCACCTGACCTGAGGTCAGGTGCATTGCTTTGCCCGATCACAATGCACTGTCGGCGCAGTGCATTGTGGGGCACGGCAGGCAAACAGCCCACCACACACTTTTACTGTTCATGCTTTCGCTGAACACATGAACAGCCCATGTTCGACTCAAACATGAAGCCCAACCCTACTTAGAATATTGATGTTGTAAATGATCTGGTTCCCGGGCCGGCGGCTTCAACACCTCAGAGGATCTCCATAGTCTCCTTGGCTTGCAGTGTAATGCAATGAGAATTGAAGCGCCACACCACTGCTAAGAGATCCAGATACAACTTTATACCATGAAAAGACAGAGGGGGTACAATCCAAAACATATATACAGTCAGGTCCATAAATATTGGGACATGGACACAATTCTAACATTTTTGGCTCTATACACCACCACAATGGATTTGAAATGAAACAAACAAGATGTGCTTTAACTGCAGACTGTCAGCTTTCATTTGAGGGTATTTACATCCAAATCAGGTGAACGGTGTAGGAATTACAACAGTTTGCATATGTGCCTCCCACTTGTTAAGGGACCAAAAGTAATGGGACAGAATAATAATCATAAATCAAACTTTCACTTTTTAATACTTGGTTGCAAATCCTTTGTAGACAATTACAGCCTGAAGTCTGGAACGCATAGACATCACCAGACGCTGGGTGTCATCCCTGGTGATGCTCTGCCAGGCCTCTACTGCAACTGTCTTCAGTTCCTGCTTGTTCTTGGGGCATTTTCCCTTCAGTTTTGTCTTCAGCAAGTGAAATGCTCAATCGGATTCAGGTCAGGTGATTGGCCATTGCAGAACATTCCACTTCTTTGGTGTCTTTTGCAGTCTGCTTTGGGTCATTGTCCATCTGCACTGTGAAGCGTCCAATGAGTTGTGAAGCATTTGGCTGAAAATGAGCCGATAATATTCCCGAAACACTTCACAATTCATCCGGCTGCTTCTGTCAGCAGTCACATCATCAATAAATACAAGAGAAGCAGTTCCATTGGCAGCCATACATGCCCACGCCATGACACTACCACCACCATGATCACTGATGAGGTGGTATGCTGAGGACCATGAGCAGTTCCTTCTCCATACTCTTCTCTTCCCATCACTCTGGTACAAGTTGATGTCGGTCTCCTCTGTCCATAGGATGTTGTTCCAGAACTGTGAAGGCTTTTTTACATGTCGTTTGGCAAACTCTAATCTGGCCTTCCTGTTTTTGAGGCTCACCAATGGTTTCCATCTTGTGGTGAACCCTCTGTATTCACTCTGGTGAAGTCTTCTCTTGATTGGTGACTTTGACACACATACACCTACCTCCTGGAGGGTGTTCTTGATCTGGCCAACTGCTGTGAAGGGTGTTTTCTTCACCAGGGAAAGAATTCTTCGGTCATCCACCACAGTTGTTTTCCGTGGTCTTCCGGGTCTTTTGGTGTTGCTGAGCTCACCGGTGCGTTCCTTCTTTTTAAGAATGTTCCAAACAGTTGTTTTGGCCACGCCTAATGTTTTTGCTATCTCTCTGATGGGTTTGTTTTGTTTTTTCAGCCTAATGATGGCTTCACTGATAGTGACAGCTCTTTGGATCTCATCTTGAGATAAATACAAATAGCACACTTGAAATGAACTCTGGACCTTTTATCTGCTCATTGTAATTGGGATAACGAGGGAATAACACACACCTGGCCATGGAACAGCTGTGAAACCAATTGTCCCATTACTTTTGGTCCCTTAACAAGTGGGAGGCACATATGCAAACTGTTGTAATTCCTACACCGTTCACCTGATTTGGATGTAAATACCCTCAAATTAAAGCTGACAGTCTGCAGTTAAAGCACATCTTGTTCGTTTCATTTCAAATCCATTGTGGTGGTGTATAGAGCCAAAAATGTTAGAATTGTCCCAATATATATGGACCTGACTGTAAGTAAAGAACCATTGCCACGGAAATTGTATAAGACAACAGTAAGCTGCAAAACCTAGCCTATAAACTTATAGGATATACAATACTTTAAAAAAATAGGTTGCGCTTAAATACATACAAAAGTGTAACAAAAAAATATATAAGAAAACAATAAGAAACAATATTTTAAATCAAAATAAAATCCAGCAAAAATGAAAAAGTCCAAAAGTTCAAATAATCAATGTCCAAAATAATTCATCACCAAGTGAATCCACCACCAAAAATGGTTAAATAGAATTAACCAGAGTAATATGCTGATTGTTGAAAAACCAGCATATAGTACTTGTTACTCTGGGAGCAATGAATAATATGGTGACAGCAACACTGAAGAAATGAGGGATGAACTTGCAGCACATCATCTGTTGGAGTTCATCCCTCATTTCTTCAGTGTTGCTGTCACCATATTATTCATTGCTCCCAGAGTAACAAGTACTATATGCTGGTTTTTCAACAATCAGCATATTACTCTGGTTAATTCTATTTATTATTATTATTATTATTATTATTATACAGTATTTATAAAGCGCCAATAGTTGGCTCAGCGCTGTACATTACAGAGGGGGACAGAACATGTGACAGAACAATACCAATACAATGCAAAACATGAGGGGATTGAGGGCCCTGCACTTTCCAGTTTACAATCTAGGAGGGAGGGGATGGTGGTACAGGAGGAGATAGCTGTGGGGGATGGGGTGGTAGGAAGAGTGGAGGAGGTCAGCAAGTTAGCAGGGGGTGGGGTAGGCTTCCCTGAAGAGATGGGTTTTCAGGGTGCGCCTAAAGGAGAGGAGAGTAGGTGATAATCTGATGGGTTGGGGCAGGGAGTTCCAGAGGATGGGTGACACGCTGGAGAAGTCCTGGAGGCGGGCATGGGAGGAGGAGACCAGGGAACTAGAGAGAAGGAGGTCTTGTGAGGAGCGGAGTGTGCGTGTTGGGCGGTACTTGGATATTAGGTCAGTGATGTAGTTCGGGGCAGTATGGTGGACGGCTTTGTACGTCAGTGTTAGGATTTTGAATTTGATCCGTTGCGCAATCGGAAGCCAGTGGAGGGATTGGCAGAGGGGGTTGGAGGACACTGAGTGGAGGCCAGTGGAGGGATTGGCAGAGGGGGGTGGCGTAGACGGAGCGGTTGGAAAGGTGAATGAGTCTGGCAGCCGTATTCAGGATGGACTGAAGCGGGGATAGCCAGCGGCGAGGCAGGCCAGTGAGGAGGGAGTTGCAGTAGTCGAGTCGTGATATGATGAGGGAGTGGATGAGCTGTTTAGTGGTTTCTGGAGTTAGGAACGTGCGGATTTTGGCGATGTTGCGGAGGTGGAGTCTGCATGTTGCGGAGGTGGAGTCTGCATGTTGCGGAGGTGGAGTCTGCATGTTGCGGAGGTGGAGTCGGCACGAGTTTGTTAAAGATTGGACTTGGGGCTGGAAGGATAGGTTGGAGTCCAGAATGACACCAAGTACTCTGGCCTGCGGGGTGGGTTTGATGGTGGAGTTGTTCGATGTGATAGAGAAGTCAATGGGGGGTGGTGTCCGGGCTGGGGGGAAGACAAGAAACTCTGTTTTGGAGAGGTTCAGTTTAAGGAAGTGGAGCGACATCCAGTCTGATATGTAGCTCAGTAGGTGTGTGATTCGGGCGGAGACCGAGGGGGTGAGGTGGGGGGTTGAGAGACAGATTTGTGTGTTGTCGGCATAGAGGTGGTAGTTGAAGCCGTGAGAGTGTATGAGTTGGCCAAGGGAGGAGGTGTAGATGGAGAAGAGAAGGGGCCCGAGGACAGAGCCTTGAGGGACCCCAACAGAGACGGGGAGTGAGGGGGAGGTGGTAGCATTCTAGGTAACGCTGAAGGAGCGTTGTGATAGGTAGGATGAGAGCCAGGAGAGAGCAGAATCTCTGAGGCCAAGGGAGTGTAGTTTTTTGAGGAGGAGGGGGTGGTGGACTGTGTCGAAGACCGCGGAGAGGTCGAGGAGTAGGAGCACTGAATAGTGGCCATTAGCTTTGGCGGCTAGAAGGTCGTTGGAGAGTTTGAGTAAGGCGGTTTCGGTGGAGTGTAGGGGACGGAAGCCAGACTGTAGGGGGTCGAGGAGGTTGTTGTCGTTGAGGTGAGAGCATAGGCGGGTGTAGACGAGGCGCTCGAGGAGTTTGGATGTAAATGGGAGCAGGGAGATGGGTCTTTTTGTTGGTGGATTAACTTGGTGATGAATTATTTTTGACATTATTGATTATTTGAACTTTTGGACTTTTTCGTTTTTGCTGGATTTTATTTTGATTTAAAATATTGCTTCTTATTGTATTGTTATATATTTTTTTGTTACACTTTTGTATGTATTTAAGCGCAACCTATTTTTTTTGAAGTTTTGACAATCCAAAAAGTACCCAATGCGTTTCAGGGTTCCAACAGCTTCCCCTTCATCAGGCTTTGACTGACAACAATGTGAACAACCAAAAGTCAACTGGACCCGCAATGTGTGAATTACAAGCACAGGCCTTGTCAGCAGATTGTTTGGCAGCTTCATGTTATGCGTGATAAATTGCTATGCATTGTGCAAGTTATTTCCTCTGACATCACATGTTTTCCCTGTTTGTGGGATGAGAGGAGTGAGAGAGACAGAGACGAACATACTTTTATTTTAGAGAGGCATCGGCAAATGGGATGTCTAGTTTAACTAGTTGCCGACCGCAGATAGCCGAATGACAGCTACACTGCGGCCGGCCAGTTCTGAGTGGACGTCATATGACGTCCTCCCAGAATGTGCTCTCCTGCGCGCCCCAGGGGGCGCGCACCCGGTGGTCTCCGTGATCGCTGTGTCCTACGGACACAGCTGATCACGTGATGTGGTAAAAGGCCAATCACAGCGGCCTTTTACCACGTGATCAGCGGTGTCCAATGACACGCTGATCAGAGGGAAATGCAAGTGCCGGTTCTCGGCTGCACTTTCCTCACGCTGTCAGATCGTGAGGAAAGTACTGCCGAGAACCGGCAGTTGTCACAGCGGGGATCGGCACCGATCATCAGGGCACTGATGATCGGTGCCCAGCAGTGCCACCCACAAGTTCCACCCACCTGTGCCCAGCAGTGCGCCCACTAGCTCCGCCCACCTGTGCCCAGCAGATCACCCACCTGTGCCCAGCAGTGCACCCACCTGTGCCCAGCAGTGCACCCACCTGTGCCCACCCACCTGTGCCCACCAGTGCTGCCCACCAGTGCCACCCACCAGTGCAGCCCAGCAGGGCTGCCAGTCAGTGCCACCAGTCAGTGCCCAGGGGTTGTGCCAGTCAGTGCCGCCAGTCAGTGCCCAGCAGTGATGCCAGTCAGTGCCGTCTATCAGTACCCATCATCAGTGTCACCTATCAGTGCCGCCTATCAGTGCTGCATATTAGTGCCGCCTATCCGTGACACCTCATTAGTGCTGTCTATCAGTGCCGCCTATCCGTGCCACCTCATTAGTGCTGTCTATCAGTGCCGCCTATCCGTGCCACCTCATTAGTACTGCCTATCAGTGCCCTTTAGTGCTGCCTATCAGTGCCCATCAGTGCCACCTATCAGTGCCCATCAGTGCTGCCTCATCAACGCACATCAGTGAAGGAGAAAAAATACCTGTTTGAAAAATTTTATAATAGAAACAAAGAAACTTTTTTTTTTTTTCAAATTTTTTGCACTTTTTTTATTTATAGCGCAAAAAGTAAAGCGCCCAGTGGCGATTAAATACCACTAAAAGAAATCTCTATTTGTGAGAAAAAAATTATCAAAATTTCATATGGGTACAATGTTGCATGACCGCGCAATTGTCAATCAAAGTGGCGATTAAATACCACTAAAAGAAATCTCTATTTGTGAGAAAAAAATTATCAAAATTTCATATGGGTACAATGTTGCATGACCGCGCAATTGTCAATCAAAGTGCGGCAGCGCTGAAAGCTGAAAATTGGCCTGGTAAGGAAGGGGGTATAAGTGCCCGGTAGGCGAGGGGTTAACAGCCCTAATCAATGCAATTGCTCTAGCTAGATTGAGGAGGAGGTTGGATGAGGACATCTGGGCAAGTCAAATGGTGCTATGGAGTGCATCTTCTGCTCATGCAAAGGGGTTGATTTACTAAAGGCAAATACAGGCGCACCTCAGTTTACGAATGAAAATCCATTGAAAATAATGGCTCAGTTTACTAATTTTATTCACAGTACGAACAGATTAATTGGTTTTCAGTGCATTTACGATTTTTTTTTAATCCTGTCCCTGTACAGTATTTATGCCTTTAACCCCCCTGGCGGTATTCCTGAGTGTAGCTCGGGGTAAAGTTTCAGTACCAAAAGCAGTAACCCCCCCGAGCTACACTCAGTATCAAGGGCGGACTGACCATTTGGAAACTTGGGCACTGCCCGAGGGCCCGGGGTCAGTAGGGGGCCCCATGAGATGCCCCTGGTACCTTTTTCATAGGCTTTTTTGAGTTTGGGCAATGACACAGGGGCCCCATGATCCCCCTATTGCCCGGGGGCCCCATGAGTTGTCAGTCCGCCCCTGGTCAGGATTACCATGCAGTGTTGCTCTGGGATTCCCTCTTGCACTTACCTTGTCCTGCACTCCCCCCTGCAGTGTCCCCTGTAATGTCCTCCGGCTGATGCCGGCATCTGTCTTCCGGGTTCCGTTCCCTGCGACGTCGGGACGTACGGGGGGGCGGAACTGGCGGGAAATTTAAAAATGTTAAAAAGTGACATTCACTAAATACACTAAAATCTCATAGTATAACATTCCTGTATCAAACCATTTCACATACATGTTGTCCCGAGTGCTTTGTCCGGCGCCCTGCCTGCATTTTTACTGTTCTTTCTGCCTGGAAACTGAGAAACGTCCATGGCGTCCAAAAAGCGTCCCTTTAGGTCAGACGCGGTTTTAGACCGGCTAGAGAACAGCGATAGTAAATCAGAACCACTTGCAGAATTGAGTGATAATGATTGGTGGGGGAAATTCCTCATCAGACACTGAAAACGATTCTGCGACTGAGCTCAGCGATGTGCCAACTTGGCGCTCTATTTCACATTTCAGTGTTTTTGGTTTGATTGTATTATTGAATTACATTTATTATTATTATATTATTATTTTTTATGATTATTTATTATATTATAATTTATGATTTTGTGTTTCAAATTTTATCCTCCCCGGGATGTTTACTAGACTCTTGTTCGGACAGATTTCAGTGAGTTATTCCTAAAAATTACAGCCTACAATAAAAAAATGACATATTTCCATGCAAAAAAATGTACCGCTTTGAGCACAGAAATACTGACATCATCAGACCGCTAGGGAGGTTAAAGTGCACCTTATAAAGAGTTTTGAACAGATAAAAGACTTTTTTTTGTTTTACTTTTTTCTGACCTCTGGAACGGATTAATTGGTTTTCAATGAATTTACGAATCAATTTTTTATCATGCCCCTGTACAGTATTTATGCCTGTAAAATGCACTATATAAAGAGATTTGAACAGATAACATTTTTTTTTACTTTTTTCTGACCTCTAGAACGGATTAACTAGTTTTCAGTGCATTCCTATGGGAAACCGCATTTCAGTTTACGATTTTTTTGCAATACAAAAAGTCTTGTAGAAAGCATTAAATTCATAAACCGAGGTACGCCTGTGGACTGTGCACTTTGCAAGTGCAGTAGCTCCAGAGCTTAGTAAATGAGGTGAAGCTTCACTTTGCCAAGAAAATCCTGCAAGAATAAATAAGAAAAACAGCACTTTTGCTTCAACATGATTGGATGATGGAAGTCAGCAGAGCCTCTGCTCATTTCCAAAGCTCTGGAGCAACTGCACTTTGCAAAGTGCACAGTCTATTTGCCTGTAGTAAATAAACCCCAAAGTGGGAGTAAAGGGCAGTTTTGGGCCTTATACAGTAGCAGGATATAAGATGTCACTCATCTTTTTTCATAACTAGCCAGCTTTTCACTGCACGTGCTTTACATCCCTTCTATAATGGCTGCCGTATGTGTCCTTGTAAGGGACAAAGTATTAAAAAGTTGTTGTTTTTTTCTTGTGTTGATGTGCATTTCCATGCAATGCATTGCATTAAAATGCATGCATGTAGCATTTTTTTTTTTTTTCAAATCAGAGAGAAAGTTTATCGAAAGAACAATAAACCATACAAAAAGAAACAAACAAGTTTCCGGAGAGTCCATACAAAGTCACTGAATGTCAGAAAGTGGCACAGCACAGAATCACTTCACTTTTGGTAAATCTCAAAGAACTTCATTATACCCAGTTGGCACTTACTTCACATTTCTCTTCCGCCCTGGAAAGCCAGACATTTTTATTGCTAAGGTTGGGAGTAGCAGTCCTCACATTATGAGTCTATCCAATATTAAGTCCACAGGGGCTAGGCCTGGTATGGCCAACCAACTTCCGCATACCTTTTCCAATTTATATGGGTTGTGTATATATATATATATATATTTTTTTTTTGTACTTAAATGAGTTACCCATGTTATCAATCAACATCTGAAGCATAGGGGTATTCTGAGAGATCCACCGCACTAAAATAAGCCTGCGTGCCTGGAATAAGGCAGCTATTGTAGTTGCCTCTCTAATATACACATCCTTTTCCTCCCCTTCAAGGATACCTAGGATACAAGGCTTGGGATTTAAAGGTATATCCAGGCCTGGAATGGCCATAGGGCCATAGAGCTGTCGCCACTTGGATAGGAGGGGAGGCCAGGTGGCACATAGAGGACTATGCATTTCTCGGTTCCTCTATGTTCTGCCCAGCCGCCCCTCCTATCCATTTCCTGCATGCCCCGGGCTCCTGTATGCTCCCCCGTGACTGCCCCCCCTCATCTCCTGCAGCGCTGCGGGGGTTCTGTCAGGGTATTCCGTCCCCAGTGCTGACAGTTCCCGTCCACCACAGACGGGAGAGGAGAGAGAAAGCTGGTTCTGCCCATCCGCCTCCCGCCATCTCCTCCTGTGTCTGCCCCACTCTGCCCACCAGCCTTGTGTCTTCTCTCCCCCCTTCTTTCCCTCTGTTTTTTCTTTCTTTCTTTCTTTCTTTCCCTCCTTCCTTCTTCCCTCCCTCTTTCTTCCCTTCTTTCTTTTCTTCCCTCTTTCTTCCTTTCTTTCTTTCTTTCTCTCTTTCTTTCTCTCTTTCTTTCTTTGTTTCTTTCTCTCTCTCTCCCCCCCCCTCTCTCTCTCTCTCTCTCTCTCTCTCTTTCTTTCTTTCCCTTTCCCTCTTTCCCTCCTTCCTTCTTTCCCTCTTTCCCTCCTTCCTTTTCCCTCTTTCCTTCTTTCCCTCCTTCCTTCCTTCTTTCCCTCCTTCCCTCTTTCCCTCCTTCCTTCTTTCCCTCTTTCCCTCCTTCCTTCTTTCCCTCTTTCCCTCCTTCCTTCTTTCCATCTTTCCCTCCTTCCTTCTTTCCCTCTTTCCCTCCCTCCTTCTTTCCCTCCTTCCCTCCCTCCTTCTTTCCCTCCTTCCCTCCCTCCTTCTTTCCCTCCTTCCCTCCTTCCTTCTTTCCCTCCTTCCTTCTTTCCCTCCTTCCTTCTTTCCCTCCTTCCTTCTTTCCCTCTTTCCCTCCTTCTTTCTTTCTTGTAAAAAAATAAAGGACCTACTGACACTAGTGGCATTAGACGCAAAGGTCACTCTTGTGACCAGGCCCTGGTGTTCCCCCACCGGACTCAGAGGAAAGGGTTCCCGGGCTTTGGGCTGGTCAGTCCAAAATGCCCGGGCCTATTTTTTGTCCCAGTCTGGACCTGGGTATATCTAGTGAACTCATTGTTAATAGTTGTCACAACCGTGTCCCAGTTTCTGTGAAGTTTTGGGCAAAGCCACAAAAGGTGGATAAGATCTCCAAAATCCCTTCAACACTTTGGACATGTGGGATCTGGGCATAAGCCCATATTGTGCAATTTTGAGAGGAGGACAATGCACCCTATGCAATGCATGTAGCATTTTAATGCAATACTCTGCACCACACATGAAACAATTGTTTTCTATTTGTTCTTGTGGTGACCTGGATTCTTCCAGTGCTGTAAAATGCATGCTAGTATTTGGAATTTTGCAGAGTAGAGTAGGACCTGACCAGAGAGAGATCAATTTGATGCAGTTGGCCAACCTGAACATCTATTGCAGTGGGGTTTATTTACTAAAGCTGGAAAGTGCAAAATCTGGTGCAGCTCTGCATAGTAACCAATCAGCTTCCAGATAGTATTGCCAAAGCTTAATTGAACAAGCTGTTAGAGGCTCCCAATCACAGCTGCATCAGATTTCGTGCTCTCCAGTTTTAGTAAATGAACCCCAATGAGACAATTCGCAAGGACATTGCCGCAACTCACACGCCCTCTCAACCCGTCCCCTCTCACACAGCTACTCCCTTATCCCCCCTCCCCCTCGACATAACCCGCAGGGACTTCGTCGCTGCTCAAACTCTCTCCAACCCCCTTCACCCTCACTCAGCTACCCCCTCTACACCCCTCTCCCACGGCCCCACCACTGCTCTGACCTCCTCTTCCACCCCACCCTACATTCCTCATACTGAAGCTCCCCCCACACTCCGCACCTTTGACCTTACTACTAGAGATGAGCGAAGAAATGAAAAATTCGATTCGACTGATTCGGCGAATTCGTGGACAATATTCGATTCGAGTCGAATAAATTCGCTGTGAATTTAACTTAAAAAAGGGTGTTTCTAGGCTTCAGAGAGACTTAATATTAGTGCAGAACACTGTACCTTTAATTTAAATGCCCTTGGAGTCTGCTGGGGAAGAGAAATAATACTGTCAGTCAGTATGACATGCAGATGAGTGCCGTCGATCTTAGAATCACCGCACACTTCACTCATTTGGGCAGTCACGGGGCCAAAACCAGAGTGTGGAGCCACAGTGTGGCGGTGGAGGCAGCAGCAATGGGAGGCCATACAGCACCCTATGACAAAAATGGAAACCACCAGCAGTGTGAGGAGACCTGAAAGTGGCACATGGCAGAGTGTGGCGATAGAGACAGCAGCAATGGGAGGCCGTACAGGGACCCATGACACACTCTGGACCTGGCAGCAGCATGAGGAGGCGTTACAGGGGCCCATGACAGATTACGGGCCTGGCAGCAGCATGAGGAGTCGGTACAGGGGCCCATGGCAGATTACGGGCCTGGCAGCAGCAATGGGAGGCCGTACAGGGACCCATGACACACTCTGGACCTGGCAGCAGCATGGGGAGGCGGTACAGGGGCCCATGACAGATTACGGGCCTGGCAGCAGCATGAGGAGTCGGTACGGGGGCCCATGACACACTCTGGACCTGGCAGCAGCATGAGGAGGCGGTACAGGGGCGCATGACAGATTACGAGCCTGGCAGCAGCAACTTGGACAGGAGGACGTTCAGCTTCTGCACCGTCGGGTGCGTGCTCGCAAACTGTTGTCTCTTGGAAACGGATTCCAAGAAAGACTGCTGACGGAATCCGTGAAGAGGAGTAGCAGGAGAAGGAGCATCTGAACGAGCGGAATATGCCAACAAGCGACAACAGTGGCCCATGACAGATTACGGGCCTGGCAGCAGCATGAGGAGTCGGTACGGGGGCCCATGGCAGATTACGGGCCTGGCAGCAGCTATGGGAGGCCCGTAATCTGCCAGCACCCTATGACAAAAAATGGAACCCACCAGCAGTGTGAGGAGACCTGAAAGTGGCACATGGCAGAGTGTGGCGATGGAGACAGCAGCAATGGGAGGCCGTACAGGGACCCATGAGAGACTCTGGACCTGGCAGCAGCATGAGGAGGCGGTATAGGGGCCCATGGCAGATTAGGGGCCTGGCAGCAGCTATGGGAGGCCCGTAATCTGCCAGCACCCTATGACAAAAAATGGAACACACCAGCAGTGTGAGGAGACCTGAAAGTGGCACATGGCAGAGTGTGGCGATGGAGGCAGCAGCAATGGGAGGCCGTACAGGGACCCATGAGAGACTCTGGACTTGGCAGCAGCATGAGGAGGCGGTATAGGGGCCCATGGCAGATTAGGGGCCTGGCAGCAGCTATGGGAGGCCCGTAATCTGCCAGCACCCTATGACAAAAAATGGAACACACCAGCAGTGTGAGGAGACCTGAAAGTGGCACATGTTTGGGGCATGATTCATGGCGGATTTAGTCAGTTGTGTCAGGAACTGGTGGTTTGAAATCCAGACTAATCCACGCCTGATTCATTTTCACAAACGTGAGTCTCTCCACACTTTGGGTGGACAGTCGTGTCCTCCGCGGAGTTGCAATACCTCCTGCCGCACTAAACACGCGCTCCGATGCCACGCTACTGGCCGGGCATGACAGCCTTTCAAGGGCAAATTCAGCTAGTTGGGGCCAAAGGTCAAGTTTCGTTGCCCAGTAGTCAAGGGGATTGTCTACCTCGGTTGGCAGGGTGCTGTCCAAGTAGGCCTAAGCCTGTTGTTTGAGGTCCTGCTCCAGGTCCACCTGATGCTGCTGCTGCTGCTGCGGCTGGTTAGTAGTTTCCTCACTGCGCTGGTGAAGAAAGCTACTCATCATCGACTGCAGACTGAGGCAGCCGCTGCTGGTGGAGCTGCCACTGCTCCTACCACCCCACCCCTCCCCTGCTGCCATGGCAGCGGAACACGAGCGCACAGGGCCCACAGTGTCTGAGGATGGACGTTGGCGCAGACAGGCAGAGACCAGCTGACTACATAGGTGTTTTTTATAGTACGTTATTTTGGCCTCCCTCTCAGCAGGTGTGAAAAAGGCCACCATTTTTGAACGGTAGCGAGGGTCCAACAAGGTGGACAGCCAAAAGTCATCCCTCTGTCTGATGGTTATTATTCGGCTGTCGCTACGCAAGCAACCGAGCATGCTATGGGCCATTTGTGCCAAGGAATGCGAGGGACTCCCTGCCTCCATCTCCACAGCATACTGCCACGGTGCGTCTAGGTCCTCTGTCTCCTCTTCCTCCTCCTCTACCAGATGCTCCTGCTCCTCCACTCCTGTCCGCTGAGTGGAAAAACCACCCATTTCACTCAATAATTCCTGAGCACCAATGTCCTCCTCTACCTCCTCCTCTTCTTCCAGTCCTGCCCCCACAGGGGCCATGTGGCGTTGAGATCTGTGCGCCACGTCTACCGCACCCTGACCAGCCATTGTTAACAGCATTTGTTCCAGGACGTGCAACAGAGGAATGACGTCGTTCATCCCATAGTCCTGCCGACTCACGAATAGCGTGGCCTCCTCAAAGGGCCTGAGCAAGCGCAGGTGTCACGCATGAGCTGCCAATGGCTGACATCTAAGTTACACAGGGAGTACCTTTATCTGCTTTTAACATCAGGAAATCTGTGATGGCCTTTTGCTGTTCGTAAAGGCGGTCTAACATATGTAGGGTTGAATTCCACCTTGTTGCAACGTCACAGCATGAGGAGTCGGTATAGGGGCCCATGGCAGATTAGGGGCCTGGCAGCAGTTATGGGAGGCCCATAATCTGCCAGCACCCTATGACAAAAAATGGAACACACCAGCAGTGTGAGGAGACCTGAAAGTGGCACATGGCAGAGTGTGGCGATGGAGACAGCAGCAATGGGAGGCCGTACAGGGACCCATGAGAGACTCTGGACCTGGCAGCAGCATGAGGAGGCGGTATATAGGGGCCTACGGCAGATTAGGGGCCTGGCAGCAGCTATAGGAGGCCCGTAATCTGCCAGCACCCTATGTCAAAAAATTCAACACACCAGCAGTGTGTGAGGAGACCTGAAAGTGGCACATGGCAGAGTGTGGCGATGGAGACAGCAGCAATGGGAGGCCGTACAGGGACCCATGACAGACTCTGGACTTGGCAGCAGCATGAGGAGGCGGTATATAGGGGCTTATGGCAGATTAGGGGCCTGGCAGCAGCTATAGGAGGCCCGTAATCTGCCAGCACCCTATGTCAAAAAATTCAACACACCAGCAGTGTGAGGAGACCTGAAAGTGGCACATGGCAGAGTGTGGCGATGGAGACAGCAGCAATGGGAGGCCGTACAGGGACCCATGACAGACTCTGAACTTGGCAGCAGCATGAGGAGGCGGTATATAGGGGCCCATGGCAGATTAGGGGCCTGGCAGCAGCTATAGGAGGCCCGTAATCTGCCAGCACCCTATGTCAAAAAATTTAACACACCAGCAGTGTGAAGAGACCTGAAAGTGGCACATGGCAGCAGAGTGTGGCGATGGAGACAGCAGCAATGGGAGGCCGTACAGGGACCCATGAGAGACTCTAGACTTGGCAGCAGCATGAGGAGGCGGTATATAGGGGCCCATGGCAGATTAGGGGCCTGGCAGCAGCTATGTGAGGCCCGTAATCTGCCTGCACCCTATGTCAAAAAATTAAACACACCAGCAGTGTGAAGAGACCTGAAAGTGGCACATGGCATGAGAGACTCTGGACCTGGCAGCAGCAGGAGGAGGCGGTATAGGGGCCCATGGCTGATTAGGGGCCTGGCAGCAGCTATGTGAGGCCCGTTATCTTGCAGCACCCTATGTCAAAAAATTTAACACACCAGCAGTGTGAAGAGACCTGAAAGTGGCACATGGCAGCAGAGTGTGGCGATGGAGACAGCAGCAATGGGAGGCCGTACAGGGACCATGACAGACTCTGGACTTGGCAGCAGCATGAGGAGGCGGTATATAGGGGCCCATGGCAGATTAGGGGCCTGGCAGCAGCTATGTGAGGCCCGTTATCTTGCAGCACCCTATGTCCAAAAATTTAACACACCAGCAGTGTGAAGAGACCTGAAAGTGGCACATGGCAGCAGAGTGTGGCGATGGAGACAGCAGCAATGGGAGGCCGTACAGGGACCCATGAGAGACTCTGGACCTGGCAGCAGCAGGAGGAGGTGGTATATAGGGGCCCATGGCAGATTAGGGGCCTGGCAGCAGCTATGTGAGGCCCGTAATCTGCCTGCACCCTATGTCAAAAAATTTAACACACCAGCAGTGTGAAGAGACCTGAAAGTGGCACATGGCAGCAGAGTGTGGCGATGGAGACAGCAGCAATGGGAGGCCGTACAGGGACCATGACAGACTCTGGACTTGGCAGCAGCATGAGGAGGCGGTATATAGGGGCCCATGGCAGATTAGGGGCCTGGCAGCAGCTATGTGAGGCCCGTTATCTTGCAGCACCCTATGTCAAAAAATTTAACACACCAGCAGTGTGAAGAGACCTGAAAGTGGCACATGGCAGCAGAGTGTGGCGATGGAGACAGCAGCAATGGGAGGCCGTACAGGGACCCATGAGAGACTCTGGACCTGGCAGCAGCAGGAGGAGGTGGTATATAGGGGCCCATGGCAGATTAGGGGCCTGGCAGCAGCTATGTGAGGCCCGTAATCTGCCTGCACCCTATGTCAAAAAATTTAACACACCAGCAGTGTGAAGAGACCTGAAAGTGGCACATGGCAGCAGAGTGTGGCGATGGAGACAGCAGCAATGGGAGGCCGTACAGGGACCCATGAGAGACTCTGGACCTGGCAGCAGCAGGAGGAGGCGGTATATAGGGGCCTATGGCAGATTAGGGGCCTGGCAGCAGCTATAGGAGGCCCGTAATCTGCCAGCACCCTATGTCAAAAAATTCAACACACCAGCAGTGTGAGGAGACCTGAAAGTGGCACATGTTTGAGGCATGATTCATGGCGGATTTAGTCAGTTGTGTCAGGAACTGGTGGTTTGAAATCCAGACTAATCCACGCCTGATTCATTTTCACAAACGTGAGTCTCTCCACACTTTGGGTGGACAGTCGTGTCCTCCGCGGAGTTACAATACCTCCTGCCGCACTAAACACGCGCTCCGATGCCACGCTACTGGCCGGGCATGACAGCCTTTCAAGGGCAAATTCAGCTAGTTGGGGCCAAAGGTCAAGTTTCGTTGCCCAGTAGTCAAGGGGATTGTCTACCTCGGTTGGCAGGGTGCTGTCCAAGTAGGCCCAAGCCTGTTGTTTGAGCTCCTGCTCCAGGTCCACCTGATGCTGCTGCTGCTGCTGCGGCTGGTTAGTAGTTTCCTCACTGCGCTGGTGAAGAAAGCTACTCATCATCGACTGCAGACTGAGGCAGCCGCTGCTGGTGGAGCTGCCACTGCTCCTACCACCCCACCCCTCCCCTGCTGCCATGCCAGCGGAACGCGAGCGCACAGGGCCCACAGTGTCTGAGGATGGACGTTGGCGCACAAAGGCAGAGACCAACTGACTACATAGGTGGTTTTTATAGTACGTAATTTTGGCCTCCCTCTCAGCAGGTGTGAAAAAGGCCACCATTTTGGACCGGTAGCGAGGGTCCAACAAGGTGGACAGCCAAAAGTCATCCCTCTGTCTGATGGTTATTATTCGGCTGTCGCTACGCAAGCAACCGAGCATGCTATGGGCCATTTGTGCCAAGGAATGCGAGGGACTCCCTGCCTCCATCTCCACAGCATACTGCCACGGTGCGTCTGGGTCCTCTGTCTCCTCCTCCTCCTCCTCTACCAGATGCTCCTGCTCCTCCACTCCTGTCCGCTGAGTGGAAAAACCACCCATTTCACTCAATAATTCCTGAGCACAAATGTCCTCCTCTACCTCCTCCTCTTCTTCCTGTCCTGCCCCCACAGGGGTCATGTGGCGTTGAGATCTGTGCGCCACGTCTACCGCACCCTGACCAGCCATTGTTAACAGCATTTGTTCCAGGACGTGCAACAGAGGAATGACGTCGTTCATCCCATAGTCCTGCCGACTCACGAATAGCGTGGCCTCCTCAAAGGGCCTGAGCAAGCGGCAGGTGTCACGCATGAGCTGCCAATGGCTGACATCTAAGTTACACAGGGGAGTACCTTTATCCGCTTGTAACATCAGGAAATCGGTGATGGCCTTTCGCTGCTCGTAAAGGCGGTCTAACATGTGTAGGGTTGAATTCCACCTTGTTGCAACGTCGCAGATCAGGCGATGCTGTGGAATTCCGTTCTGCCGCTGCAGCTCAATGAGGGTGTTCTTTGCGGTGTAGGAATGGCTGAAATGCATGCACAGTTTACGTGACATTTTAAGGATGTCTTGCAGTGGGATGGTGGATTTTAGGAACCGCTTGACAACCAGATTGAACACGTGAGCCATGCATGGCGCATGGCACAACCTTCCTTGACGCAGAGCAGACACCATGTTCTTTCCGTTGTCAGTCAACATGGTTCCGATTTTTAGTTTGCGCGGAGACAGCCATCTGTCGATTTCTCTGTTCATTACACTCAGCAGTTCCTCCCCTGTGTGACTACGTTCGCCAAGGCATACCAGGTGCAGCACAGCGTGACACCGTTGCGCCCTGCACATGTGATATGCCGGTCGGGTAATGGGACTTGGCACGGGGGTGGCGGCTGAGGACACGGCGGAAAAAGAGGTGGTAGAGGCGGACATGCTTGCTGGACCAAGGACGTGCAAACGTGGAGGCAAAAGCGTCGTGACCTGTCCAAGTTGCTGGTGCGGCTGTGCCGGCACCACGTTCACCCAGTGGGCCGTAAATGACATGTACTGTCCCTGACCGTAGTTACAGCTCCACACGTCGGCGCTGCCGTGCACTTTGGCAGAGACCGACATGCTCAAAGACTGGCCCACCATCTCTTCTACATGTGAATGCAGGGCTGGCACTGCCTTTTGGGCAAAGAAATGACGGCTTGGCACTCTCCACCGCGGCGCGGCACAAGCCATCATTTCTCGGAAAGGTGCTGAGTCCACCAGTTGGAAAGGGAGGGACTGCAGCACCAGCAACTTGGACAGGAGGACGTTCAGCTTTTGCACCGTCGGGTGCGTGCTCGCAAACTGTTGTCTCTTGGATACGGATTCCAAGAAAGACTGTTGACGGAATCCGAGAAGAGGAGTAGCAGGAGAAGGAGCATCTGAACGAGCGGAAGATGCCAATGAGCGACAACTCCCCTCAGCAGAGGTGTTGGAGCCTTGACTGGCTGATAGAGGGCGATTGACGACGTCGGGTGACGGAGCAAGTAACGGAGCGGGTGATGGAGCGGGGGCTGGGGCAGGCAGAACCGCCGTATGTTTATCACGGTTTTCCCAGGCCACCGAATGGTGACGCTGCATATGCTGACGCAACGCTGTAGTCCCAACATGGGCCCCCTGGCCACGCTTGCATTTCTGGCCACATAGTCGACATACGGCTACGTTTACTTCCTCGGGCGGCTTGAGGAAAAATTGCCACACCACCGAGTAGGAAACTTTGCCCCCGCTACTCTTCACTGGCTGACTGCTACTTCCTCCGTGCGCACCGGCACCACTACTGGCCGTGGTGGTAGGCTGCAGTGGAGCTGGTGCTCTACTCCGTGGACGTTTGGCTCCACTGACACTGATGCGACCCTGCTGCTGTCTCCTGGGCAACCCACCGACTGTTTTGCTCGCTGCCAAGCTGCCACCCTCTTCTCCTGATGATGCGGAAGAAATTGCCTGATGACGACGAGGCTGCCAAGTGCGATCAACCTCCTCATCATCAAGTAGGGTCTCCGCCTCACTACTAGCCCCCTCGGCTGCGTCTGGGTCAGGAGACAGACCTGTCTCTAGACCGGCTACCGAGCCACTCTCCTCGCCAGTACTTGTTCGCTTGGCTGCTGAAAAGGCCGATGTCTCCCCCCGTTCCTGACCGCCCTCTGTTAGCTCTTCCTCACTGTACAGTGGGGCTGAGCCCACAGCATGCGATACTTCGCTTGGTGAGGGAACAGCAAAGGACAGGGGCAGGTAGAGGACACGTGATTTCAGTGGGCTTGGTCCCGGGCCATGCCAACTAACGGTTGTGTCTGACGTACCCACCGACCGTTGGCTGTAGGTGTCAGAGGTGACCTGGGAAGAGGAAGACGACCGAGCCAACCAATCAATGACGGCAGGGTTGTCGGTGGAGACACGACCGCTGGATGACACCGGGAGCACTGGCCTCTGGCTGCGAATACTGCTGCCTCGACCCCTTCCTCTGCTGCCACGTCTGCTCGCTCCTAAAACATTGCCTCCTCTGCCACTCCTCTGCATGTTGTCTGACATACTATTTAATTCAACGATTAGGTGTCCCTGAGTAACAATTCTCTGGCACTCAGTAACAATTCTGTCTGTCCCTGAGTATGAATTCTGTGGCCCTGAGTAACAATTGTGTGTCTGTGCAAGTAACAATTCTGTGTCTGTGCAAGTAACAATTTTGTGTCTGTGAGAGTAACAATTCTCTGGCACTCAGTAACAATTCTGTCTGTCCCTGAGTAACAATTCTCTGGCACTCAGTAACAATTCTGTCTGTCCCTGAGTAACAATTCTGTCTGTCCCTGAGTATGAATTCTGTGGCCCTGAGTAAGAATTCTCTGGCACTCAGTAACAATTCTGTCTGTCCCTGAGTATGAATTCTGTGGCCCTGAGTAACAATTGTGTGTCTGTGCAAGTAACAATTCTGTGTCTGTGCAAGTAACAATTTTGTGTCTGTGAGAGTAACAATTCTCTGGCACTCAGTAACAATTCTGTCTGTCCCTGAGTAACAATTCTCTGGCACTCAGTAACAATTCTGTCTGTCCCTGAGTATGAATTCTGTGGCCCTGAGTAACAATTCTGTCTCTGTGCGAGTAACAATTCTGTGTCTGTGCAAGTAACAATTTTGTGTCTGTGAGAGTAACAATTCTCTGGCACTCAGTAACAATTCTGTCTGTCCCTGAGTAACAATTCTCTGGCACTCAGTAACAATTCTGTCTGTCCCTGAGTAACAATTCTCTGGCACTCAGTAACAATTCTGTCTGTCCCTGAGTAACAATTCTCTGGCACTCAGTAACAATTGTGTGTCTGTGCAAGTAACAATTCTGTGTCTGTGCAAGTAACAATTTTGTGTCTGTGAGAGTAACAATTCTCTGGCACTCAGTAACAATTCTGTCTGTCCCTGAGTAACAATTCTCTGGCACTCAGTAACAATTCTGTCTGTCCCTGAGTATGAATTCTGTGGCCCTGAGTAACAATTCTGTCTCTGTGCGAGTAACAATTCTGTGTCTGTGCAAGTAACAATTTTGTGTCTGTGAGAGTAACAATTCTCTGGCACTCAGTAACAATTCTGTCTGTCCCTGAGTAACAATTCTATGGCACTCAGTAACAATTCTGTCTTCCCTGAGTAACAATTCTCTGGCACTCAGTAACAATTCTGTCTGTCCCTGAGTATGAATTCTGTGGCCCTGAGTAACAATTCTGTCTCTGTGCGAGTAACAATTCTGTGTCTGTGCAAGTAACAATTTTGTGTCTGTGAGAGTAACAATTCTCTGGCACTCAGTAACAATTCTGTCTGTCCCTGAGTAACAATTCTCTGGCACTCAGTAACAATTCTGTCTGTCCCTGAGTATGAATTCTGTGGCCCTGAGTAACAATTGTGTGTCTGTGCAAGTAACAATTCTGTGTCTGTGCAAGTAACAATTTTGTGTCTGTGAGAGTAACAATTCTCTGGCACTCAGTAACAATTCTGTCTGTCCCTGAGTAACAATTCTCTGGCACTCAGTAACAATTCTGTCTGTCCCTGAGTATGAATTCTGTGGCCCTGAGTAACAATTCTGTCTCTGTGCGAGTAACAATTCTGTGTCTGTGCAAGTAACAATTTTGTGTCTGTGAGAGTAACAATTCTCTGGCACTCAGTAACAATTCTGTCTGTCCCTGAGTAACAATTCTCTGGCACTCAGTAACAATTCTGTCTGTCCCTGAGTAACAATTCTCTGGCACTCAGTAACAATTCTGTCTGTCCCTGAGTAACAATTCTCTGGCACTCAGTAACAATTGTGTGTCTGTGCAAGTAACAATTCTGTGTCTGTGCAAGTAACAATTTTGTGTCTGTGAGAGTAACAATTCTCTGGCACTCAGTAACAATTCTGTCTGTCCCTGAGTAACAATTCTCTGGCACTCAGTAACAATTCTGTCTGTCCCTGAGTATGAATTCTGTGGCCCTGAGTAACAATTCTGTCTCTGTGCGAGTAACAATTCTGTGTCTGTGCAAGTAACAATTTTGTGTCTGTGAGAGTAACAATTCTCTGGCACTCAGTAACAATTCTGTCTGTCCCTGAGTAACAATTCTATGGCACTCAGTAACAATTCTGTCTTCCCTGAGTAACAATTCTCTGGCACTCAGTAACAATTCTGTCTGTCCCTGAGTATGAATTCTGTGGCCCTGAGTAACAATTCTGTCTCTGTGCGAGTAACAATTCTGTGTCTGTGCAAGTAACAATTTTGTGTCTGTGAGAGTAACAATTCTCTGGCACTCAGTAACAATTCTGTCTGTCCCTGAGTAACAATTCTCTGGCACTCAGTAACAATTCTGTCTGTCCCTGAGTATGAATTCTGTGGCCCTGAGTAACAATTGTGTGTCTGTGCAAGTAACAATTCTGTGTCTGTGCAAGTAACAATTTTGTGTCTGTGAGAGTAACAATTCTCTGGCACTCAGTAACAATTCTGTCTGTCCCTGAGTAACAATTCTCTGGCACTCAGTAACAATTCTGTCTGTCCCTGAGTAACAATTCTGTCTGTCCCTGAGTATGAATTCTGTGGCCCTGAGTAACAATTGTGTGTCTGTGCAAGTAACAATTCTGTGTCTGTGCAAGTAACAATTTTGTGTCTGTGAGAGTAACAATTCTCTGGCACTCAGTAACAATTCTGTCTGTCCCTGAGTAACAATTCTCTGGCACTCAGTAACAATTCTGTCTGTCCCTGAGTATGAATTCTGTGGCCCTGAGTAACAATTCTGTCTCTGTGCGAGTAACAATTCTGTGTCTGTGCAAGTAACAATTTTGTGTCTGTGAGAGTAACAATTCTCTGGCACTCAGTAACAATTCTGTCTGTCCCTGAGTAAGAATTCTCTGGCACTCAGTAACAATTCTGTCTGTCCCTGAGTAACAATTCTCTGGCACTCAGTAACAATTCTGTCTGTCCCTGAGTAACAATTCTGTCTGTCCCTGAGTATGAATTCTGTGGCCCTGAGTAAGAATTCTCTGGCACTCAGTAACAATTCTGTCTGTCCCTGAGTATGAATTCTGTGGCCCTGAGTAACAATTGTGTGTCTGTGCAAGTAACAATTCTGTGTCTGTGCAAGTAACAATTTTGTGTCTGTGAGAGTAACAATTCTCTGGCACTCAGTAACAATTCTGTCTGTCCCTGAGTAACAATTCTCTGGCACTCAGTAACAATTCTGTCTGTCCCTGAGTAACAATTCTCTGGCACTCAGTAACAATTCTGTCTGTCCCTGAGTAACAATTCTGTCTGTCCCTGAGAATGAATTCTGTGGCCCTGAGTAAGAATTCTCTGGCACTCAGTAACAATTCTGTCTGTCCCTGAGTAACAATTCTCTGGCACTCAGTAACAATTCTGTCTGTCCCTGAGTAAAAATTCTGTGGCCCTAATAACGTTTCTGTGGCCCTAAGTAACAATTCTCTGGCACTGAGTAACAATTCTGTCTGTCCCTGAGTATGAATTCTGTGGCCCTAACTAGCGTTTCTTTGTCCCTAAATAACGATTCTGTGGCCCTCATTAACAAGTCTGTGTCCCTGAGTAATGGTTCTCTGTCCCTAAGTAACTTCTCTCTGTCCCCAATTCTCGTTTCTGTGGCCCTAACTCTGTCCCTGTCCCTAGTACAGAGCGGTCTGCCTCTGTTCAATGACTGCAGGCAAATGAAGATTTCCAAAATGGCCGCTATATATACCTCGACCATTACACAGTGCTGGCTGGCTGGCTGCTGATTGGCTGATGCGATCACATGTCGTTGAGGAATGCATTATGGGGCAGCGCGCCTTGTCTGCGCGCCTTCCCCGACATCCCCGCTCCGTCGCCGCACATGTCAGCCGCCATTTTCGGAAAAATTTCGATTCGCGCGTCCGAATTAGGCTGTTTTTCGGATTCGGCACGAATCGAAATTTTTCCGAAATTCGACTCGAATTCCACTTCGGATACTTCGATTCGCTCATCTCTACTTACTACCATCGAGGAAGTCTCCAAGATCCTCTCTGATGCCCACCTCACCACCTGCCCCCTCGACCCTATCCCCTCACAACTCCTACGACCTCCCTCCTCCTCCATCCTACGCTCCCTCACGCACATCTCCAATCTCTCCCTCTCCTCAGGCACTTTCCCCTCCCCTCTGAAACATGCACACATCACCCCCATACTTAAAAAGCCCTCCCTGGACCCCAATGACCCGAACAACCTCAGACCCATCTCCCTGCTCCCATTTACATCTAAACTCCTCGAGCGCCTCGTCTACACCCGCCTATGCTCTCATCTCAACGACAACAACCTCCTCGATCCCCTACAGTCTGGCTTCCGTCCCCTACACTCCACCGAAACTGCCTTACTCAAACTCTCCAACGACCTGCTAACCGCCAAAGCTAATGGCCACTATTCAGTGCTCCTACTCCTTGACCTCTCTGCGGCCTTCCACACAGTCCACCACCCCCTCCTCCTCAAAAAACTACACTTCCTCGGCCTCAGAGATTCTGCTCTCTCCTGGCTCTCATCCTACCTGTCACAACGCTCCTTCAGCGTTACCTATAATGCTACCACCTCCCCCTCACTCCCCCTCTCTGTTGGGGTCCCGCAAGGCTCTGTCCTCGGGCCCCTTCTCTTCTCCATCTACACCTCCTCCCTTGGCCAACTCATACACTCTCACGGCTTCAACTACCACCTCTATGCCGACGACACACAAATCTATCTCTCAACCCCCCACCTCACCCCCTTGGTCTCAGCCCGAATCACACACCTACTGAGCGACATATCAGACTGGATGTCGCTCCACTTCCTTAAATTGAACCTCTCCAAAACCGAGTTTCTTGTCTTCCCCCCAGTCCGGACACCACCCCCCATTGACTTCTCCGTCACATCCAACAATGCTACCATCAAACCCGCCCTTCAGGCCAGAGTACTTGGTGTCATTCTGGACTCCAACCTATCCTTTCAACCCCAAGTCCAATCTTTAACAAACTCGTGCCGCCTCCACCTCCGCAACATGCAGACTCCGCCTCCGCAACATGCAGACTCCACCTCCGCAACATCGCCAAAATCCGCACGTTCCTAACCCCAGAAACCACTAAACAGCTCATCCACTCCCTCATCATATCACGACTCGACTACTGCAACTCCCTCCTCACTGGCCTGCCTTGCCGCTGGCTATCCCCGCTTCAGTCCATCCTGAATACGGCTGCCAGACTCATTCACCTTTCCAACCGCTCTGTCTCCGCCACCCCCCTCTGCCAATCCCTCCACTGACCTCCACTCAGTGTCCTCCACCCCCCTCTGCCAATCCCTCCACTGGCCTCCACTCAGTGTCCTCCAGCCCCCTCTGCCAATCCCTCCACTGGCCTCCGCTCAGTGTCCTCCATCCCCCTCTGCCAATCCCTCCACTGGCTTCCAATTGCGCAACGGATCAAATTCAAAATCCTAACACTGATGTACAAAGCCGTCCACCATACTGCCCCGAACTACATCACTGACCTAATATCCAAGTACCGCCCAGCACGCACACTCCGCTCCTCACAAGACCTCCTTCTCTCTAGTTCCCTGGTCTCCTCCTCCCATGCCCGCCTCCAGGACTTCTCCAGGGTGTCACCCATCCTCTGGAACTCCCTGCCCCAACCCATCAGATTATCACCTACTCTCCTCTCCTTTAGGCGCACCCTGAAAACCCACCTCTTCAGGGAAGCCTACCCCACCCCCTGCTAACTTGCCGACCTCCTCCACTCTTCCTACCACTCCATCCCCCACAGCTATCCCCTCCTGTACCACCATCCCCTCCCTCCTAGATTGTAAGCTCGAAAGAGCAGGGCCCTCGATCCCCTCATGTTTTGTATTGTATTGGTATTGTTCTGTCACATGTTCTGTCCCCCTTTGTAATGTACAGCGCTGAGCCAACTATTGGCGCTTTATAAATACTGTATAATAATAATAATAATAATAATAATAATAATAATAATGTGTTTGAACCAAAAATTCCTGGAACTTGCTGGAAATATGTAAGGGTGTATAGCAATGTTCAAAACGTTAATTCAGAATTTATAAAAGAATATTTAACTCAGTGGGGTTCTCCTCTGAAGTTCAGGCTTATCCAGCATAGGATACAACTCTAACATTTTTCCAGTCAAATTTTTATGTGATTCTGTAATGTTTTTTGGCAGGACTGATGGAAATAATCGTTCCTTTGATGAAGAAGGAATATTAAGAAAAATAATGAATGAAATGTAAGTTAAATATTATTTGTGAGCAAATAAGATGTTTTTTTCATATAAGCTTTAAGTGTTCATATCCTGCTACTAAAGCTGAATTGTTGTTAAACATTTAGTCCTTATGCACACTGAACGTTTGCTTACACTGGTAGCGTTAGCTGGATTAAAGTACAACTACTGTACATCTTTGGTGAACTTACACTATATTGCCCAAAGTATTGGGCCACCGGCCTTTCCACACACATGACCTGTAATGGCCTCCCAGTCTTAGTCCGTAGGGTTCAATACTGAGTTGGCCCCGCCCTTTCCACACACATGACCTTTAATGGCCTCCCAGTCTTAGTCCGTAGGGTTCAATATTGGGTTGGCCCCGCCCTTTGCAGCTATAACAGCTTCAACTCTTCTGGGAAGGCCGTCCACAAGGTTTAGGAGGGTGTCTATGGGAAGGTTGGACCATTCTTCCAGAAGCACATTTGTCAGGTCAGGCACTGATGTCGGGGGAGGAGGCCTGGCTCGCAGTCTCCGCTCTAATTCATCCCAAAGGTGTTCTATGGGGTTGAGGTCAGGACTCTGTGCAGGACAGTCAAGTTCCTCCACCCCAAACTGGCTCCTCCATGTCTTTATGGACCTTGCTTTGTGCACTGGTGCGCAGTCATGTTGGAACAGGAAGGGGCCATCCCCGAACTCCTCCCACAAAGTTGGGAGCATGAAATTGTCCAAAATGTCAACTTAAGAGTTCCCTTCACTGGAACTAGGGGGCCAAGCCCAACCCCTGAGGAACAACCCCACACCATAATCCCCCCTCCACCAAACTTTACACTTGGCACAATGCAGTCAGGCAAGTACCGTTCTCCTGGCAACCGCCAAACCCAGACACATCCATCAGATTGCCAGACAGAGAAGCGTGATTGGTCACTCCAGGGAACACGTCTCCACTGCTCTAGAGTCCAGTGGCGGCGTGCTTTACACCACGGCATCCGACGCTTTGCATTGCACTTGGTAATGTAAGGCTTGGATGCAGCTGCTCGGCCATGGAAACCCATTCCATGAAGCTCTCTACGCACTGTTGTTGGGCTCATCTGAAGGCCACACCAAGTTTGGAGGTCTTTAGCTATTGACTCTGCAGACAGTTGGTGACTTCTGCGCACTGTGCGCTTCAGCATGCGCTGACCCCGCTCTGTCATGTGACGTGGCCTACCACTTGGTGGCTGAGTGGCTGTTGTTCCCAGTTGCTTCCACTTTGTTATAATCCCACTAACAGTTGAGCGTGGAATATTTAGTAGCCAGGAAATGTCACGGATGGACTTATTGCCCAGGTGGCCACCTATCACGGGACCACGCTTGGAGTCACTGAGCTCCTGAGAGCGACCCATTCTTTCACCAATGTTTGTAGAAGCCGTCTGCATGCCTAGGGGCTTGATTGTATACACCTGTGGCCATGGAAGTGATTGGAACACCGAAATCACATGATTTGGAGGGCGGGACCAATACTTTTCGCAATATAGTGTATATTGTAGCTTCCTCTGCCCCGTAGCCCTACCCCTCCAGTCAGTTTATTACTTCCCCTGTCTATGATGTAGAAGACAAGCATTTGTGTGACATTCTTACTGATATTTCTCTGGTTCTTTAAATGGCTCACTGGTTGTTTAAAACACCATCCACGCATAAAATGCTCTCGTTCAGCGCGCATGGTAAATCTAATAGATTGCTCAATCCACACTAAACATCATGGATGGAGGGATCTCCTCTAAAAGTTATTGTATTCAGACAGATGCAGCACCTGGGGCTCTTTGAATACCTGAGCAGTGATTGTATCTGACAGGATGCAGTCAGTGTTCACAGGGCAATTTTCTACCCAACGTCTTATTTTCAGTCGAAGTTGGTGAAGTTGGGTGGTGTCAACATGGCCACCCATGGCCCAAAATCTTGGCCAATTTGGCAGTAATTGGCTTGAAATTCAAAACACATATGAGGAGGGCTGAGGTTGACACTTTTATTATATCCAAAGCTAAACTTTCTGTGGCTGCAGTTATCACATCACTAGCTCTTGTTCATTAGCCTATGAGTGATTATCATACTGGCGAAGTCCTTCCTGTGCTCTTCATTTTCTGCAAGCCTGCCTAAACACCTTCCGCAGGAGTCCCCAATTTAGTAAATCTTCTACTGAGCTGTTCACTGTTCTTCTTGCTGGAGACTCTGACATGAGGAAGCAAAACCCTGCCTCTACCAACATGGCTGCTTCCACACAGTGCAGACAGAGGCGGTTATTTACCAAAGACAAATAGACTGTGCACTTTGCAAGTGCAGTTTCTCCAGAGCTTAGTCAATGGGATGAAGCTTCCCTTTGCTAAGAATACCCAATTGTGAGGAACCATCCCTTTTGTGATAACATTTTGCCTTTTCCGTTCTGGTTTTATCCCCTTATTAAGTGATCTTCTTTTTAAAAGCTGTATATGTTTAGCAGCTGTTATGTAGACAGACCTTCTACACTGTTTGTTTAGGGCAGTGTTTCTCAACTCCAGTCCTCATGGACCCCCAACAGGTCATGTTTTCAGGATTTCCCTCAGATGAAACAGCTGTGGTAATTACTAAGGCAGTGAAACTGATCAAATCACCTGTGCAAAATAATGGAAATCCTGAAAACATGACCTGTTGGGGGTCCATGAGGACTGGAGTTGAGAAACACTGGTTTAGGGGAATGTGACCTTGTAGTCTTTCACTTCTCCAGATTTCATACTGTGCTGTTATGTTGTGCTGTGGATTTTTGTTGTGGGTGGTGGAAAAGCAAGTGCCAGACTGTCTGGTGGGGGTGGGGGTGAAGGGGGCAGGGATTACTGCCAGGATGTGCTGTATAAACTGAGCTGCGTTCAATAAAGCATTAATTTATTCACCCTACACGAAGTTCCGACTCATGGTTTGGGATATCGGGGAAGGATTGTCTTTGAGCTCTAATACCCGCCTTGGCAGCCGGAAGACTTGCTGGAAGACTTGCCGGAAAAGGGGATCAATGGCTGAGACGCATGAGGAAGCCCAGGCGGAACGGTTCCACCACAACTGCTTGGCAGCGGTGGGATCTTTCCTCATTGCGCAGAAAGTCCAAACCACCAACTGGGACCCCATCTTTTTAATGGAGACATCCCTGCTCGGCCAGATGGATGCAAGGGACTTCCGGAAGCCAGCTCTCCAAAGCCTGCTTATCGCTCAGGGAGGTATCGCTGGCTCCAAGACCAGAGAGGAACTGTTGGCCTAGATTATGGCCCTGGACCAAGCGGATGCGCACCCCACTTCACCTGATGCACACTCCGCTACGCTTGAAGCGAACACCACTCCAACAGAAGTGAACTCTACTTCACGGGAGGAGTTGGAGGAACAGAGCAGCTCATCGGCCCCTGAAAAACCAGGTCCGCTTAGCACCGTACGGAGACCCCTATACCACTCAGATTTATGACAAGAGGTGGAGTGGCGTTTGGCTCTGTTTGGCAGCGCTCCCACCTCCGCCGATTTCCAAGGCCCCAGACGATGCCACCCAACTGCAGCTTAGTCACTCCCGGTCATTAACCGAGGACTCGGTATGGGAGGGGATTACCTCCCGCCTTCTCCAGACTGCAACCGGACCAAAGAAAATTCCCTACGCTGCTTTTAAAACTTTCTCAGAGGCAGATGGGGACATTGACAGCTTTCTTCAGGACTTTGAACGGTTGTGCACTATCCATGGTGTGGCAGCCCAAGACCGGGTCCCCATTTTGAGCAGCAAGCTAACTGGTCGGGCTGCACATGTGTTCAGGACTGTACCCGACAGCCACTGCTTGGATTATGGTTATGTTAAGGAACACTTGTTGGCCCGCTACGCTCTCACCCCAGAGGCATACCGCTTAAAGTTCCGGGCACTAAAGAAGAAACCCCAGGACACCTTCACTGAATGGGGACATCAGTTACAACACGCTGCCCGCAGCTGGGTCAGAGGGTGTCAGATCACCAAGTTGGAGGAACTGTTGCAACTGCTGTTACTGGAGCAGTTTTACAATGGACTTCCAAGGGATGTTAGACATTGGGTCCGGGACAGACACCCCCTAACCTTGGCTGACGCTAGTCGCTGGGCAGATGAGTACCTGGACAACAGAAGGCTAACTGACCCCGCCATTTTCCCTGCACCTCGTCCACAACCAATGGTGTCCACTCCGGTCACCCGAGAATGCCTCAGACCACCCACACCTTCCATTCTGGGGAGAGAGGATACAGTGAATGCGGGGTCCGGGGAGAGCAGATATAGTGAATGCGGGGTCCGGGGAGAGCGGATATAGTGAATGCGGGGTCCAAGGAGAGCAGAAATAGTGAATGCGGGGTCTGTGGAGAGAGGATACAGTGAATGCGGGGTCCGGGGAGAGCAGATATAGTGAATGTGGGGTCCGGGGAGAGCGGATATAGTGAATGCGGGGTCCGGGGAGAGCGGATATAGTGAATGTGGGGTCTGGAGAGAGCAGATATAGTGAATGTGGGATCCGGGGAAAGTGGATATGATGAATGCGGGGTCTGGGGAGAGCGGATATAGTGAATGCGGGGTCAGGGGAGAGCGGATATAGTGAATGCGGGGTCCGGGGAGAGCGGATATAGTGAATGCGGGGTACGGGGAGAGCGGATATAGTGAATGCGGGGTCCGGGGAGAGCGGATATAGTGAATGCGGGGTCCGGGGAGAGCGGATATAGTGAATGCGGGGTCCGGGGAGAGGGGATATAGTGAATGCGGGGTACGGGGAGAGCGGATATAGTGAATGCGGGGTCCGGGGAGAGCGGATATAGTGAATGCGGGGTCCGGGGAGAGCGGATATAGTGAATGCGGGGTCCGGGGAGAGCGGATATAGTGAATGCGGGGTCCGGGGAGAGGGGATATAGTGAATGCGGGGTCCGGGGAGAGCGGATATAGTGAATGCAGTGTCTGGGGAGAGCGGATATAGTGAATGCGGGGTACGGGGAGAGCGGATATAGTGAATGCGGGGTACGGGGAGAGCGGATATAGTGAGTGCGGGGTCCGGGGAGAGCGGATATAGTGAATGCGGGGTATGGGGATATACAGTGAAGGAAATGTGTATTTGCTCCCCCCTGATGGTGAATGTTCGCCCCTCACACAGAAATGATCGGTCTAACAATGGAATGTTCGCCCCTCACACAGAAATGATCGGTCTAACAATGGAATGTTCGCCCCTCACACAGAAATGATCGGTCTAACAATGGAATGTTCGCCCCTCACACAGAAATGATCGGTCTAACAATGGAATGTTCGCCCCTCACACAGAAATGATCGGTCTAACAATGGAATGTTCGCCCCTCACACAGAAATGATCGGTCTAACAATGGAATGTTCGGTGTAACACTGAGAGACAGAATACAACAACAAATTCAGCAGAAATGCGTCTAACAAATGATGACTGATCTGCATGTTCATGAGGGAAAGAAGGATTTGGCTTCGGTCATTCATAACTGAAGGGAGGAAGCAAGTGAATATATGAAAACTTTTTAGCAGCTGTCTTTTCCTATCTCCAACGTACACACCCCTTATGAGGAAGTCAGAAAGTGATGAAACGCGTCAAGGAATGTTGGACGGTGGACGTTGCAGGAAAACCGGAAGTGGTGGAGCGGCCATCTTAATTGAGGTTATACCACATTTGGCGTTCCAGGAAGCTGCTTGAAGTGGAGTTATGGGAATATATGTGTTTTTAACTATTTCTAAATGTAAGCACATTAATTAAAGTCTGGATCTTTTTATAATTCGAATATATTACATTATATGGCTGTTATTTCTTCTATCTATGAGTGACATGGAGAAATATGAAGGCAGGAGTATAAAGAAGGATTAATTTGGGATCTGAAGGTATTCCTGTGGATATTGGAGTGAGGTTCCACCAGGGGCGGACTGACAACTGATGGGGCCCCCCAGGCAATAGGGGATCATGGGGCCCCCTGTGTCCTTGCCCAAACTCAAAACGCCTATGATAAAGGTACCAGGGGCATCTCATGGGGCCCCCTACTGACCCCGGGCCCTCGGGCAGTGCCCGAGTTTCCAAATGATCAGTCCGCCCCTGTGTTCCACTGGATTACTCTCTCTGGATTACTATCTTTGGAGGCTTGTTTAATATTTAATTAGGGTGAGGATATGTGATTCAGCCACTTAGATGTGTTCACAGAGGAATGTGTATATGGATGCGTACACAGAGTGCTTCACTATCACACGTGTTCTTCACTTTTTTGTTTTTTTTATTTGCACATGAAAGTTTTTCTTTTTAGATTCAATTATTATTATATGATTTAATTACTGTTTTATTGAGGATAATACACTATCCAGTTTTTCTTCTTTTGGAGCTACATGGTGATTTTGAATCAGAATTTGGATGAATAATTTTAGAATTTTGATATTTGTGAATTTTTGAAATTTCACTGACACTGGAAAGGTTTATATATGACAATTGAAGCATAGTCAACTGTGGGCTTTTTTTCAGGGGCGGGGGGGGGGAACCTATCCGGACACAGTGGAACACCGATCATTGTATGGGACCTCTGTGAGGTCCCGATCATGTTAACCCCAATCAGTGATCACATGAATAGTACTAAGCAAGATGTCACTTCTGATATCACTGCTTACTACTTGTGAAATCTGTGAATGATCACAGAGGTCACATGGTACAGGGCTATTCACAACAGCCTTGTACCATGTGAAAAGCTGTGACCAATCACAGCTTACACAGTATTTCTCAATGGCTGCAGGAATGCAGCCAGAGAGAAGGAGAAGTGATTGCTTTTACAGCCTTTATGGGTGTAAAAGCAATCAGTGTAAAAAAATCTTCATCACCCCCCACAAGTAGTACAGTGTCACCATGGTGATACTACTGCTAGGGTGACAGTATGTAAAAAATAAAATAAATAATAATATAAAAAAAAAGTTAAAAAAAATTTTGAACGATTATAATTTTTGTTTATAAACTAATTTGGGTTATTTTCTTTTTACTAAAAAGATAGCTGAATAAATTGTGGCCAAGATTTATGAAGAAAGATTATTTATTTGCAAAATTTTATAAAACAAAACACTTTTTTTCAAAATGTTTTGACTTTTTCATTTATGTAGTAAACAAATAAAATCCCAACGATGAATAAATACCACCAAAATAAAGTGTTTTATCTGTCTCAAAAAAATGCTAAAAAATGTCATATGGGTACAGTGTTGCATGACTGCGGAATTGTCATTCAAAGTGTGTAATCTGAAAATTGGCCTGGACAGGAAGGGGGGGAAAGTGTCCGGACTGGAAGGGGGGAAAGTGACCGGACTGGAAGGGGGGGAAAGTGTCCGGACTGGAAGGGGGGAAAGTGTCCGGACTGGAAGGGGGTGAAAGTGTCCGGACTGGAAGGGGGGAAAGTGTCCGGACTGGAAGGGGGGAAAGTGTCCGGACTGGAAGGGGGGAAAGTGTCTGGACAGGAAGGGGGGAAAGTGTCCGGACTGGAAGGGGGGAAAGTGTCCGGACTGGAAGGGGGTGAAAGTGTCCGGACTGGAAGGGGGGAAAGTGTCCGGACTGGAAGGGGGGAAAGTGTCCGGACTGGAAGGGGGGAAAGTGTCCGGACAGGAAGGGGGGAAAGTGTCCAGACTGGAAGGGGGGGAAGTGTCCGGACTGGAAGGGGGGGAAAGTGTCCGGACTGGAAGGGGGGGAAAGTGTCCGGAATGGAAGGGGGGGGGGAAGTGTCCGGACTGGAAGGGGGGGAAAGTGTCCGGAATGGAAGGGGGGGGGAAAAGTGTCCGGACTGGAAGGGGGGGGAAATTGTCCGGACTGGAAGGAGGGGAAAGTGTCCGGACTGGAAGGGGGGGAAAGTGTCCGGACTGGAAGGGGGGGAAAGTGTCCGGACTGGAAGAGGGTGAAAGTGTCCGGACTGGAAGGGGGGAAAGTGTCCGGACAGGAAGGTGGGGAAAGTGTCCGCACTGGAAGGGGGGGAAGTGTCCGGACTGGAAGGGGGGTGAAAGTGTCCGGACTGGAAGGGGGTGAAAGTGTCCGGACTGGAAAGGGGGAAAGTGTCCGGACTGGAAGGGGGGAAAGTGTCCGCAATGGAAGGGGGGGGGGGGAAAGTGTCCGGACTGGAAGGGGGGGGAAAGTGTCCGGACTGGAAGGAGGGGAAAGTGTCCGGACTGGAAGGGGGGGAAAGTGTCCGGACTGGAAGAGGGTGAAAGTGTCTGGACTGGAAGGGGGGGAAAGTGTCCGGACTGGAAGGGGGGGAAGTGTCCGGACTGGAAGGGGGGTGAAAGTGTCCGGACTGGAAGGGGGTGAAAGTGTCCGGACTGGAAAGGGGGAAAGTGTCCGGACTGGAAGGGGGTGAAAGTGTCCGGACTGGAAGGGGGTGAAAGTGTCCGAACTGGAAGGGGGGGAAGTGTCCGAACTGGAAGGGGGGGAAGTGTCCGGACTGGAAGGGGGGTGAAAGTGTCCGGACTGGAAGGGGGGGGAAGTGTCCGGACTGGAAGGGGGTGAAAGTGTCCGGACTGGAAGGGGGTGAAAGTGTCCGGACTGGAAGGGGGTGAAAGTGTCCGGACTGGAAGGGGTGAAAGTGTCCGGACTGGAAGGGGGTGAAAGTGTCCGGACTGGAAGGGGGTGAAAGTGTCCGAACTGGAAGGGGGTGAAAGTGTCCGGACTGGAAGGGGGTGAAAGTGTCCGGACTGGAAGGGGGTGAAAGTGTCCGGACTGGAAGGGGGTGAAAGTGTCCGAACTGGAAGGGGGGGAAGTGTCCGAACTGGAAGGGGGGGAAGTGTCCGGACTGGAAGGGGGGTGAAAGTGTCTGGACTGGAAGGGGGGTGAAAGTGTCTGGACTGGAAGGGGGGGGAAAGTGTCCGGACTGGAAGGAGGGGAAAGTGTCCGGACTGGAAGGGGGGGAAAGTGTCCGGACTGGAAGAGGGTGAAAGTGTCTGGACTGGAAGGGGGGGAAAGTGTCTGGACTGGAAGGGGGGGAAAGTGTCCGGACTGGAAGGGGGGTGAAAGTGTCCGGACTGGAAGGGGGTGAAAGTGTCCGGACTGGAAAGGGGGAAAGTGTCCGGACTGGAAGGGGGGGAAGTGTCCGGACTGGAAGGGGGGGATGTGTCCGGACTGGAAGGGGGTGAAAGTGTCCGGACATATATAGATATATATATATATATGTGTGTGTGTATTGCATGATGAAATGCGTTTTTATTACAAAATATATGAAAAATATTTTTAAAAATACATTTCAAGTATACCGTATATCTTTGAAAATACATTTTTGGAATGCATTTACAAATATATGTTAAAATATATATAGTAAGATGACTTTTTTATATGTTAATAAAACTGAAGAATATATTTAAAAATATATATATTTTTAAAAATATATTTTTTAAATGTATTCTTCAGATTTTTTTTAACATATAAAAAAGGAATTTTCACATATAATTGTAAATGCATTCCACAAATGTAGATTTGTATTTTTAAAGACATATGGTGTATATATGTGTGTATGTATATATATATATATATATATATGTGTATATATTGCATATGGGCAAAATTGTAGTATTTCAAATATATTTTTCTTCCATATGGGTGGCCACGCTGTTTTCAAAAGGTGAAAGACAGTACAGGGAGATTTGTCGCTGTACTGTTCTCACAAGGAGAGAGACAGCGGGTGCCAGCGGCTGCAGCAGTGAGAACATGGTAAAGGCTCCACCCTAAAAACGGGTGAAACATGTATCATGCTCCCAAAGCTCTCAAACTAAATAATAATAGTGCCGTGCTTCTCAAATATCAACAAAAAAACTATTATTATGTGGACAACACCAATAATAAAAAAAACAGTGTTTCAATTGTTATGCGAGTCCTCTCAGTTCTTTTTAAATATAATCTCTTCTTGTATATTATGACATCATCTTCTCAACTCCATATCCGTGCTCATATACAGTTGTGTTCAAAATACTAGCAGTCAGACATCACTAACCGGATCAATCACTGTTTTTGGTAGAAATGATATTTCTACATGGCAAATAAAGCGAAAAACTACCATTGGAATGGATAGAAGAATAGCCAACATGGGGCGGACTCAGCCAACAATCAGCTCCAGGAAGATGAAAGAAGGTGTGACGTTCCCTGTGAGGACTCAGCCAACAATCAGCTCCAGGAAGATGAAAGAAGGTGTGACGTTCCCTGTGAGGACTGTTACAATTAGAAGACGCCGATGTGAAGCCAAGCTATCTGCAAGAAGTCCCCGCAAAGTCCCACTGTTGGGAAAAAGACGTGTGCTGAAGAGGTTACAATCTGCCAAAGAGCACATTGACCGGCCTAAAGAGAAATGGGGCAACATTTTGTGAGCTGATGAAAGTAAGATTGTTCTTTTTGGGTCTAGTGGGCGGAGACAGTTTGTCAGACGACCCCCAAACACTGAATTCCATCCACAGTACACTGTGAAGACCGTGAAGCATGGTGGTGCAAGCATCGAGATATGGGGATGTTTCTCATACTACGGTGTTGGGCCTATTTATCACATACCAGGGATCATGGATCAGTCTGAATACATCAGAATACTTGAAGAGGTCATGCTGCCTTATGCTGAAGAGGAAATGCCCTTGAAATGGGTGTTCCAACAAGACAACGACCCCAAACACACCAGTAAACGTGCAACATCTTGGTTCCAGACCAACAAGATGGACGTTATGGAGTGGCCAGCCCAATCCCCGGATCTTCATCCAATAGAAAACTTGTGGGGTGACATCCAAAATGCAGTTTCTGAGGCAAAACCAAGAAATAGAGAAGAACTGTGGAATGTGGTCCAATCATCCTGGGCTGGAATACCTGATCACAGGAGCCAGAAGTTGGGGGACTCCATGCAACACAGATGTACAGCAGTTCTCAGAAACAGTGCGACTACAACCAAATATTCATGAAGTCATTCAAAGGAAAGCAAAATCTTCAAACATTTCTCAGTTTATATAGTGAATGTTGGAGTTTGTAAAGAAGAATACAAACACGGCCATTTTTTTTTGAACCGTCTAATATTCACTTTTCTTCCATTTTTTTAGAGGAACAACACAAATTTGATGTATTTTTCTTCATGCTGTGATTTGGAATAGAATGTGTCGTGTTCCCAATGCATTTGTGTGGATGGAAATAAAAGGATTAGAAGGATTTTCAGCTTTAGTCACTTTTTTCAACACACTGCTATTATTTTGAACACAACTGTATATATATATAAAATTATCTTCACCACTGAATGTTTGTGCTCCTTCAATGAACACCTCATTTGTGCCCTCACCTGAATGTTTTGACCTCACATAAAATGCTTGGTCAAACAATGCCCCTTTAAATGGGCTAGGGTAGCGATGATCCTTGGGAGGGAATGTCTTAAGATAAATAGATCACCTCCTCTTAGCACCTCCTTCTCCTCTTTTCTCCTCCACTCCACATAAAAATATATGAAAAACAAATAGTTATTTATCCTTATAAAACATTAGTTTATTAAAACTTAAAGGTGCTCCATCACACCACATATAATCAGCATTGTAAACCATTACATGGATCCATACATTTTACTCGTATCTCCGTCCTCTAATGATCGCAAGCATTGTAACGTCACAAGCCCTTCCCCCCCCCCCCCCGTGATGTCAAGAGTACCTGTTTAAGTTAGGTTCCATGAGGTCAACTTATCCTTTAACCTTTCTGTACTCTATTCAAACCTAAAAAATAGTTTTGGCTTTTGATACACTTTAAGTGGACAGCACAAGTTTGAGATAACGTGATACGTGATACTGTTGTACTGAAACTTTAATATAATTTTTTTTTTTATCATTTTAAAAGCCAAGAATATGCCCTCTCAAATCTAACTAAATCTCGTTATGATGAACAAACCTGGGTGCAGTCTGGTCCCTCTGTAGAGGTAGGTATGGCTATATTTATTTATTTATATTACACACACAGTATGGTGCAGTTATAGACAGCTGTGAAGAAATGCTGTAAAGTATGAATGCCTTCAATAAAATATATTTTAATTGTTTTTGTTTTTATAAATTTACAAAACGCAGACTGAACAAACATAAGAATAATCAAATCAATATTTGGTGTGACTACCCTTCAATCAGCATCAATTCAGACACAGTGGTTGGGTAACGTTGAGAAGTGTAGATGCAGTGGTTGGGTAACATTGAGGAGTGTAGACGCAGTGGTTGGGTAACATTCAGGAGTGTAGACGCAGTGGTTGGGTAACATTGAGGAGTGTAGACGCAGTGGTTGGGTAACGTTGAGGAGTGTAGACGCAGTGGTTGGGTAACGTTGAGCAGTGTAGATGCAGTGGTTGGGTAACATTGAGGAGTGTAGACGCAGTGGTTGGGTAACATTGAGGAGTGTAGAGGCAGTGGTTGGGTAACGTTGAGCAGTGTAGACGCAGTGGTTGGGTAACATTGAGGAGTGTAGACGCAGTGGTCTGGTAACGTTGAGGAGTGTAGACCCAGTGGTTGGGTAACGTTGAGGAGTGTAGACGCAGTGGTTGGGTAACATTGAGGAGTGTAGACGCAGTGGTCAGGTAACGTTGAGGAGTGTAGACGCAGTGGTCTGGTAACGTTGAGCAGTGTAGACGCAGTGGTCAGGTAACGTTGAGGAGTGTAGACGCAGTGGTCTGGTAACGTTGAGGAGTGTAGATGCAGTGGTCAGGTAACGTTGAGGAGTGTAGACACAGTGGTCGGGTAACATTGAGGAGTGTAGACGCAGTGGTCGGGTAACGTTGAGGAGTGTAGACGCAGTGGTCGGGTAACGTTGAGGAGTGTAGACGCAGTGGTCTGGTAACGTTGAGGAGTGTAGACGCAGTGGTCAGGTAACGTTGAGGAGTGTAGACGCAGTGGTCTGGTAACGTTGAGGAGTGTAGATGCAGTGGTCAGGTAACGTTGAGGAGTGTAGACGCAGTGGTCTGGTAACGTTGAGGAGTGTAGACGCAGTGGTCTGGTAACGTTGAGCAGTGTAGATGCAGTGGTTGGGTAACGTTGAGGAGTGTAGACGCAGTGGTTGGGTAACATTGAGGAGTGTAGAGGCAGTGGTTGGGTAACGTTGAGCAGTGTAGACGCAGTGGTTGGGTAACATTGAGGAGTGTAGACGCAGTGGTCTGGTAACGTTGAGGAGTGTAGACCCAGTGGTTGGGTAACGTTGAGGAGTGTAGACGCAGTGGTTGGGTAACATTGAGGAGTGTAGACGCAGTGGTCAGGTAACGTTGAGGAGTGTAGACGCAGTGGTCTGGTAACGTTGAGCAGTGTAGACGCAGTGGTCAGGTAACGTTGAGGAGTGTAGATGCAGTGGTCAGGTAACGTTGAGTGTAGACGCAGTGGTCGGGTAACGTTGAGGAGTGTAGACGCAGTGGTCTGGTAACGTTGAGGAGTGTAGACGCAGTGGTCAGGTAACGTTGAGGAGTGTAGACGCAGTGGTCTGGTAACGTTGAGGAGTGTAGATGCAGTGGTCAGGTAACGTTGAGGAGTGTAGACGCAGTGGTCTGGTAACGTTGAGGAGTGTAGATGCAGTGGTCGAGTAAAGTTGAGGAGTGTAGATGCAGTGGTCTTGTAACGTTGAGGAGTGTAGACGCAGTGGTTGGGTAACGTTGAGGAGTGTAGACGCAGTGGTCTGGTAACGTTGAGGAGTGTAGACGCAGTGGTCAGGTAACGTTGAGGAGTGTAGACGCAGTGGTCTGGTAACGTTGAGGAGTGTAGATGCAGTGGTCGAGTAAAGTTGAGGAGTGTAGATGCAGTGGTCTTGTAACGTTGAGGAGTGTAGACGCAGTGATCGGGTAATGTTGAGGAGTGTAGACGCAGTGGTCGGGTAACATTGAGGAGTGTAGACACAGTGATCGGGTAATGTTGAGGAGTGTAGACGCAGTGGTCGGGTAACATTGAGGAGTGTAGATGCAGTGATCGGGTAATGTTGAGGAGTGTAGACGCAGTGGTCTGGTAATGTTGAGGAGTGTAGACGCAGTGGTCTGGTAATGTTGAGGAGCGTAGACGCAGTGGTCAAGTAAAGTTGAGGAGTGTAGACGCAGTGGTCGGGTAACATTGAGGAGTGTAGACGCAGTGGTCGGGTAATGTTGAGGAGTGTAGACGCAGTGGTTGGGTAACATTGAGGAGTGTAGACGCAGTGGTCTGGTAACGTTGAGGAGTGTAGATGCAGTGGTCGGGTAATGTTGAGGAGTGTAGACGCAGTGGTCGGGTAACGTTGAGGAGTGTAGACGCAGTGGTTGGGTAACATTGAGGAGTGTAGACGCAGTGGTCGGGTAATGTTGAGGAGTGTAGACGCAGTGGTCTGGTAACGTTGAGGAGTGTAGACGCAGTGGTCGGGTAATGTTGAGGAGTGTAGACGCAGTGGTCGGGTAACATTGAGGAGTGTAGACACAGTGATCGGGTAATGTTGAGGAGCGTAGACGCAGTGGTCGAGTAAAGTTGAGGAGTGTAGACACAGTGGTCAGGTAAAGTTGAGGAGTATCTCATGGGACCCCCTACTGACCCCAGGCCCTCAGGCAGTGCCTGAGTTTCCAAATAGTCAGTCCACCCCTGCTCCCTAGAGATCAATCTCTGTTGTACATACTATTTTGTGATGTAACAATGCATACTACCAGCCCTGTGAAGCAAACTCTAGTTCTTGTCCTTATTGTTACGTTTCTTTTTTCTTGCAAACCTGCAGTTGCAGGACTCTGTGCTGTAAAACTTCAATAAAAACTATTGAACAGGCAATGTGAAATATTTGACTGTAGCAGGAGGCAGTTAGTTGGAGGAAGGTCTGGAGAGTGGTACAATAATGAGTGTGTGCAGGCAACTGTGAAGCATGGTGGAGGTTCCTTGCAAGTTTGGGACTGCAGTTCTGCAAATTGAGTTGGAGATTTGGTCAGGATCCATGATGTCCTCAGTGCTGAGAAATACAAGCAGATACTTCTCCATCAAGTCATACCATCAGGGAGGTGTGTGATTGGCTCCAAATTTATTCTGCAGCAAAACAACCATCCCAAACATACAACCAATGTCATTAAGAACTACCTTCAGTGTAAAGAAGAAAAAGGAGTCCTGGAAGTGATGGTTTGGCCCCCACAGAGCCCCAATCTCACCATCATGGGGTCTGTCTGGGATTAGGGCTTAGTCTTCAAAGATGTACAATACATAGAACAACCTACCTGCCGAGTTTCTTCAAAAACTGTGCGCATGTCTACCATGAGGAAATGATGCTGTTTTGAAGGCAAATATTGATTTGATTTGCATTTCTCTTCTGCTTAGTTACTTTACATTTATTTACATATATATATATACAAATATAGGGCGAGTCACTCCTTTTGTATCCTAATCCAACTTTAATCCGTGGAGATGTATCACTGTTGGGCTCCCAAACATCCACCAATAAAGACATAAAAAGAGTGAGGATACATACACCAAATTGCAATAATCTTTACTTCAAAGAAGCATCTTCATACAAAAAACAATCCACATAGCATATACCAACTGCATAGTTTCAAGCGTCACTGTTCTTCATCAAGATGTAGATAAGTGTTCTCTAAATTCTATGGTACTATTACTCACACAGGGTGTAGCCACATAGGTGATTACCCTCCACCCGGAATATATAATTAACCCTACACTCCTGTCTGAACATTTAGGCAATATACCAAAAATGTCTCCAGGAATTACAACATTTGCTCTGCAACTATTGCAGAGCAATATATATATATATATATATATACAGTGGGGTAAAAAAGTATTTAGTCCCCACCAATGGTACAAGTTCTCCCACTTACAAAGATGAGAGAGGCCTGTAATTGGCATCATAGGGAGACCTCAACTATGAGAGACAAAATGAGAAAACAAATCCAGACAATCACATTGGCTGATCTGGAAAGAATTGATTTGCAAATTATGGTGGAAAATAAGTATTTGGTGAATATGAAAAGTTCATGTCAATACTTTGTTATATATCCTTTGTTGGCAATGACAGAGGTCAGACGTTTCCTGGAAGTCCTCACAAGGTTGGCACACACTGTTGCTGGTATGTTGGCCCATCCTCCATGCAGATCTCCTCTAGAGCAGTGATGTTTTGGGGCTGTCGCTGGGCAACACGGACTTTCAACTCCCTCCAAAGGGACCCAATTGGTGGAGGACTAAATACTTTTTTGCCCCACTGTATATATATATATATATAAAAACAACATTGTGAAATATATCTGTGCCTGCTATTCTTTTACATTGACAAAAGTTTAAGATTAAGAAAAACTAGCAGAAGTGTGTGCATTCCTGGATAGGAAATCGCAAATAATGAAAAACTAGTGATAGAAAAAGTATGCAGCGCTGATCAAAAATAAAAGGGCTAACTAAAATCCAGTAACAAGATAAATAGTGAATGGATAAATGATAATATCAAATGATACACACGAAAATGATCATATAGAACTGAAAACATTGCACTAATAAAATATATAAATTGTACTATAAATATATGATCATATAAAAAAATAAAATACATAAAGTGCCAACAAGGAAACAATCCAGTAATGTTATGGCTGGATAAACTGTGAACAGTGAGCAAAAATAAGTACACTAAATAGTGCACCTAAAGGTGTATCTGCATATAAATCGATAAAGCTCATAAAGTGCTACAATAGTGTTCAGTAGTCTGTAATCGAGTACAATCGTGACTGGATGAGAATCAGAACGATTTCAAACTTCAAACCCAATAGTGATATGGTGGTTGGGATTAAGGATGACTCCAGTGCCTGTGACATCAGGTGGTGAACAATTAATATGTGCTTGCTCTTTCCAGAAGCGCAAGTCATATGCGCATGAAGTATTAATTTCCAAGCGACACCCTGGTGGTCATCATGGATCTGGTCAGGACAGAAGGGGGCTCCATTGGCACACTCATAGGGGAATCACTCCACACACGTCCAACAAACCAATCCAGCACAGGGGATGGGGAAGGAACTGCTCCTTAAAACCCGAATTCAGCTCAACCACGGCTCTAATGGATGTCAATCTTCCTCCTTAAAATGGCTCAGTAAACCAGGCCATCAGACAGGAATCATATAGTGAAGTAATTCTTTATTTGGGTCAAGTATTCCAGGTAAAAACAGAAGCAAACAGAAATCCAGCTTACATGAATAATCAAGATGGCCGCCGGACCAACATGCGGCCTCGGCGGCGTGACGTCAGCACGGCAAGGCTCCTCACTGACGCGTTTTGTGCGACAGCGCGTTTTCGAAGGGATGGCATTCGAAAACGTACGAAACGCGTGTGGAATGACTCCCCTGTTATATGAGTGTGCCAATGGAGCCCCCTTCTGTCCTGACCAGATCCATGATGACCACCAGGGTGTTGCTTGGAAATTAATACTTCATGCGCATGTGACTTGCGCTTCTGGTAAGAGCAAGCACATATTAATTGTTCACCACCTGATGTCACGGGCACTGGAGTCACCCTTAATCCCAACCACCATATCACTATTGGGTTTGAAGTTTGAAATCGTTCTGATTCTCATCCAGTCACGATTGTACTCGATTACAGACTACTGAGCACTATTGTAGCACTTTATGAGCTTTATCGATTTATATGCAGATACACCTTTAGGTGCACTATTTAGTGTACTTATTTTTGCTCACTGTTCACAGTTTATCCAGCCATAACATTACTGGATTGTTTCGTTGTTGGCACTTTATGTATTTTATTTTTTTATATGATCATATATTTATAGTACAATTTATATATTCTATTAGTGCAATATTTTCAGTTCTATATTATCATTTTCGTGTGTATCGTTTGATATTATCGTTTATCCATTCACTATTTATTTTGTTACTGGATTTTAGTTAGCCCTTTTATTTTTGATAAGCGCTGCATACTTTTTCTATCATTTTGTTTGGAGGAATTAGGGGTTCTATCATTTTATGCTAGCAGCTTTTGGATTTGATGTGATTTTATAGTGCGCTCACCTATTCCCTCTTTATAAATGAAAAACTAGTGTTGTAATAAGCAGTACATGCAGGTGAAGAGTACAGTTGGCATGACAATAAGTAGCATTTACAGGAGAGGAGTGTGGAGGTATGATAGTGATCGGTATGTACAGGAGAGGAGTGTGGAGGTATGACAGTGATCTGTATGTACAGAAGAGGAGTGTGGAGGTATGATAGTGATCGGTATGTACAGAAGAGGAGTGTGGAGGTATGATAGTGATCGGTATGTACAGGAGAGGAGTGTGGAGGTATGACAGTGATCGGTATGTACAGGAGAGGAGTGTGGAGGTATGACAGTGATCGGTGTGTACAGGAGAGGAGTGTAGGGGGTATGACAGTGATGGGTATGTACAGGAGAGGAGTGTGGGGGGTATGACAGTGATCGGTATGTACAGGAGAGGAGTGTGGAGGTATGACAGTGATCGGTATGTACAGGAGATGAGTGTGGAGGTATGACAGTGATCGGTATGTATAGGAGAGGAGTGTGGAGGTATGACAGTGATCGGTATGTACAGGAGAGGAGTGTGGGAGGTATGACAGTGATCGGTATGTACAGGAGAGGAGTGTGGGGGGTATGACAGTGATCGGTATGTACAGGAGAGGAGTGTGGGGGGGTATGACAGTGGTCGGTATGTAAAGGAGATGAGTGTGGGGGGGTATGACAGTGATCGGTATGTACAGGAGAGGAGTGTGGGGGGGGGTATGACAGTGATCGGTATGTACAGGAGAGGAGTGTGGAGGTATGACAGTGATCGGTATGTACAGGAGAGGAGTGTGGGGGGGTATGACAGTGGTCGGTATGTAAAGGAGATGAGTGTGGGGGGGTATGACAGTGATCGGTATGTACAGGAGAGGAGTGTGGGGGGGGGTATGACAGTGATCGGTATGTACAGGAGAGGAGTGTGGAGGTATGACAGTGATCGGTATGTACAGGAGAGGAGTGGGGGGGTATGACAGTGATCGGTATGTACAGGAGAGGAGTGTGGAGGTATGACAGTGATCGGTATGTACAGGAGAGGAGTGTGGAGGTATGACAGTGATCTGTATGTACAGGAGAGGAGTGTGGGGGTATGACAGTGATCGGTATGTACAGGAGAGGAGTGTGGGGGGGGGGGGTATGACAGTGATCGGTATGTACAGGAGAGGAGTGTGGGGGGTATGACAGTGATCGGTATGTACAGGAGAGGAGTGGGGGGGTATGACAGTGATCGGTATGTACAGGAGAGGAGTGTGGAGGTATGACAGTGATCGGTATGTACAGGAGAGGAGTGTGGAGGTATGACAGTGATCGGTATGTACAGGAGAGGAGTACGGAGGTATGACAGTGATCGGTATGTACAGGAGAGGAGTGTGGAGGTATGACAGTGATCGGTATGTACAGGAGAGGAGTGTGGAGGTATGACAGTGATCGGTATGTACAGGAGAGGAGTGTGGAGGTATGACAGTGATCGGTATGTACAGGAGAGGAGTGTGGAGGTATGACAGTGATCGGTATGTACAGGAGAGGAGTGTGGAGGTATGACAGTGATCGGTATGTACAGGAGAGGAGTGTGGAGGTATGACAGTGATCGGTATGTACAGGAGAAGAGTGTGGGGGGTATGACAGTGATCGGTATGTACAGGAGAGGAGTGTGGAGGGTATGACAGTGATCGGTATGTACAGGAGAGGAGTGTGGAGGTGTGACAGTGATCGGTATGTACAGGAGAGGAGTGTGGAGGTGTGACAGTGATCGGTATGTACAGGAGAGGAGTGTGGAGGTATGACAGTGATCGGTATGTACAGGAGAGGAGTGTGGAGGTATGACAGTGATCCGTATGTACAGGAGAAGAGTGTGGGAGGTATGACAGTGATCGGTATGTACAGGAGAGGAGTGTGGGAGGTATGACAGTGATCGGTACGTACAGGAGAGGAGTGTGGAGGGTGTGACAGTGATCGGTACGTACAGGAGAGGAGTGTGGAGGGTATGACAGTGATCGGTACGTATAGGAGAGGAGTGTGGAGGTATGACAGTGATCGGTATGTACAGGAGAGGAGTGTGGAGGTATGACAGTGATCGGTATGTACAGGAGAGGAGTGTGGAGGTATGACAGTGATCGGTATGTACAGGAGAGGAGTGGGGGAGGTATGACAGTGATCGGTATGTACAGGAGAGGAGTACGGAGGTATGACAGTGATCGGTATGTACAGGAGAGGAGTGTGGGAGGTATGACAGTGATCGGTATGTACAGGAGAGGAGTGTGGAGGTATGACGGTGATCGGTATGTACAGGAGAGGAGTGTGGGGTGTATGACAGTGATCGGTATGTACAGGAGAGGAGTGTGGGGGTATGACGGTGATTGGTATGTACAGGAGAGGAGTGTGGAGGTATGACAGTGATCGGTATGTACAGGAGAGGAGTGTGGGGGGTATAACAGTGATCGGTATGTACAGGAGAGGAGTGTGGGGGGTATAACAGTGATCGGTATGTACAGGAGAGGAGTGTGGAGGTATGACAGTGATCGGTATGTACAGGAGAGGAGTGTGGAGGTATGACAGTGATCGGTATGTACAGGAGAGGAGTGTGGAGGTATGACAGTGATCGGTATGTACAGGAGAGGAGTGTGGAGGTATGACAGTGATCGGTATGTACAGGAGAGGAGTGTGGGGGGTATAACAGTGATCGGTATGTACAGGAGAGGAGTGTGGAGGTATGACAGTGATCGGTATGTACAGGAGAGGAGTACGGAGGTATGACAGTGATGAGTATGTACAGGAGAGGAGTGTGGGAGGTATGACAGTGATCGGTATGTACAGGAGAGGAGTACGGACGTATGACAGTGATCTGTATGTACAGGAGAGGAGTACGGAGGTATGACAGTGATCGGTATGTACAGGAGAGGAGTACGGAGGTATGACAGTGATGGGTATGTACAGGAGAGGAGTGTGGAGGTATGACAGTGATGGGTATGTACAGGAGAGGAGTGTGGGGGGTATGACAGTGATCGGTATGTACAGGAGAGGAGTGTGGAGGTATGACAGTGATGGGTATGTACAGGAGAGGAGTGTGGGAGGTATGACAGTGATCGGTATGTACAGGAGAGGAGTACGGACGTATGACAGTGATCGGTATGTACAGGAGAGGAGTGTGGACGTATGACAGTGATCGGTATGTACAGGAGAGGAGTACGGACGTATGACAGTGATCGGTATGTACAGGAGAGGAGTGTGGGAGGTATGACAGTGATCGGTATGTACAGGAGAGGAGTGTGGAGGTATGACAGTGATCGGTATGTACAGGAGAGGAGTACGGACGTATGACAGTGATCGGTATGTACAGGAGTGGAGTACGGACGTATGACAGTGATGGGTATGTACAGGAGAGGAGTACGGACGTATGACAGTGATCGGTATGTACAGGAGAGGAGTGTGGGAGGTATGACAGTGATCGGTATGTACAGGAGAGGAGTACGGAGGTATGACAGTGATCGGTATGTACAGGAGAGGAGTGTGGGGGGTATGACAGTGATTGGTATGTACAGGAGAGGAGTGGGGGAGGTATGACAGTGATCGGTATGTACAGGAGAGGAGTGTGGGGGGTATGACAGTGATCGGTATGTACAGGAGAGGAGTGGGGGAGGTATGACAGTGATCGGTATGTACAGGAGAGGAGTACGGAGGTATGACAGTGATCGGTACGTACAGGAGAGGAGTACGGAGGTATGACAGTGATCTGTATGTACAGGAGAGGAGTGTAGAGGTATGACAGTGGGCAGTATGCAAGCACCTTTCCCAGCACAATTCCTTCCCCAAATCTCCCATCTTAGAAAAAATCTGCCCCCCCCCCCCAGCTTCACACTCCTAGCTCAAATTCCCCCCCCCCCCCCCATCTTAGATTCCACCTCCCGAGCGCAAATCAACTACCCTCTCTTATCATCCCCCTTTTCTCCACATCCATCTCCGCTCCCCTAGTCATCTCCCAAGCCTCAAATTCCACCTGCCCGGCATGAATCTTCTTCTCCCAGATCTTTACTTTTAACAAAAATACCCCCCATTACCCTCCTAGCACAGATCTTCTCCCCCAAATCCCCTTCTCAGGACCTGGATGTGATTCTGGGACCTTTGTGGTGTCTGGCTGTAGGTGTTTCTTGCTGAGCCTCCTGAGATGCCAGACAGGTCCCTGCCTGATCTTTTGGACAACCTTGCCGTGTCTCTTGTTCTAGTGAACCTTGAATTCCTTGCTCCTCCCATCGACTTCCTATTTAAGAAATGTCTCTGCACTTCCTATTTGCCATGTTGTGCTCCTTCCAGCTGATATGTTGCTCCTTGCATACCTGCCACCATCCATACCTTCACTACCACTTATTATCAACCCTTAGCTTGTTCACAGACTACCCTTCCATCTGATCCCATCTAAGTCACGTTTTGGCTTGTTCATGGATTACGCTTCTGCTTGTTCCTTATCTGCTTCATTTGTTACCTGAGCCCCGCTTGCTCTTTTCCTGTTGTGCAATCCAGAGGGCCACTGTGACGGGAGTCACTTTGGGTGGGGGGGCCCATGGAACCCAGCTCACTTTGGAGAGGTGGGGAGACCCCTGTCCCAGCTCCCCATATCCCTCTTATGTGTAAGTCACCCTGTGCCTGTTAGGGGTACAGGGTGATCTGTTCTAATATTGGGGTGGGGGGTTGTTGATTGTTTAATGCCATGTGGTTGCATCCCATTGTTCTATTGTTTGTCTGACTTGGGAGCAAACTATTATGGGATGTATGTGTTTGTGTGTATTGGCTTGATGGGGGGGGGTGTCTCCAGCAACCCTCCCTCCTGATGGGACTGTCTGCTGGTGTGAAGTTTGAATACCAGTGTATATACAGTATCTTGTATCTGTGTTCAAATAAACTAGTCTACCTCCTGGTTTACTTCAAGATTGGTGTCATCTAGTCTTGTATGGTCGGCTGTGGTTGGTGTTCAGACGGGGAAGCGGTATTATAATGGAAGTACTCAAGAGCAGTCTGGGTCGGTTCCGTTACAGCCGCTACCTGGTACTAGCATGCAGCAAAACCCATCTTCATCATCAGGAGCTCTGGTGAAGACCAGCTTGTGCTTAGATCCCACATCATCCATTAGGTGAACTTGCGTATGTATTTCCAGCTGATTGCTCATGAACCTCTACTGCTACGGCCACTGGCCTCCGCGCCTGATCCCTGACTGTGACAGCCCCTCCCATATGGAAGAAAAATATATTTGAAGTATATTTTAAGAATATTCTTCCCAAATATATTGGCATATATTAGAAATGCTACAATTTTGGCCGTATTCAAAATATTTCAAAATATATTTATATATATATATATATATATTTATATATATATATATATATATATGTGTGTGTGTATCTACTGCATGTTGAAATACGTTTTTATTACAAAATATATGAAAAATATTTTTAAAAATGCATTTCAAATATACTGTATGTCTTTAAAAATACAGATCTACATTTTTGGAATGCATTTACAAATATATATATAAAAAATATATGTTAAAATTACTGTTTTATATGTTAAAAAAAATCTGAAGAATATATTTAAAAAATATATATTTACATATATTTGTAAATGCATTCCAAAAATGTAGATCTGTATTTTTAAAGACATACAGTATATTTGAAATGCATTTTTTTAAATATTTTATATATATTTTGTAATAACAACACTTTTCAACATGTAGTGTGTGTGTGTGTATATATATATATATATATATATATATATATATATACATATACAGTTGTGTTCAAAATAATAGCAGTGTGTTGAAAAAAGTGACTAAAGCTGAAAATCCTTCTAATCCTTTTATTTCCATCCACACAAATGCATTGGGAACACGACACATTCTATTCCAAATCACAACATGAAGAAAAATACATCAAATTTGTGTTGTTCCTCTAAAAAAAATGGAAGAAAAGTGAATATTAGACGGTTCAAAAAAATGGCCGTGTTTGTATTCTTCTTTACAAACTCCAACATTCACTATATAAACTGAGAAATGTTTGAAGATTTTGCTTTCCTTTGAATGACTTCATGAATATTTGGTTGTAGTCGCACTGTTTCTGAGAACTGCTGTACATCTGTGTTGCATGGAGTCCCCCAACTTCTGGCCCCTGTGATCAGGTATTCCAGCCCAGGATGATTGGACCACATTCCACAGTTCTTCTCTATTTCTTGGTTTGGCCTCAGAAACGGCATTTTTGATGTCACCCCACAAGTTTTCTATTGGATGAAGATCCGGGGATTGGGCTGGCCACTCCATAACGTCCATCTTGTTGGTCTGGAACCAAGATGTTGCACCTTTACTGGTGTGTTTGGGGTCGTTGTCTTGTTGGAACACCCATTTCAAGGGCATTTCCTCTTCAGCATAAGGCAGCATGACCTCTTCAAGTATTCTGATGGATTCAAACTGATCCATGATCCCTGGTATGCGATAAATAGGCCCAACACCGTAGTATGAGAAACATCCCCATATCATGATGCTTGCACCACCATGCTTCACGGTCTTCACAGTGTACTGTGGATGGAATTCAGTGTTTGGGGGTCGTCTGACAAACTGTCTCCGCCCACTAGACCCAAAAAGAACAATCTTACTTTCATCAGTCCACAAAATGTTCCTCCATTTCTCTTTAGGCCGGTCAATGTGCTCTTTGGCAGATTGTAACCTCTTCAGCACATGTCTTTTTCCCAACAGTGGGACTTTGCGGGGACTTCTTGCAGATAGCTTGGCTTCACATCGGTGTCTTCTAATTGTAACAGTCCTCACAGGGAACGTCACACCTTCTTTCATCTTCCTGGAGCTGATTGTTGGCTGAGTCCGCCCCATTTTGGCTATTCTTCTATCCATTCCAATGGTAGTTTTTCGCTTTCTTCCACGTCTTTCAGGTTTTGGTTGCCATTTTAAAGCATTTGCCATCATTTTAGCTGAGCAGCCGATCATTTTCTGCACTTCTTTATATGTTTTCCCCTCTCCAATCAACTTTTTAATCAAGGTACGCTGTTCTTCTGAACAATGTCTGGAACGACCCATTTTCCTCAGAATTTCAGAGAGAAATGCCCTGTAACCAGCATGTCCAACATTTGCTGCCTTCCTTCCTTAAATAAGGGCAATCATTGCCACCTGTTTTTCAAAGAATGAATGACCTCACTAATAGAACTCCACACGGCTATTATTGTGAACACGCCCCTTTCAATGAGTGATTCAATGACACAGAATCAGCAGCATGCATGTCATGACTGTTGGGTCTGTTGGATTTCTATGACTCTACTACACCTGCTAGGAAATTATTTGCCATGTAGAAATATCATTTCCACCAAAAACAGAGATTGATCCGGTTAGTGATGTCTGACTGATATTATTTTCAACACAACTGTGTATATATATATATATTGAAATATATTTTGAAATATATTGAATATGGACAAAATTGTAGCAATTCAAATACATTATTCTTCCATGTGGGCTCCTCCACCAATCCCCCCTGCCAGCGCTAATCTTCCATCCTCTCCCAATCCCCAGTCTTAGCACAAATCCCCCCCCCCCCCCAAATTTCACCTCCCCAGCACTAAATGACCCTCTTTTAGCACAAATCATCCCCTGTCCCCCAAATTCCTCCTCCTAGCACAAATTCCTTCTGCTCCAAGTTTCATGCCCCCTCCAGTAGAAATCTTCTTTCTCTAGATCCCCCCCCCATCACCCACTTGCCAGAAATTCTCTCCCCTAAATCCCCTCTCTTAGGGCTTGTCCACATGTGGCTTGCTCTTCAGAACGCATTTGACAGGTGGTAAGAAGGTGTTATGTCACCTCCTCGCCCAGGGGTGTATTTACCACAAGGCAAACAAGGCACTTGTCTAGGGCAGCATTTTTCAGAGGGGCAGCACCTCCCCTCAGAAAAAGGGATGAAAGAAGGGACACACAAGCCATGGGGACCAGGTGGGATCCATAAGAGGCTGTGGACTGCTTGATGGTCTATGTAGAGCCTGACTCCCGTTCCCGGGGATGTCCGCAGCTGTGAAGATGAGTGTGGAAGGCTCTCCCAGGTGGGGGGCAGAGGTGTTGTTGGTCAATATCAGGCTCTCTCCACAGCAGGGGGAAGGGGGGGTTGTGTTGGTCCGTGTCCGTGGGGCAGAATATTTTTGTGTTGCCTAGGGCAGCACAGAAGCTAAATACACCCCTGACCTCACCTCCTGCTTTAACCCCATAAATGCAGCACTTCTGCACCACAATTATGTACATTGCACATTGTTGTGCTGCGGCCCCACAGACTTGCACTAGTTGAATTCAGCGGGGTACTGCCTGCCGAATGCCACATGCTGGTAAATTTTGGCAGCAACTCCAGTATATATACAGCTGTGAGCTGTGTCATGTCAGTGTTCACACTGGAGGTCAAGGGGTGGTAAAACCGGAGCTCAATATGCTCTCTTAGCGCCAATACTCCCCCCATCTTCCCTCTTAGCACCAATACTCCCCCCATCTTCCCTCTTAGCACCAATACTCCCCCCTATCTTCCCTCTTAGCACCAATACTCCCCCCATCTTCCCTCTTAGCACCAATACTCCCTCCTATCTTCCCTCTTAGCACCAATACTCCCCCCTATCTTCCCTCTTAGCACCAATACTCCCCCCTATCTTCCCTCTTAGCACCAATACTCCCCCCATCTTCCCTCTTAGCACCAATACTCCCCCCATCTTCCCTCTTAGCACCAATACTCCCCCCTATCTTCCCTCTTAGCACCAATACTCCCTCCCTATCTTCCCTCTTAGCACCAATACTCCCCCCTATCTTCCCTCTTAGCAGCAATACTCCCCCCTATCTTCCCTCTTAGCACCAATACTCCCCCCATCTTCCCTCTTAGCACCAATACTCCCCCCTATCTTCCCTCTTAGCACCAATACTCCCCCCTATCTTCCCTCTTAGCACCAATATTCCCCCCTATCTTCCCTCTTAGCACCAATACTCCCCCCTATCTTCCCTCTTAGCACCAATACTCCCTCCCTATCTTCCCTCTTAGCACCAATACTCCCCCCTATCTTCCCTCTTAGCACCAATACTCCCCCCTATCTTCCCTCTTAGCACCAATACTCCCCCCTATCTTCTCTCTTAGCACCAATACTCCCCCCTATCTTCCCTCTTAGCATTAATACTCCCTTCATCTTCTCTTTTAGCACCGATATTCCTCCCTGAGAAGGAGCCTAGGGTAGGCTGCAGCAGTGGAGGGGGTTTAAGGTTCAAAGATGCATCAGGAGATGTGGCCCTGGGTGCCCGACACTAGTGACTCCCCGAACATACAGTATGTGTGTGTGATGGCTGCCTTTTGTGCTCAGAAAATCAGCTTTGTCATATGTGTGTACTACATGCTTCCTCAGTACTAGGCTATATGCACTTATTTATAATCAGCTTTATTTCCCTTCCCATAGTCTGAGGAAAAGCCCGATAATTTTGTTGCACCGATTGTAGATGGAAGAACATACAGGTACAGTTTTCTCCCTTTTATTACATTCTGACCATTGAGACAACTGGAGATCCATGATCACAGAACAAATACTTCACTATATAAAGTGTTCATATACAGTCTGATTCGCAGATTATATTTTAATTGTGTCATTAGGAGTCAAAGGCAGAGTTCAGAGGTCAGTAGCAAGTGACGCAGAGTTCAGAGGTCAGTAGCAAGTGACTCAGAGTTCAGAGGTCAGTAGTAAGTGACGCAGAGTTCAGAGGTCAGTAGTAGGTGACGCAGAGTGCAGAGGTCAGTAGCAAGTGACGCAGAGTTCAGAGGTCAGTAGCAAGTGACGCAGAGTTCAGAGGTCAGTAGTAGGTGACGCAGAGTTCAGAGGTCAGTAGTAAGTGACGCAGAGTTCAGAGGTCAGTAGTAGGTGACGCAGAGTTCAGAGGTCAGTAGTAAGTGACGCAGAGTTCAGAGGTCAGTAGTAAGTGACGCAGAGTTCAGAGGTCAGTAGTAGGTGACTCAGAGTTCAGAGGTCAGTAGTAAGTGACGCAGAGTTCAGAGGTCAGTAGTAGGTGACGCAGAGTTCAGAGGTCAGTAGTAAGTGACGCAGAGTTCAGAGGTCAGTAGTAGGTGACTCAGAGTTCAGAGGTCAGTAGTAGGTGACGCAGAGTTCAGAGGTCAGTAGTAGGTGACTCAGAGTTCAGAGGTCAGTAGTAAGTGACTCAGAGTTCAGAGGTCAGTAGTAAGTGACGCAGAGTTCAGAGGTCAGTAGTAGGTGACGCAGAGTTCAGAGGTCAGTAGCAAGTGACTCAGAGTTCAGAGGTCAGTAGCAAGTGACTCAGAGTTCAGAGGTCAGTAGCAAGTGACGCAGAGTTCAGAGGTCAGTAGCAAGTGACGCAGAGTTCACAGGTCAGTAGCAAGTGACGCAGAGTTCACAGGTCAGTAGAAAGGGACGCAGAGTTCAGAGGTCAGTAGCAAGTGACGCAGAGTTCAGAGGTCAGTAGCAAGTGACGCAGAGTTCAGAGGTCAGTAGTAAGTGACGCAGAGTTCAGAGGTCAGTAGTAGGTGACTCAGAGTTCAGAGGTCAGTAGTAAGTGACGCAGAGTTCAGAGGTCAGTAGTAAGTGACTCAGAGTTCAGAGGTCAGTAGTAAGTGACTCAGAGTTCAGAGGTCAGTAGTAAGTGACGCAGAGTTCAGAGGTCAGTAGTAGGTGACGCAGAGTTCAGAGGTCAGTAGCAAGTGACTCAGAGTTCAGAGGTCAGTAGTAAGTGACGCAGAGTTCAGAGGTCAGTAGTAGGTGACGCAGAGTGCAGAGGTCAGTAGCAAGTGACGCAGAGTTCAGAGGTCAGTAGCAGGTGACGCAGAGTTCAGAGGTCAGTAGCAAGTGACGCAGAGTTCACAGGTCAGTAGCAAGTGACGCAGAGTTCAGAGGTCAGTAGCAAGTGACGCAGAGTTCACAGGTCAGTAGAAAGGGACGCAGAGTTCAGAGGTCAGTAGCAAGTGACGCAGAGTTCAGAGGTCAGTAGTAAGTGACGCAGAGTTCAGAGGTCAGTAGTAAGTGACGCAGAGTTCAGAGGTCAGTAGTAAGTGACGCAGAGTTCAGAGGTCAGTAGTAGGTGACGCAGAGTTCAGAGGTCAGTAGCAAGTGACGCAGAGTTCAGAGGTCAGTAGCAAGTGACGCAGAGTTCAGAGGTCAGTAGCAAGTGACGCAGAGTTCACAGGTCAGTAGCAAGTGACGCAGAGTTCAGAGGTCAGTAGCAAGTGACGCAGAGTTCACAGGTCAGTAGAAAGGGACGCAGAGTTCAGAGGTCAGTAGCAAGTGACGCAGAGTTCAGAGGTCAGTAGTAGGTGACGCAGAGTTCAGAGGTCAGTAGCAGGTGACGCAGAGTTCAGAGGTCAGTAGTAGGTGACTCAGAGTTCAGAGGTGAGTAGTAAGTGACGCAGAGTTCAGAGGTCAGTAATAAGTGACGTAGATTTCAGAGGTCAGTAGTAAGTGACGCAGAGTTCAGAGGTCATTAATAAGTGACGCACTTTGCGAATGGCCCCGTAGTCTTCTGGGGCCTGTCATGTGCCCCAGAAGACTACGGGGAGAACAATTTCCACTTCCGATTATCTAGGCCAGCCTTTCTCAATCTTTTCAATGAGGAATCCTTGACATAACTTTCCAGTCTCAGGGAACCCCTGCTAAAAATGACTTTATCTACAATTCATGATACATCAGTGTGATAGTCAGATGTAAGAATGCTCCTTACATTGGTGATCAGAGGGAAGAATGTCCCTTACATTGGGGGTCAGTGGGAAGAATGTCCCTTACATTGGGGGTCAGTGGGAAGAATGTCCCTTACATTGGAGGTCAGTGGGAAGAATGTCCCTTACATTGGTGGTCAGTGGGAAGAATGTCCCTTACATTGGTGATCAGTGGGAAGAATGTCCCTTACATTGGTGGTCAGTGGGAAGAATGTCCCTTACATTGGTGGTCAGTGGGAAGAATGTCCCTTACATTGGTGGTCAGTGGGAAGAATGTCCCTTACATTGGTGGTCAGTGGGAAGAATGTCCCTTACATTGGGGGTCAGTGGGAAGAATGTCCCTTACATTGGTGGTCAGTGGGAAGAATGTCCCTTACATTGGGGGTCAGTGGGAAGAATGTCCCTTACATTGGTGATCAGAGGGAAGAATGTCCCTTACATTGGGGGTCAGTGGGAAGAATGTCCCTTACATTGGTGGTCAGTGGGAAGAATGTCCCTTACATTGGAGGTTAGTGGGAAGAATGTCCCTAACATTGGGGGTCAGTGGCAAGAATGTCACTTACATTGGGGGTCAGAGGGAAGAATGTCCCTTACATTGGTGATCAGTGGGAAGAATGTCTCTTACATTGGTGATCAGTGGGAAGAATGTCCCTTACAATGGTGATCAGTGGGAAGAATGTCCCTTACATTGGTGGTCAGTGGGAAGAATGTCCCTTACATTGGGGATCAGTGGGAAGAATGTCCCTTACATTGGTGGTCAGTGGGAAGAATGCTCCCTACATTGGTGGTCAGTCGGAAGAATGTCCCTTACATTGGTGATCAGTGGGAAGAATGTCCCTTACATTGGTGGTCAGTGGGAAGAATGTCCCTTACATTGGTGATCAGTAGGAAGAATGCTCCCTACATTGGTGGTCAGTGGGAAGAATGTCCCTTACATTGGGGGTCAGTGGGAAGAATGTCCCTTACATTGGTGGTCAGTGGGAAGAGTGTCCCTTACATTGGAGGTCAGTGGGAAGAATGTCCCTTACGTTGGTGATCAGTGGGAAGAATGTCCCTTACGTTGGTGGTCAGTGGGAAGAATGTCCCTTACATTGGGGGTCAGTGGGAAGAATGTCCCTTACATTGGGGGTCAGTGGGAAGAATGTCCCTTACATTGGGGGTCAGTGGGAAGAATGTCCCTTACATTGGGGGTCAGTGGGAAGAATGTCCCTTACATTGGGGGTCAGTGGGAAGAATGTCCCTTACATTGGAGGTCAGTGGGAAGAATGTCTCTTACATTGGTGGTCAGTGGGAAGAATGTCCCTTACATTGGAGGTCAGTGGGAAGAATGTCCCTTACATTGGGGGTCAGTGGGAAGAATGTCCCTTACATTGGTGGTCAGTGGGAAGACTGTCCCTTACATTGGTTTTCAGTGGGAAGAATGTCCCTTACATTGGTAGTCAGTGGGAAGAACGTCCCTTACATTGGTGGTCTGTGGGAAGGATGCTCCTTATGTTAGTGGTCAGTGAGAAGAATGTCCCTTACATTGGGGGTCAGTGGGAAGAATGTCCCTTACATTGGGGGATCAGTGGGAAGAATGTCCCTTACATTGGGGGTCAGTGGGAAGAATGTCCCTTACATTGGTGGTCAGTGGGAAGAATGTCCCTTACATTGGTGATCAGTGGGAAGAATGTCCCTTACATTGGGGGTCAGTGGGAAGAATGCCCCTTACATTGGGGGTCAGTGGGAAGAATGTCCCTTACGTTGGTGATCAGTGGGAAGAATGTCCCTTACGTTGGTGATCAGTGGGAAGAATGTCCCTTACATTGGTGGTCAGTGGGAAGAATGTCCCTTACATGGGTGATCAGTGGGAAGAATGTCCCTTACGTTGGTGATCAGTGGGAAGAATGTCCCTTACATTGGGGGTCAATGGGAAGAATGTCCCTTACGTTGTTGATCAGTGGGAAGAATGTCCCTTACATTGGGGGTCAGTGGGAAGAATGTCCCTTACATTGGTGGTCAGTGGGAAGAATGTCCCTTACATTGGAGGTCAGTGGGAAGAATGTCCCTTACATTGGGGGTCAGTGGGAAGAATGTCCCTTACATTGGTGGTCAGTGGGAAGAATGTCCCTTACATTGGAGGTCAGTGGGAAGAATGTCCCTTACATTGGGGGTCAATGGGAAGAATGTCCCTTACGTTGTTGATCAGTGGGAAGAATGTCCCTTACATTGGGAGTCAGTGGGAAGAATGTCCCTTACATTGGTGGTCAGTGGGAAGACTGTCCCTTACATTGGTTTTCAGTGGGAAGAATGTCCCTTACATTGGTGGTCAGTGGGAAGACTGTCCCTTACATTGGTGGTCAGTGGGAAGGATGCTCCTTATGTTAGTGGTCAGTGAGAAGAATGTCCCTTACATTGGTGATCAGTGGGAAGAATGTCCCTTACATTGGGGGTCAGTGGGAAGAATGTCCCTTACATTAAGGGTCAGTGGGAAGAATGTCCCTTACATTGGTGATCAGTGGGAAGAATGTCCCTTACATTGGGGGTCAGTGGGAAGAATGCCCCTTACATTGGTGGTCAGTGGGAAGAATGTCCCTTACATTGGTGGTCATTGGGAAGAATTACCCCCTTACAGATTTCTAAAAAAATGAATGGTGTCAGAGGGAACTTATCTAGGAGGCAAAAACTGCTCATTACTGAAGGAACCCCTGGCAACCTCTGGACGAACCCTAGTTGAGAAACCCTGGCCTAGATGACTGCAGCAGAAGTTGGAGGGGGTACCTGTCAAATTCAGGTACCCGCTCCCCAAAGGTGCCAATCCTTAATGGGAAGCGGGGGTCAAAGGCTTAAAGCGGAACTTCCCCTTTTGGGTGGAGCTCGGCTTTAAGTCATGGTTAAACAAAACAGTGATTGTGGGCTCCGAAACATGTTACCACCCATCATGCTTTCATGTCAGTAAGTCCAGACTTCACTTCTGATTCCGGTCCTAGCGCTGGATTGCATTCCAGTGTGGCTATATTGGCTGCTGGAGGACAACACAACCTGTCATATGGACTTAAACACTTGCTGTCCTGAAGATTTACCCCCCTTATTGACCAGGCCTTTTTTTGCTATTCGGCGCTGCACTATTTCAACTGGTAATTGCGCGGTCATGCAGTGCTGTATCTAAACATAATTTATGTCCTTTTTTTTACACAAATAGAGTTTTTTTTTGGTGGTATTTTATTACCTTTTGCTTTTTATTGTTTGTGCTATAAACAAAAAAAGATCGAAAATTTTGAAAAAAAATTATATTTTTTACTTTCGGCTTTAAAAAATATATAGTAAAGTCAAAGTTAGTCATAAATTTAGGCCAAAATGTATTTTACTAAACATCTTTGGTAAAAAAAATCCCAATAAGTGTATATTGATTGCTTTAGGTGAAAGTTATAGCGTCTACAAACTATGGTTTATACTGAAATTTACGCCGGTTTGTGCTATACAGCGCTGCGCTAGTTTAACTGACAATTTAGCGGTCATGCAATACAGTACATAATTTTAATTTATGTCTTTTTTCACACAAATATAGCTTTTTTCAGTGTTATTTGGTCATCTGTGCGCTTTTTATTTTTCGTGCTATAAACAAAAAAACCCCCAAAAAAAAAAAAAAAACAATATTTTTTACTTTTGGCTATAAAAAATATATAGTAAACTCAAAGTTAGTCATAAATTTAGGCCAAAATGTATTCTGCTACACATCTTTGTTAAAAAAAATCCCAGTAAGTGTATATTTATTGCTTTGTGTGAAAGTTATAGCGTCTACAAACTATAGATAATGGAATTTTACTTTCTGACTGACCATCACATTTCTTGAGTTGCTATAATACCAGGACAGTACAAACACCCCCAAATGATCCCTTTTCGGAAAGTAGACACCTTAAGCTATCTGCTGAGAGGCATTTTGAGTCCATGGAAGATTTATTTTTTCCAAAAGTTTTTGGAATATCACAAAAACATTATTTTTTTTTTTTACACAAAGTTGTCAATTAAATTATATATTTCTTACACAAGCCATGGGCATATGTGGAATTACACCCAAAAATACATTCTGCTACTTCTACCGAGTATGGGGATACCACATGTGTGAGACTTTTTGGTAGCCTAGCCACATACAGGAGCCTGAAATCCAATGACCACTTTGACAGCCTGAAGGTACGTAACTTCCTCATTACACTTCCTCACTACCTATCACAGTTTCGAAGGCCCAGACATGCCAGGATAGCACCAAACCCCCCCCCAAATGACCCCTTTTTGGAAAGTAGACACCCCAAAGAATTTAAAAAGAAGCATGGTGAGTATTTTGCAGATTTAATTTTTTCTACTTTCCAAAAAGGGGTCATTTGGGGGGGTTGGTGCTATCCTGGCATTTCAGGGCCTCCGACACTGTGATAGATAGTCAGGAAGCGTAATGAGGAAATAAAGCCCTTTAAAAGCCTGAAGGTGTTTATTGGATTTTGGGGTCCTGTACTTGGCTAGACTGCCAAAACGTCTCTCACATGTGGTACCCCCATACTCAGTGTCAGGGCTCCAGGGTATGACCAGAGGTATGTGAACCGACACAGGGAAACGCAGACTCCAGATATGATATAAACAATATAATTTATTAACACTAACAATACATAAACGCAGTGCAATACTAAAACATAACACAGTGCAAACGAACCAAACCACCCACAGATAACAAAACATACAATGCAAGCGTCGTCAGGCAGGCCGGGATCATCAACAGGAGGTCAGAACGTATGGGGTAAAGCAGGAGAATGGTCAGACAAAGCCAGGGATCAGAGCAGGAGAATGGTCAGACAAAGCCAGGGATCAGAGCAGGAGAATGGTCAGACAAAGCCAGGGATCAGAGCAGGAGAATGGTCAGACAAAGCCAGGGATCAGAGCAGGAGAATGGTCAGACAAAGCCAGGGATCAGAGCAGGGTCAACAACGAATCAGACAGGAACAGGAACAGGGTTGCAGGAACAGGATACAGGGCCCAGGAGAAACACACACCAAGGCAGAGTCTGCAGGTCTGGCCATCCCTTAAATACACCAGCATAAGCAGTTTCAGGTGTTTGGCTGGCTGCAAGGTTGAGTCTCTGATTGCTGGGAGCCCCCGCTGGCCAGCCCTGGTACTGCAGCCCATAAGGCAGGTGAGTTCCACCATTGCTGGCCAGTCCATTCCTGACACTCAGGAGAAGTAGCAGAATGTATTTTGGGGAGTAATTCCACATATAAACATGGCATGTGTGAGAAGTAAATCATTTAAGTGACTATTTATTTATCATTTTCCAAAAACGTGTGGTAAAAAAATGCCCCATCCCCCAAAATGACCCCTTTTTGGAAAGTAGAGACCCCAAACTATTTGCTAAGAGGCATTTTGAGTCAATATCCAACATGCCTCTTAGCAAATAGTTTGGGGTGTCTACTTTCCAAAAAGGAGTTGTTTTGGGGGGTGGGGGCGTTTTATGCCCAGCATTAGAAGTTTATGCCACACATCACTCACTCTTCTAACCACCTGAAGATTAAGCCTTTCCTGACACTTCTTGTTCCCATGAAAAAAATCAGCATTTTTTGCTAGGAAATTACTTTGAACCCCCCAACCATTTTATATTTTTTTAAAGCAGACACCCTAGTGAATAAAATGGTGGGTGCTGCAATTTTTTATGTTACATAATACTTGCGCAGCGATTTTCAAACACAAATTTTTTGAAAAAAATACATTTTTTTACTTTTAATGCTCAAAAAATTAATATATTGGCCAATGATTTGGTAAATTATAAAAGACGATGGTATGCCGAGTAAATAGATACCAAACATGACATGCTGTAAAACTGTGCATGCCCCGTGCAATGGCGACAAACTGCACAAATTTTTAATATCCATAGGCAACAATTTAAAAGCCTTTACAAGCCACCATTTTAGATTTACAGAGGAGGTGTCTAGTGTTAGAATTACTGCCCTTGATCGGACGTTCGTGGCGATACCTCACATGTATGGTGCAACTACTGTTAACATACTGGCACGGGGTCAACGCTCACGAACGCAGGTGCTCGCAGGTGCGGGGGGGCGAGGGTGCTTTTTGATTTTGATTTTTTAAATTATTTTTACACTGTCCCTTTCATTTTTTTTTTATCACTTTTAATGCTATCACAGGGAATGCAAATATCCCCTATAACTTCAATGGGCATTGTCATACAGTATATTCTTTTTTCAGAAATCTGGGGTCTATCAGACTCTGGATATCTCCTCTGCCCTTACATCATCTGATCTCACCAAGATCGGTGATCAGATGCTTTCCCAATTTACAAATGGCGCTGTTTATATCCTGCAAAACTGAAGTGATGAAATGCTTGTAGCTTCCGAATTCGTAGACTATAGAGATGGTTGGCACCATTCTGGTCTCCAATCAGCTCTATGGTCAGCTGGCAGAGACACCGGCTGCATTCTCAGGTTCCCCTGATGGCACGGGACTGCTTGAGAAAGCCGTGGAAGGCAGCGGGGGAGGGGGACATCTTCTCCCACTGCTTGTAAAAGCAATCCTGCAGCTAATTAGCCACTAGGAATGCTTTTACATGAAAGCCAATTGCCGGTTGAAGAAAATGATACCAGGGTGATGCCTGCAGCTGTAGGCATCACCCTGGTATAACCATTCAAAGTCCAGTGATGTACCAGTACGTCGCTGGTCCTTGTTGGGTATATATGCTGTATTTTATGCAGCCTGTGGGCTGAATGGAAAAAAAGAAAAGAAATCTCTGCCAGAAAAAGTGTGTGATATGCCCACCATTAGAATATACCACCCTGCATCCACACACTTCTAATGGTGGGCACACATGAAATGTGACAAAAAATATTATAAAATATATATGCTGAAAGCATAGGGGCCATCCACTCACTGGCCACCCCAGACCCCCATGCTTCAGCATATATGCTCTTTTTTAAATGCAGATGAAAAATCTCATCCAACAGCGCTGCACACACTTACTTACTGTATATTATTCTGAGAGCAAGACCCTGTTGCTGTCAGAATAAACAAGTCAGTGCTGCAGTTGAATGACATTCCTGCAAAGAAAACAGCAATGGTTAACAATAAAACAGTAAAATTAAAACAGTAGAAAAGTAACAACAATGACAACAACAAAAAATAATTATTAATTTTTGGGGATTTGTACTTTTTATTTTTTATGCTTTTATTTAACTTTTATTTTTTAAACTTTTTAAAACAGACTGTAGGGTTTCTCAAAATGCGATAGCCAGTTTCATGACTACCTAACATCTTTCGAGACCCTGTGTAATTATGTACCCTGAACTGTGCCATGCTGTACTCTATACTAATACTCCACTAGTGTATGGTGGTGACGGAAGCAGTCCTTGAGGCAGAGACCAGGTTGACCAGGACAGGAGGGACAAAAAAAAGCGGGTGACATGCCTAATTCCATGTCTGCTACTGTCAGGGCCTGGACTTGAACCTGGGACTTCTACTGTGTCAGGCAGTAACTCTACTCACTGAGCTACCTGGAATGCTGGACAACACTTTGCCTCATCTATTGGATAATCCTGCCTTGTGCCTTGTTTGCTCTTGAACCTTGAACTCCTTGCTCCTCCCATGAACTTCCTATATAAGCCATGTCCTTGGACTTCCTCCTTGCCAGATTATTGTGCCTTTCCAGCAAATATCCTGCTACTGTTCCTGCTGCTGTCTACACCTCCGCTACTGACTTTTGGCTTGTTCCTGACCACGATTGATCTGCTACCATTTGTGACCGACCCTTGGCTTGTGACCGACTCTGCTTTCGTCTGATCCCTAACCTGTTGATCCGCTATTGGTTCCCAGTCTGCTCATTCCCTGGTGGGGTGATCCTGAGATCTGCGACCTGGTATTGACACGCAGCCCAATCCATCTCCACCATTAGGAGCTCTGGTGAATACCGGTTAATACTTAGACCCCGCACCTCAGGTGAGCCTGCGTCATTCCCAGGGGGATCCGCTGGTGTACCTATCCTGCTGGTTCCAGGTAAGCCTTTTACTGCTATAGCAACTGGTCTCTGAACCTGACCTTACACCGTGACAGCTACAGACACAACATCTTTTTTGGGGTGTCCTTTGGGTTGGGGTACCAGGAATGGCATCAGGAAAATGTCTCTCATGCAGCCGGCTAACTGCTTCTGTGTTGGGGGTGTGGGCCACAGCACCTTCTGGATACAAAAGGGCCGTGATGATCTCTTCCTGGAATTTTAGGGAGGATCCACTTCATCCAGTTGCTTTGTAAAGCACAAAAGCATTGAAATAAATAAACAGACACTTATTTGTACCAGCGTCTGGCTTTTCTGGAAACTAAGTACAGCTTCATCATCTGGTGGTTGAAGTCCACCCCTCCCATGTTAATGTTCTAGTCATGGACACAGAGGGCTTCTCAACAACACCAGCTGCCGTGGTAATTTGGATGGTCCTGTCTGCGTGAATGGAAGACAGAATGAAAACATCCCGTTTGTCCTTCCGCTTCACTGCGAGCAATGCCTCATTTCTTAAGCAGGCTTTTTCCCCTTTTCTAAGATGGGTATTTACAAGCTGTTGGGGGAAGCCCCGGCGATTAGGTCGCACGATGCCACATGTGCCAATTTTAAGATTGTAAAAAATGTCTGAATGGCAGACTTGAATAAAAATTGTCCACATATAAGTGGTACCCCATATTGAAAAAGGATGACACCAAGTCCCAAACTATCTTGCCACTGCTCCCCATGTAGTCTGGGCATCTTTTCCCTCGTAAATCCAAAACTTATATGTATAGTCTGTTGCTCTCTCACAGGTCTTCTACATCTTGACTCCATATCTGGCACGCTTGCTGGGGAGAAATTGTTTGAATGCAAGGCGGCCAGAAAAATTAATGAGGGACTCGCCAACACAGATGTTTTGCTGGGGAGTATAGACATCTGCAAATTTTTGGTTAAGGTGATTTACGAGGGGCCAAATTTTGTGAATCTGGTCAAATTCAGGGTCACCCCAAGGACAACAGAGTGTGTTTTGTCACTGAAATACATAAAATGCATTTATACTCTCATATCTATGCCTGGCCATGGCAGCAGAGAGCACGGGCATATGATGAACCAGGTCTGTGGACCAATACAACTGCAGTTCAATTTTTTTAGTAATGCCCATGTTGAGGGTTAGGCCCAAAACGTTAAATTCGAAAACCGTAATTGGTTTCCATGCGAATGGTCTGGCAAGGTTTGAATTTGGGTTGGCGCCGATAAATTGTGCATATATATTGCTTTGATCCACAATCAATGCATACAGATCTTCCGTGAAAAACAGCTCCAAAAAATCAAGAGTAGTTACATTTGCTGCTTCCACCTGAATTCCGGGTTGGGCAGTGAATGGGGGAAATACGGGTGCTGCAGAATCTGTGGGCTGCCAATCGGGATTTGCAAGCACATCTGGAAGGAAACTAGGGGCTTTACGGGCCTGTGTGTGAATTCTTGGTGGTTGTGGGACAATACTTGTGCTCGCCACCGCACCAGCTTGTACTGCACTTATGGGAATCGCCATGTCACCAAGTGATACTGCAGTGCTGGTATGTGAAAGACCAGGTCGCTGGTGCTCGTCAGTTCACCAAAAGGTAGTGCAGCACTAGTACTGGCACTCTGCTGCATATAAGAGTCATCATGCAATTGTAACATCTCAGCAACCTGGGAACGGGGTCGGGTACGCCTGACCTTAGTAGGGACATCTTCTCTATCGTCTGAGCTATCTGTCAGGGTGGCGTTGCTGTCTACAGGTTCATATTCTGAAGCTGATTGTGTCAGTGAGTCTTCCTCTTCGCTCTCACCTGACATGCTCAGAATCCTGAAGGCCTCTTCACTAGAGTACCTTTCCATTGACATATTGGCCACTAAATGTGCGACTCACGGGAAAAAGAGCACCTGGCTATCAGGGACTGCTTGAACTGCTACAAAAAATGTACCTGCAAGTGCTAGCAGACATCAGGCCTGATTCTGTGAATACTGCAGTTTTGTGTGCAATGTATCAAGTGACAGTTATCTACTGAGGCTGCACTTGCTGGGGGAGAAGTGGGGGGGTAAGCGTAGGGGCTAAATGCATGTACTGGCAGGTGCCGGGGCTGATCCTGCTAACGCTGTGTTTTTGGGGACACTATACTAATGTGAACACTAATATAGTGCTGATCTGATCAGACACTATACTAGCAATGGAGGTTTATTGGGTATGTGAGCGTGTTCCTAGCAATTAAATGTGATGACTGGTGTACTGACGGGCAATCTGATGCCATCTGGGAGGGGCGCTGTCCCATAGTACTACTTTTCATCAAGCTACAATTGTAGCTTGGTGAAGAGCAGTGCTATGCTGGACAGCTCGTTCTCATATACAGTATATATATGTAAGCCGTGTACCGGGGTGGGCTCCCCAAGATACAGTGAAGTCACGAATGAGGAAAGCAACCCCAACACCAGCTTTTACCACAACAGAATTTTACTTAGATGTGGCAAATAAACACAACCACAAATGCTGGAATATACAATAAATTTACATACACCCAGCCCAAAGGCTGAGACCCTTGTGCTGCACAGCACGGCACCTCTTGATGGATGAAGGTAGAAGGTGTAGTAATTTACCTACTGGGGGGCACAACTAAGCTGCCACTCCTTACCCCTTATTACCCTACAGAGCAGGAATCACTGTATGGGTGTATGGTATGGGCTAGCCTGCGGTGCAGCACAACAGCTTACAATCTTACACAAATCTACAGTATTCCCCCCATAACTGGTCCTGTAGCACGTGCCTGAGTATTCCTTCTGAGCAAAACGCCAGTCTGGCTTGAGTTTGTAGGATTTTATCAGCTCTCCAATGTGAAATGTTACTTTAGGTTGTGGAGTCCTTCCAATGATTAGTAATAACACTTGTGGCCTGACACAGAGACCATAACTATCTATAGGCCTGTCTCAGTCTTAAGGCGCCAACACTGAAATGAGGTGCGTGCACGATCTTACCAACCCGGGTCTGCTTTTCATACGCTGGTGACTCTGAACATAACAAATGTCTCTCCAACAGACCTGTGATATTGCCGCGTATGCTGCGTTGTTCCTCTGCTCTCATCAGCTTCCTGGCAGCAATCTCATCAGCTTCCCCAGCTGCAGCTCTGGCGATGGAGGGATGCTCCTACACCTGGATGCCATCAGATTCTCAGCTCACACGGCCCCTTCATTCAGCATTCTCCAGAACATGGCTCCTGTCTCCTCTTCCTGTTTCCTCAACTCCTTGTGAAAACCCCACCTCGTCATGAATATACAAATATCTATGCAGTTTGAGCCTGTGTTAAAAAAACAGTGACATCTTGTGGCTAAACCGCAGAATGTCAGTCAAAACATTAATTTACTCCACACAATAATTTACTGCACACAAACAGTGTTCAAACAATGAGAGCTGTTTCCCCATCTCACATGCCACCCCAATAGAGGTTGTCGTCCTCGGCAACCCTCCCCATACAAACTCATTCTGGGCATAATGCTGTGGGGGCACACCAGCATTGGGCCTTGTTGACCTTCGTAGAGTGACAGGCTCAGAAGCACTGGGGTCGTCAGGCACTTTTAATGGGAGAGGAGCTGCCGACCGCTCAACACTTTCCCTTGGTGGCAAACTTGCTATGGTTGGAGCCTCTGTGGGTACCGGGGCAGGAACAACCCACCATTCCTCCCCCTCCTCTAAGGGGATTTTTTCAGTACTCTGAGCAGGAGGAGCCATCTCCTCCACGTACACTGATTCATCAAAATTACAATGCCTCAACATATTACGGTGCAAGTTTTGTGAGGGCCCCCCAGTCCCTATTGGCTCCACCTCATAGACTGGGATGGCAGGGTCTACCCTCCTCTTCACCGTGTATGGGACCGTCTCCCACCGCCCATCCAACTTTCCAGACAGCCGCTTGGCTTTGACTATCACTCAATCACCCGGGGCATACCCCTCCTTCTGCACTGGTCTTGGATTGGGGTATACCACTTGTCTAAGGTGCTCCCCCACAACCTTGTGGATTGCTCTCAGCCTGCAGTGGTGCTCTTGCGCCCAGGCGGTAGTATTTCTTGGTGGTGATTCCATCAGATCGGGCATGTGGAGATCTTCAATCTCCCGTCCGGCTCTCCCAAACATGAGCATCTCTATCTCTATCTATCCATTTCAGTCGTATCCGACCCTTGGCGATTGCACGGACCGTCACTCGTAAGTGACTTTTTCCATTAATTCTCTTAGCAATTATTTTACAGGGTAGGTTGCCAGATCTTTCCCCAACCCCCACCATGCAGGAGATACCGCATGGCCAGGGATGAAACTAGGACAATTTAGACAGGAGCCAATTAACCTACCAGCATGTCTTTGGAGTGTGGGAGGAAACCTGAGTACCTGGAGGAAACCCACGTGAACACAGGGAGAACATGCAAACTCCATGCAGGAGGCGCCATGGTTGGGAATCGAACCCATGACCCAATTACTGAAAGGTAGAAGTGCTAACCACTAAACCACTGTGCTGCCATGAGCATATGTGGGGAGTATCCGGTGGTACTGTGCATCCTGTTATTATAGGCCCACATCAGTTCAGGTAGGTATTCGGGTCACCAAGCTTTTTGGCGGTCCTCCAGAGTCCGCAGCATCTGGAGCAAGGTGCTGTTGAACCGCTCGCACGCCCCGTTTCCCTGGGGGTGATACGGGGTGGTGCGGGAACGTTTGATCCCATACAGTTGGTACAACTCATTCATTAGAGTACCCTGAAAACATGCCCCCTGGTCCGAATGTATTCTCTGTGGACACCCGAACACCTGTATAAAGTGTTTGCAGACCGCTTCAGCGGCCGACTCTGCCGTCTGGTCTCTGGTGGGTACAGCCACTACATACTTTGTGAAATGATCTGTCATGACTAAACAGTACCAGTGTCCCGAGGTAGAGTACCCAATCTGTACATAACCGATCATAAGGAGCTCTAGGGGTCCTGATGTCCGGATGGCCTGGACAGGAGCCTGCTGTTCAGTACTCTTACTCAGCCCACAGGGCCGACACTTAAGACATGCCTCGGCCACCATGTCTGCCAAATCGGGATAGTACACGAGCTGTTGGAGCCACTTGAACGTTTTATCGCTCCCAAAATGGGCACCCCTCTCATGGGCACCCCTCTCATGGGCTTCCCGGGCAGCCTCCGGTCTTAATGACATGGGGATGACAATTTGTCGCCGGTACTGCAACTCTGACTGCAAGTATATGGTCCGACACAGGAGGCCCTGGGTAACAGTTAGCTTATCCCATTGCCTCAACAACTTTTGGCCCTCGGGAGTCAGACGAGCCCGCTCTTCTGACCAAGGCCAGATCTTGGTCCAGACTCATTCTTTCACTTTCCACAGGTCCGGGCAGCTATCCTGGACCCTCCCCCAATCAGCCAACGTCTTTCCCAGCACCACTGGCATCCCGGACGCTACCCCACTTGAATGGGCCATGTCCTGGAACATGGGTAATCGACCAAGGTCATGAGTTTCAGTGTCCTCTAGCTCCTCATCGGCACTCTGAGCCGACAACCCTACAGGGACTCCGGAGAGTGCGTCAGCGTTGCCGTTCTCCCTTCCTGACCGGAACTTGATGCGGTATTGGTACTTAGAAAGGCGAACCAACCACCTCTGCTCAAGCGCACTGAGTTTGGCATTTTCTAGATGTGCTAACGGGTTGTTGTCCGTCATCATGGTCACCTCTGCACCAGTCAGGTCCTTTGTGAACTTTTCGGTCATGGCCCACACCAGTGCCAATAGTTTCAATTTAAAGGAGCTGTAGTTGTCAGGGTTGCGCTCTGACTCCCTCAGAGCCCGGCTGCCATAGGCAATGACTCTCTCACGTCCATCCTGGAGTTGGGATAACACAGCCCCCAGACCATGTAGACTTCCGTCAGTGTACAGCAGGAATGGGGTGTCGAACCGCGCATAAGCCAGAATCGGGGCACTGATCAGCGCCCCCTTCACTGCTTCAAATGCCCCTTGTTGCCGGGGGCCCCACTCATTGGGACGATTCTTCGGGCCCCCTGCAGTGCCCCTTAACAACTCTATTAACGGGCCCACCAAATGAGCAAACTTGGGTATAAACCTCTGGTAGTAGCCGGCCAGTCCAATGAACGCCCACACCTCTCGTAGTGTACTCAGCTGGGGCCACTTCTGGACGGCCTCCACCTTGTCGAGGTTGGCTTTACCTTCTCTTGGTTGACCAAATGTCCCAAATACTCTATCTGCTGTCGAAACAGTTGGCACTTCTTGGGCTTGATTTTGAGCCCATGGTCTCGCAGCCGTCCTAAGACCTGTCGCAGTTTCTGGAGGTGATCCTCAAAAGAGGCCCCAAACACTACTACGTCGTCCAGGTATATCAATACCGACTCGAAGTTGAGATCTCCCAGACAGTGCTCCATTACCGCTGGAATGTTCCCAGGTTATTGAACAGGCCGAATGGCATCCGGTTGAACTCGTAGAGACCCATAGGTAGGATGAAGACCGTCTTCGCTTTGTCCTTCTTGGCCACTGGTACCTGCCAATACCCACTGGCCAGGTCAAGAGTCGAGAAGAACTTCGCATGACTCAGGGCGGACAACGACTCCTCAATCCGCGGAAGGGGGTAGGCATCCCAGACGGTCTGGGCATTCAGCTTCCGATAATCCACGCAGAAACGGAGACTCCCATCTTTCTTCCGCACCAAGACTACTGGAGGAGCCCAAGGACTTTGACTCTCCTGGATCACCTCGTTTTCCAACATGCTGGCCACCATATCCTTCACCTCCTGGTACATTTTAGGCAGGATTTGCCGGTAACGTTCCCTGATCAGTGCAGCATTGCCGGTGGGGATTTCGTGTTCGATGGTGGAGGCACACTCGAAGTCCTCATCATGTCTCGTGAAGGCCTCCTGAAACTCCCAAAGGGTGTCTTTCAGCAACTTCTGTTGTCCTGGAGTCAGGATCTTGCAGTCCACCCCCATCCGGCCATGATCACTCGACCGTTCCACTCTGCTGTCGGAGTCTCCCTTTGATGGACCTCTACAGCATAGGTCCAGGCTGATCTCCTATCTGCCCCTAGCGTGAAGTTCCTCCGCAAGGTATTCCCAGGGACGGTTAACTCACAGTCTTCAACGTTGAGGCAGCGTACAGGCACACATCCATCCTTCACAATAGCGAGGGCCCGGGCTACCAGTGGATGAGTCTGCGTTTCTTCTTGGTAAATGGGCTCGATCAGGACCTCCAGTCCATTCAGTCGTCATCCAGCCCCAACCGGCAGCATCAATATTCGCTCATGTTGAAGCGGGATCTTCACCGGGGTCCTCCGCAGCACCCTCGTGTCCAATGGGCCGACCGGACATGTCGCCCTTTTGCAGACTACAGCTCCTCACCATCTGCTGTAAAACCTTCTGGGTTGGCCGGTGTGTGGTGGCCCGTTGTCAATACCTCGGCCCTTCTTTGGCATAGAGTTGGTGGTCTAGGTCCCTCAGCACGTTCATACCTAGTGTCCGTCCATCCCTCTCCTGGACGAATGATCCACCAGCACGACCCCCTTCTTGCCGACGTCTTGCCCACACAGCCGGACCCGCATCCAGACTATTCCTCGGACGTCCATCTCTCTGTGATTGGCAGCCGTCAGCTTGATGACACTCCCGTCTTCCGGCTCTATCATATGTCCAAAGTGTCTTTCGAAGAACTCCAGAGGCATAAGGGTGCATTCCAACCCTGTATCAACTAGGCAGCGTACCTTCGGGCCTTCCAACTCGGCTTCCATAACGGGGCTGCTGGCATACAGGTCATGTTTCTCATGCTTAGGGCTTAGCTTCTGGTGTACAGCCGCAGGAGCCCAGCTACTGCGGCGGTTGGAAGTTTAACATCGGTTCGGACTTCATCTGTTCTGGGCACTCTCTGGCCATATGACCATACTGTCGACAAGCCCAACAGAGGGGTCCACTTTTGACGTGCCCCCGCAGTTGAGTTATCCTGAGTGGAGTGGCGCGAAGTGTTGAGGTCATTTCCGGAGACCGGGGAGATTCTTCCTTCATCTGGGACACTTCCAGCCGAAGTTCTCTTAATTCTGTCCGCAGGGCCTGGACAACATCTTTTAAGGATTCTGAGTCTTCAGATGCAGACTGACCTCTTGTAGCATGGGTACTACTCACTATTCTCGCCGCCACAGGTATGCACTCCTCCTCTCTCTCCACGGCAGCTAAGTAGATGCTGTAGAAAGTCATGTTGGGCGCAGACGGCAATTTGTCCTGTAAGAACTTGTTGGAGAGCCCCACTATGAACTGGTCTCGTAGTAGCTGGTCCACCTCCCGTAAAGCTCCCATGGCCTCTGGATCTTGCTGCTGTATTTCATTTAGCGTCTCCTGTAGGGCATTGGAGTACTGCATCAGGGTCTCGCCCTCTCGCTGTGGTCGGTTGAAGAAGTGGCTCCGCAGCTGCACTACTTTAGCTCGCCCTCCTTGGGCTCTCTCCAGCAGGGAGCAGATTTTCTCTAGGGTGTCTCTCTCAGATGCGGGCCTTACCATTACTGTCCGTCTGATGTCACCCTCTAGTACCCCCAATGCAACCTCTGCCCGCAGCTCGGACGTCTGGTTACACATCCTAACCGCACTTCGCACTCTTTCAGTCCAGTTCTGCAACGTCATATTTTTACCGTCAAATTTTGGCAGGTGACTCAACAGCGCCCCCATAGGAATGTACCCTACTGGTATGGGCAGGGCGGGGGCAAGCTGTATCAGCGGTGTTGGGGCAACTTGGCCTTGCATCGCCGCACCCTGAGCTGGGTCCTGGACCGGTGCCATTGGCGCCGGGGGAAGATTTCCCTCCGCATTCCTGTCCATAACGGTCGCTGTATCCTGCCGACTACGTCAAGTTGTAAGCCGTGTACCGGGGTGTGCTCCCCAGGATACAGTGAAGTCACGAACGAGGAAAGCAATCCCAACACCAGCTTTTGCCACAACAGAATTTTACTTAGATGTGGCAAATAAACACAACCACAAATGCTGGAAACATACAATACAGTATTCCCCCTCCCATAACTGGTCCTGTAGCACGTGTCTGAGAATTCCTTCTGAGCAACACGCCAGTCTGGCTTGAGTTTGTAGAATTTTATCAGCTCTCCAATGTGAAATGTCACTTTAAGTTGTGGAGTCCTTCCAATAATCAGTAACAACATTTGTGGCCTGACACAAACAGAGACCCTAACTAACTATAGACCTGTCTCAGTCTCAAGGCGCCAACACTGAAATGAAGTGCGTGCACGATCTTACCGACCCGGGTCTGCTTTGCATCTGCTGGTGACTCTGAACAGAACAAATGTCTCTTCAACAGGCCTGTGATATTGCAGTGTATTCTGTGTTGTTCCTCTGCTCTCATCAGCTTCCTGGCAGCAATCTCATCAGCTTCACCCAGCTGCAGCTCTGGTGACCCCGCATTCACTATATCCGCTGTCCCCGGACCCCGCATTCACTATATCCGCTCTCCCCGGACCCCGCATTCACTACATCCGCTCTCCACGGACCCCGCATTCACTATATGTGCTCTCCCCGGACCCCGCATTCACTATATCCACTCTCCTCGGACCCTGCATGTGACAGGAGTCACTTTGGGTGGGAGCCCATGGAACACAGCTCACTTTGGAGAGGTGGGGAGACCCCTGTCTCAGCTCCCCATACCCCTCTTATGTGTAAGTCACCCCGTGCCTGTTAGGGGTACAGGGTGATCTGTCCTAATATTGGGGTGAGGGGTTGTGGATTGTTTAATGTTATGTGATGCATCCCATTGTTCTATTGTGTGTCTGGCTTGGGAGCAAACTATTATGGGATGTATGTGTTTGTGTATTGGCTTGGTGGGGGGTGTTTCCGGCAGCCCTCCCTCCTAATGGGACTGTCTGCTGGAGTGTCTCTTGTTACTAAATGTAGATTGCCCCGCCCTGTGTCATTATGCAGGGAGGGGGGATTGTCCCCAGGGTGTATATATCTTGTATCTGTGTTCAAATAAACTAGTCTACTTCCTGGTTTACTTCAAGACTGGTGTTGTCTAGTCTTGTATGGTCAGCGGTGGTGTCTGTTGCCGGTGTTGGACGGGGAAGCGGTATTCTAACGGAATGACTCCTAGAGTTCCGTACTATCAGCAGATGAATTTGGGACAGTAGAAGAAGGGGAGGATCAGAGAAGGCAGGGTCAAACATTACAATGCAGAGGATTAACCCCTTAAGGTCCCACAGTGAGTATAACAAGCATGCTTTACTGCATCTACAGACTGATTGCACTGTTGTGTAACACTTTAATCAGAGATCAAATGGAATAAAATGATGGGTTTTGCAATTTTTTATGTCACACAATATAAAACTTTTTGGGGAAAAAGAAAACATTTGAATGGATTTTATTGCACACAAACACAATTTAATACCCAATTTTTGGTAAAATATAAAAGACGATGTTATGCAGAGTAAATAGATACTTAACATGTCACACTTTAAAATAAATTGCATATGCCCGTGGAATGTAGCCGAACTATGTACATCAAAATTTCCACAGGCGACACTTTAAAAAGTTTTTTGCAGGTTACAAGTTTAGAGCTACAGAGAAATTCTTGTGCTAGAATTATTGCTCTCGCTCTGACGTTCGAGATGATACCTCACATGTGTGCTGCAATTGCCATTTACAGTTCGGGACTTACGTGTGCGTTCGCATTTGCGTTTAAGCATGTGGGGAACGCTTAAGTTTTTTAAAAATATTTCTTTTATCTAAACTATTTTTTACACTGTTTCCTTCATTTTTTTCTTTTTGTATTAACTTTATTGCTATCACAAGGGATGAACAGCATGGGTTGTGAAAGGTCCTCTTTATGGCGAGATCTAGGGTCTATTAGACCCCAAATCTCTCCTCTGGCCTCCAATGCAGCCAAACAGACACAGATTGGTCTGATCAGCTGCGTTCCTGGCCGCTAACGGCTGGGTAAGCATAGAGGTGGCACCCGGAAGTGACAAAATTCTGTTGGTTCCCTGGGTCACAGAGAGGGAGGAACAACATCTGTTCCTCTCTCTCTGTGCTGTGCAGTTGTAGCCTCCAGTCGGATTACTCCCGGACTCCGTGATCAGATGGCAGAGCCCGGAAGAGGTTGCGTTGAGAGGGACCATATTCTGTTGGCTGCAGAAGTGATCGAGTAGCTTTATCTGCCGGCTGCACATTTTAAAACCGGGATGACACCTGTAGCTGCAGGCATTAAGTAAGTACAGGTACTTCTATAGCGCCGTTAATTTACGCAGCACTTTACATATATATTGTACATTCACATCAGTCCCCGCCCCCGAGGAGCGTACAATCTAAAGTCCCTAACTGACATTCATACATACACATACTAGGGACAATTTAGACAGGAGCCAATTAACCTCCCAGCATGTCTTTGGAGTGTGGGAGGAAACCGGAGGACCCGGAGGAAACCCATGCAGGCACAGGCAGAACATGAAAACTCCAGGCAGGTGATGCCATGGTTGGGATTCAAACCAATGACCCGAGTACTGCCAGGCGGAAGTTTTAACCATTTAGCCACTGTGCTGCCATCATCCCGGTATACCCACTGCCAACTGAGGATGTCATATGACGGCCTACAATCAGCAAGCGGTTGAGCTGTGCTTAGACTGGCAATGTTTAACTGGGCAATAGGTAGCATTCCTGGCTTCAAGTCTCAGTTCTAGTAATAATTCTGAGTACCTAGTACCTGTTCTGAGTCCTAGGCCCTCCTTAAATTCTGTGCCCCAAGCACACTGCCATCAAGCATCATTCAGGCTCTACAGAGGGTCCACAAGCCCTTAGCCAAAGACAAAAGGATTCAAAGGTGTGCTTCATATCCAATTACAATTTATCAGTCTTCCAAAATAGACAATCATTGATTTTTTTATATTATTATTATTTTATTATTATACAGTATTTATAAAGCACCAATAGTTCGCTCAGCGCTGTACATTACAAAGGGGGACAGAACATGTGACAGAACAATACCAATACAATGCAAAACATGAGGGGATTGAGGGCCCTGCACTTTCCAGCTTACAATCTAGGAGGGAGCGGATGGTGGCACAGGAGGAGATAGCTGTGGGGGATGGGGTGGTAGGGAGAGTGGAGGAGGTTGGCAAGTTAGCAGGGGGTGGGGTAGGCTTCCCTGAAGAGGTGGGTTTTCAGGGTGCGCCTAAAGGAGAGGAAAGTAGGTGATAATCTGATGGGTTGAGGCAGGGAGTTCCAGAGGATGGGTGACACCCTGGAGAAGTCCTGGAGGTGGGCATGGGAGGAGGAGAAACAATAGAATTTATACATGAAATCTGCCTGCTATATCCACGTGCAACTCTTTCACATTTGTACAGTTTTTCAGTCTTCAGTTTCAGAAAAAAAAATCATTTTTTTTGTTTGATTCAGATAAAATATGAATGCTCTTTTTTCCTCTGACAGTGCAAAATAGTAGTACATAATGTTCAGAAAATCAACTGAATTTTTCTGAGTTGTGGCTCTGAAAAATCACACTCTAATTTTTATTTCATGATACAACCTGCCAAGTCTCTCCATCTTCCATTGTGGTCTATTAACAACACTTACAGGGTGTGCAGTGTGTCTGTGAATTATTTCTGGTCCTTGATTATGACCTAATAAACTGATTGTTTTCACAATACAATATGCCTCATCTAGTCCTCTAACATAGTGGCCCAGTATAAGTGCTTGCATAATGTGCAGCAAGTCTATACAACAGTTATGGCAGCTGTCTTTGTAATATCACACTTTGTTACATTTTTTCTTGAAACAAATTACTTCTCACCGTATTATATTGCTGCCTTATCAAAGTGCTTACATACTGTTCAGCCACTGTGCCTTATGTTTGCTTTTTGTTTCTGAAACATGGCACTGTAATTTTTTTAGTTCACCTTAACAACTGCCTCATCTCTGGAATGTGGTTTTGTGGTGTTTTGGTTTACTCTTGGTTGATATTTTGTTATACCCTCTACACAATACAGTGTGGTATTAAAAAGAAGACCATGAGCTCAGCTATGTGACTTGTTTTGACACTGTTTGGAAATTTGTATAAATTTGATAGCGTTGACTTTAATATTTTTTTTTAGCCCCTTCCTGTCCAGGGCAATTTTCAGCTTTCAGCGCTATCACACTTTGAATGACAATTGCGCGGTCATGCAATACTGTACCCATATGAATTGTTTACCATTTTTTCGAGACAGATAAAGCTTTATTTTGGTGGTATTTATTCACTGCTGGGATTTTTATTTTTTTTACTATGTAAATGAAAAAGTACAAACATTTTTTTTATAAAATTTTGCAAATAAATAATATTTCATTATAAATCTTGGCCAAAATTTATTCCGTAATTTTTTTAGTAAAAAAAAAATCCAAATTAGTTTTTTAAACATTTTTTTTAACATTTTTATTTTATTTTTCTATATTATTATTTTTTATTTTTATTTTTTTTTACATACTGTCACCCTAGCAGTACAGTGTCACCATGGTGACACTGTACTACTTGTGGGGGGGTGATGAAGATTTATTTATTTTTTTTACACTGATTGCTTTTATACCCATATAGGATGTAAAAGCAATCATTTCTCTTTCTCTCTGTCTGCATTCTTGCAGTCATTGAGAAGTACTGAGTGAGCTGTGATTGGTCACAGCTTGTCACATGGTACAAGGCTGTTGTGAATAGCCCTGTACCATGTGACCTCTGTGATCATTCACAGATTTCACACGTAGTAAGCAATGATGTCAGAAGTGACATCTTGCTTACTACTTTGCATGTGATCACTGATTGGCCAATCAGTGATCACATGATCGGGACCTCACACAGAGGTCCCGTCCAACAATCGGTGTTTCACTGTGTCCGGAGGGAGCGCGCACAGCTAGAAAAGGCGGGTGCCGTTTATGAACGGCAACCCGCCCCTGGACTGCCATCGCCCTGCCGTTTATAAACAGTGGCCGGACGGCAAGTGGTTAAGTGTACTTTGCAATAGAATTTAGCGATATTGTCCCACAGCTTCCAGTGCTTAGTTACGGCTTATTGCTACAACATAAAAAATTGTCTTTGAAAAAACTACATAATAAAGAAATTTTTGGGAGTGGAAATTAACCATATTAGGTTGCTGCTGCTGTATGTCGCTGATGCTGTTCCTGAGAGTTGTAATGTTCTGTAAAATCAGAATCAGCTTTAGGGCATCCCTCAGTCATGTTATTTAAACCGCAGATATACTGCTACAGGGTGGCTCGGGTGCGCATATGTGCGCAAATCACGCATATGTACATGATTTCGCATTTCTGGGTAGGAGAAATGCGGCCGTCAATCACCGGGTCCCAGACGGTGCTTACTCACCGGTGCCGGTAATTTCTGATGATCTCCGACGGGGAGGAAAACTGTTTTGTTCACTAACAGTTCTCCTCCCTGTTGGCTCGGGCACACTGCACAGCACAGCCATCCACAGCAGTGTGATTACAGTGAAGCACACAGACCCCGCCCCCTAGTAAAACACTCCCAGAACATAGTTAACCCTTTGATCACCCCAGATGTTAACCCCTTCCTGCCCAGTGCCATTAGTACAGTGTCAGGGCTTTTTATTACCACTTATCACTTTATTGGTGTCACTGGGGATGACAGTGACACCAAGTCAGTTCCCCCCCAGTGTCAGTCCCTCTATAAGTAGCTGATCTCCACCATTAGTAGTAAAAAAAAAAATCCCTGTGTCACGGACTGCCAGTGCCTCTCCCATCCCCCGCCAAATCCCTCCACCCCTTCCTTCCCCCTTGCACATTCCCAGGGGTAGATTGCCGCCTGTTGCCCAAGGCCCCTGCCCAGTGGTAGGTTGCCGCCTGTTGCTCGAGACCCCTGCCCAGGGGTAGATTGCCGCCTGTTGTCCGAGGTCCCTGCCCAGTGGCAGGTTGCCGCCTGTTGCCCGAGGTCCCTGCCCAGTGGTAGGTTGCCGCCTGTTGCCCGAGGTCCCTGCCCAGTGGTAGGTTGCCGCCTGTTGCTCGAGACCCCTGCCCAGGGGTAGATTGTCTGCCTGTTGCTCGAGACCCCTGCTTAGGGGTAGGTTGCCCACCTGTTGCCCGAGTCTCCAATCCGCTGTCCAGTCACGGAGGGAGCTCGGCTGAGGCCCCAAGCCTAGGGGGGAGATTGCCTGCCTGTCGCCGAAGACCCCCCGTGCCTGGAATCGTCCCTGGTTTGCGCACACATCACCCTCTCTGCCATTTCCCCATTGAGTGTCTGTCATTTTGTTGCTTCAATAAAGCTTTGTGTGTTCCCCATCTTCTCCGTGTGCTCTGTCCTGCCTACGCTTCCGTTACACCCTGTATTTATACCGCCATTTGTAAACACTAAAACTTTCACGTAAAGCAATTAATCTACACGTATTGGGATTTTTTTTTTAGCGATGACACGGAGCAGAATACATTTTGGCCTAAATTTATGATGAAATTAGATTTTTTTTTATTTTTTACTGGACATGTTTAATAAAAAGTCAAAAATGTTGTTTTTTTCTCAAAATTGTCGGTCTTTTTTAGTTTATAGCGCAAAAATTAAAAACTCAGAGGCAATCAAATACCACCAAAAAAAAAGACGTAAATTTAATTTGGGTGCAGCGTTGCATGACTGTGCAATTGTCAGTTAAAGTAACGCAGCACTGTATCGCAAAAAAAATGGCCTGGTCAGAAAGGGGGGGGGGGAATCCTTTGGAGGGCGAGGGGTTAAAGGAAATATATATTTTCAATGCTGCCCTTTAGGCATCCTTAAAAAAATCCTCTCCCAACTGAACAATCATTTTTAAAATGTTCTTTTGCATTGATACATGCCCACCAGGACAGTGCCCAGCTCCCCTTGCCAATCCCAGGCCTACTAGGGCAGAAAATGGCCAAGTTGGATTTCTAACATTCAGCATTCAATGGCCTTTGGCATCGTTGTCCAAACTTTCATTAAGTTCCTGAGCTTACCCCAAAGCTGTACACGGAGAGTTCTCTTCATCCCTGTGGAAAAGGGCAAATTGGAGCAGGAAAAGGCGGACTTCTGTAATGGAGCAGGCGGGGCTGACAACACTGCTTGGAATTCAGTTCAGCAGAGGAAATGTTGTCAGCTACTAACAGGAAACTATGAGCTTGGGGACTTTTGGGCACAATTAGGTTCTAAAGTATTATCAGTACAGCAGGTTGTAATAAATAATATTATTATTTTTCATTCTAAGACTAAAACTGAAGCCTGAACGACTTTTCTGCTGCACAGAGACGGGAATCATGTTCAAAGTGAAATCTGAAGCGACCATCACATATGAGCTGGAATGTAAGAGCGACGATGTAAATAAAATACAGAAGGACGGATACGATATTGTGGGTCCTATGTTTAATATAACTGTGGAGCCCGAGGTAGTGACAGTAGTGCACCTACCACATAACCTCTGCTTAAAAGGTAGGTCAGAGAATTGTAATCATTTTATTTAGGAAAGTATGTTAAAGTACTGTATTGGTTCTGGCTTTTTTGCTCTAACAAGTCGGCGGGAAAAGTTAATTGCAATGGACAAGGATCTACATCACTGGATAATGTAACTGACAATACATTTTCATTGCGGGACTTTTTTTTTTAACCATTTGCTGACCCTCGACAGTACATATACTGCAGCGGGGCAGCACAATCATACACAAATGTATGTCATGTGCCTGCACCAGGTTTAGGAACGTGCTGTTCCCCTGCACCCCCCCTCCAGCAGATTGCAGATCCTGGAACTTAGGGCATAGTGAGCATGTGATTCTATGACCACAATGCCAACAAAGCTGTTATGAATGAATTAATTCATTTATAACAGCTGTGTTGCTGCTGTGATTGGCCCACAGCTATCACATGGGACCTGGGCCAATCACAGCACCCTGCACCATGTGATTAGCTGTAGCCAATCACAGAATACTATTGATCACAGCTGTCATGAACGGTTAACATATTCTTAACAGTTAAAGACTGTCATTGTAACAAAAAACAAAATATATATATATATAAAAAAAAAAATCCTGATTACCCCCCTAATGTAGTACAGTGTTACTATGGTGACACTAACCAATCCATTGAAAGTATGTTAAAAAAAATAGTAAGAAATGAAAACATTTTTTAAAAAAAGAAAAAGTTGAATAAAGAATTATTATTTTTTTTTATTATTATTATTATACAGTATTTATAAAGTGCCAATAGTTCGCTCAGCGCTGTACATTACAAAGGGGGATAATACATGAGACAGTACAATACAATACAATACAATACACGAGGGGTTTGAGGGCCCTGCTCCTTGGAGCTTACAATCTAGGAGGGAGGGGATAGTGGTACAGGAGGAGATAGCTGTGGGGGATGGAGTGGTAGGAAGAGTGGAGGAGATTGGCAGGGGGTGGGGTAGGCTTCCCTGAAGAGATGGGTTTTCAGGGTGCACCTAAAGGAGAGGAAAGTAGGTGATAGTCTGATGGATTGGGGTAGGGAGTTCCAGAGGATGGGCTATGCCCTGGAGAAGTCCTGGACGCGGGCATGGGAGGAGGAGACCAGGGAACTAGAGAGGAGGTCCTGTGAGGAGCGGACAGTACGTTTTGGGTGGTACTTGGATATTAGGTCGGTGGTGTAATTTGGGGCAGTATGATGGCCGGCTTTGTACGTCAGTGTTAGCGTTTGAATTTGATCCGTTGGGCAATCGGAAGCCAGTGGAGGGATTGGCAGAGAGGGGTGGAGGACACTGAGTGGAGGCCAGTGGAGGGATTGGCAGAGAGGGGTGGAGGACACTGAGTGGAGGCCAGTGGAGGGATTGGCAGAGGGGTGGAGGACACTGAGTGGAGGTCAGTGGAGGGATTGGCAGAGGGGGGTGGAGGCCAGTGGAGGGATTGGCAGAGAGGGGTGGAGGACACTGAATGGAGGCCAGTGGAGGGATTGGCAGAGGGGGGTGGAAGACACTGAGTGGAGGCCAGTGGAGGGATTGGCAGAGAGGGATGGAGGACACTGAGTGGAGGCCAGTGGAGGGATTGGCAGAGAGGGATGGAGGACACTGAGTGGAGGCCAGTAGAGGGATTGGCAGAGGGGGGTGGAAGACACTGAGTGGAGGCCAGTGGAGGGATTGGCAGAGAGGGGTGGAGGACACTGAATGGAGGCCAGTGGAGGGATTGGCAGAGAGGGGTGGAGGACACTGAATGGAGGCTAGTGGAGGGATTGGCAGAGAGGGGTGGAGGACACTGAGTGGAGGTCAGTGGAGGGATTGGCAGAGGGGGGTGGAGGACACTGAGTGGGGGCCAGTGGAGAGATTGGCAGAGGGGGGTGGAGGACACTGAGTGGAGGCCAGTGGAGGGATTGGCAGAGGGGGGTGGTGGAAATGGAGCGGTTGGTAAGGTGGATGAGTCTGGCTGCAGTATTCAGGATCGATTTAAGCTGGGATAGTCTGCAGTGAGGGAGGCCAGTGAGGAGGGAGTTGCAGTAGTTTTTAGTTTTTAACATACTGTTATCAGTCAGTTACCTGATCACCGCCACTTCAGTCATATAATGACGCTGTACTGTACTGGTGTAAAAACAGAAATTGTGGAAAAAAAACAAAACATTTGTATTAAATTTCTTCAATTTCCAAAAAAAAATTTGACAAAAAAATTACAACTTCAAAAAAGCTCCCCATGTCTCTTACTAAATGCCTCACACTGTCTACTTTCAAAAAAAGGGGTAATTTGGGTGGTATTTGTATTGTCCTGGTATTACAAGTCCTCAAGAAGTGAGATAGGCTGTCAATACATCAAAATTGATCAATTGTCAAATATACTGTATATACCATAGTTGTTAGACGCTATACCGTATTTTTCGCCGTATAAGACGCACCTAGGTTTTAGAGGCAGAAAACAGGGGAAAAAAAAAATCTGAACTAATGGACTGCAGACAAAGTACAGGAGATGACCAGAGACTGCGGACACAGTACAGGGGATGACCAGAGACTGCGGACACAGTACAGGAGATGACCAGAGACTGCGGACACAGTACAGGGGATGACCAGAGACTGCGGACATAGTACAGGAGATGACCAGAGACTGCGGACACAGTACAGGGGATGACCAGAGACTGCAGACACAGTACAGGGATGACCAGAGACTGCGGACATAGTACAGGAGATGATCAGAGACTGCAGACACAGTACAGGGATGACCAGAGACTGCGGACATAGTACAGGGATGACCAGAGACTGCGGACACAGTACAGGGGATGACCAGAGACTGCAGACACAGTACAGGAGATGACCAGAGACTGCAGACACAGTACAGGAGATGACCAGAGACTGCGGACACAGTACAGGGATGACCAGAGACTGGGGACATAGTACAGGAGATGATCAGAGACTGCGGACACAGTACAGGAGATGACCAGAGACTGCGGACACAGTACAGGAGATGACCAGAGACTGCGGACACAGTACAGGAGATGACCAGAGACTGCGGACACAGTACAGGAGATGACCAGAGACTGTGGACACAGTACAGGAGATGACCAGAGACTGCGGACAGTACAGGGATGACCAGAGACTGCGGACAGTACAGATGACTGCTGACCTTTGGGGAAGTGGGGAGCGGGTACCTGAATTTGACAGGTACCCGCTCTTACTTCCGCAGAGTTTTTGATCTTACCTGTTCCTCGATCCAGCCGCGCGCTGTCTTCCCGGCTTCTGTAATGTCCAATAGCACACCAGTTTAGGGCATTTCCACAGCATATGTAACAGGGTACTGTTTTCTACAGCACAATATGGGCACAGGGGAGTATCCTTCCTGGGCAAATCAAATAGTTCCTGGAGGTTGCGATAAGTGCGATGGACAATGAAAAGGTCGGTAAGCTTTTGTGATGAAGACACAGATACCAATAAGATATTAGAAAGAATTGTGGACTACTCTTCGTCAGAGATATACTCCACATCTCTGGACCACTGCAGTCTACATTTAAGGGACATAGCCCTGGACACCAATTGAATCAATGCACTGTATAGTGAGGAGATCTGTCCCCTTTTTGGTTGGAGAGCGCACTAATCGACTAAGAAGAATGGGATTAACCAAGACCCACGAGGAAGCCCTGGCCTGTGTCAAGATGGCATGTCTAAGTTGCAAATATTTGAAAAAAAGATGGAGTTGGGCAAGTCAAACTCCGCACCTAAAGTTTGAAAGTCTTTCATCAATTGCCCATGGTACAGCTGAGGGACATATTTCAGACCTGCAGCTGTAATTATGGTTATTAAGGATACTGTACGTGTAAATGTGGTAAAGCCTTGATATCGGAAGTAATGTTTTGCTTTGCACCACACCCTGTCAATCATTTCTAGTGTAGGAAACTGTGCCAGGGCTTTAAACTCACTTGCTTCCAGGCATTCCACCAAATTATCTGTGGACACAATCCCTAGAAGAAGCGAGCTGACCAGGTCTGGGTGTGTATCGGGGCGGACTGACCATTTGGAAACTCGGGCACTGCCCAAGGGCATGGGGTCAGTAGGGGGCCACATGAGATGCCCTTAGTACCTTTTTCATAGGCTTTTTTGAGTTTGTGCAAGGACACAGGGCCCCAGGGGAGGACTGACCATTTGGAAACTTGGGCACTGCTCGAGGGCCCGGGGTCAGTAGGGGGCCCCATGAGATGCCCCTGGTACCTTTTTCATAGGCTTTTTTGAGTTTGGGCAAGGACACAGGGGCCCCATGATCCCCTATTGTCCAGGGGCCCCATGAGTTGTCAGTCCGCCCCTGCAGGGGCCCCATGATCCCCTATTGCCCGGGGGCCCCATGAGTTGTCAGTCCGCCCCTGTTGTGTATTGTCTTGATAGGCTGTAAAATCTTGTAGTTGGGCCACAATATAATAAAGAAAGGGGTTGAGAACCTCAAGGCCGCCCGTATCCTTAGCTTCCTGTAGAGTCTCTAGTTTAATCCAAGGTGTGTGCATCCGCCAGATTAAGGAGTGAAACACCGTATCAAATTGTTTGAAGATCTGTATAGGAATCCACACAGGGGCATTACGCAGGATATAGGGTAATTGAGGGGCCCATATCATTTTGATTAACCCCTTGACCTCGGCGTCACACAAATATGGGGCCCACAGAAGCACGCACAGTATGCTCCCAGCACAAAAACCGCAGTGTCACTGAGAGCCCCAGGTCCTGTTCTAACTATCGGGACCCAGGACTCCCGGTTCCGGGTCACATGATCGCTGTGATAGCCTCTGATTGGCTATCACAGTGATGAGTCACCGTACAGCCCGGCCCCCTTGTTTTTTTCTCTCTCTATGAATGGAGGAGATAGATACATTGTATCATTATATACATCCCATTATACATTGTATCCTTATATACATCCTATTATACATTGTATCCTTATATACATCCCATTATACATTGTATCATTATATACATCACATTATACATTGTATCATTATATACATCCTATTATACATTGTATCATTATATACATCCTATTATACATTGTATCATTATATACATTCCATTATACATTGTATCATTATATACATTCCATTATACATTGTATCATTATATACATTCCATTATACATTGTATCATTATATACATTCCATTATACATTGTATCATTATATACATTCCATTATACATTGTATCATTATATACATTCCATTATACATTGTATCATTATATACATTCCATTATACATTGTATCATTATATACATTCCATTATACATTGTATCATTATATACATCCTATTATACATTGTATCATTATATACATTTTATTATATATTGTATCTCTCTAACTCCTGGCATAGAGGGGAAAAAAAATGTTTGTAAAAAAAAAAGATAAATAAATATTAAAAAATAAAGACAAAGTACCTGGATCAAGGTTTGATCTAGTTCAGTGCCAGGGTTAGTGATGGAGTCTAGGTCAGGGTCAAAGATCATGATTTAAAAAAACAATTGGTGTCAGTAAGAGCTCGTTCACACTTGGCTGTTTTACCAGCACTTGCCAAACGCCCCTATAGCGTTTGGCAAGCATTGGTCCGGCGTTTGCGGAGCATTTTTTAATGCTCGGCAAACACTCCGCAAACGCCGCATGCGTGGTTTAGCGGCGGTTGCTAGGCATTTGCCGAATGTTAAAAATGCCCCACAAACGCCTATAATGATGTTTGAATGGTGTTACCGCTCCGCAAATGCCCCGCAACCGTGTCGCAACCGCACTGCAAACGCCAGCCAGGTGTTTGCGGAGCAGCACCATAATCTAGAACAGGAGGCTTGAATGCCTCCTGACTCGACCAGAGGCGTCCGTTTTTCCGCAACGCAATGCAAACGCTCCCATTAGAACAGCACCATGTGCTACAATGTGCAGAATTGGCAGAGGCGTTTGGGAAGCGGTAAAACCTCTTCCCAAATGCCTCTCTGCTGCCTGCACACAACGCTAGTGTGAACGTAGCCTTAGTGTCAGTGTGTTTTAGGTTAAAAAAAAAAAAGACAAAAACAAAATGCGCACTATTGTTTCTGGGCTGTACTCCGGGTACAAACAACAAATAACATACACATATATGGTATCGCTGCGATCGCCAAGAGCTGGAAAATTTATTTTGTGTTGTTTTTTGGTGGTAGGTTATGGTAGTAACAAGAAACACAGCTAAATAAAAAGAAATATTTTTTTTACTATTTTGGATCAGTTTTGCTTTGATAATAAAAAAACCAGGAGATATCCATTACCATTTACCACCAAATGAAAGCCCAATTTGTCCTGAAAAAAAACGCGGTATAATCCACCTGGATGTACGAAGTAGTTGTTATGATGCGGACGGTTTTAGTGACACAGGTCAGTGTTGCAAAATTGTGCTTAGGCATTTATATTTGTTTTACCTTTAGGCGTGAAGGGGTTAAGTTATACCCAGGGGCGGACTGACCATTATGAAACTCGGGCACTGCCCGAGGGCCCGGGGTCAGTAGGGGCCCCATGAGATGCCCCTGGTACCTTTTTCATAGGCTTTTTTGAGTTTGGGCAAGGGCACAGGGGCCCCATGATCCCCTATTGCCCGGGGACCCCATGAGTTGTCAGTCCACCCCTGGTTATACCTCTCTATCACGGAAGGAAGGAGTTTGGTCCAACTGGTTGTTTTTTGTTGGAATTTTTTAAATAGCATAAGTAAGTTTTGTATATTCCAATACAGTGGAGCAAATGTTGGTACCCAGATTTTTAATCCCTCGCCTACCAGGTACTTCAACCCCCTTCCTGTCCCGGCCAATTTTCAGCTTTCAGCGCTCTCGCACTTTGAATGACAATTGCGCGGTCATGCAACACTGTACCCATATGAATTTTTTTATCATTTTTTTCACACACATAGAGCTATCTTTTGGTGGTATTTAATCACTGCTGGGGGGGTTTTATTTTTTTGACTATAAACAAAAAAAGCAAACAATTTGAAAAAAAGTTTTTCTTTGTTTCTATTATAAAATTTTGCAAACAGGTAATTTTTCTCCTTCACTGATATGCGTTTATCAGGCTGCACTGATACGCAGCACTGATGGGCACTGATGAGGTGGTACAGATAGGCAGCACTGATGGGCATTGTTAGGCTGCAATGATGAGGTGGCACTAATGAGGCGACACTAGTGGGCATTGATGAGGAGGCACTGATGATGCTGCTCTGATATGCAGCAATTATGGGCACTAATAGATGACACTGATGAGCGACACTGATGGGCGACACAGATGGGCACTGATAGATGGCACTGATGGGCAACACTGATGGGTGGCGCTGACTGGCAGCACTGCTGGGCACTGATGAGTTGAAATGTTGGGCGAACTGCTGGGTAGCACTGATGGGTGGCACTGCTGGGCACTGATGATCCAGGCACTGATCATCAGTGCTGATCTGCTCTGTGACAGTTGCCGGTTATCGATAACCGGCAACTGCATTTACCGGTGATCTGCTGTGTCATTGGACATGGCTGATCATGTGGTAAAAGGCCGCTGTGATTGACCTTTTACCTCATCATGTAATCAGCTGTGTCTGTAGGACACATCATTCATGGAGATCACCGGGTGCGCGCCGCTGAGGGAGCGCGGGAGCGTGCGTTTGGGGAGGAATTCTTATGACACCCTCCCAAAACTGGACAACCACGCTGTAGCCATCATTCAGCTATAGCGCGGTTGGCAAATGGTTAAAGGAGTCCACTATTTCAATCTGCACAACTTCAGGTGGTATGGAATGTGTAAGGGTGTCCAGCGGGAGAAGGTTGGTTATCCCAGTTTATTGAGAAGTCGGAGAAGTAGCCAAATTCTGTGATCAGTGTCATTAGGCTTGTTAACGAGGAGAATGTATCATCCAAAAAAAAAGGGTGTCATTGGAATATAACGCTACTTTCTCTGTCTGTTCTCTACAAAAACCCACAATATCTGGATGCTCTCTAATGGCCGCCCCCAGGGGCTCTATCACCAAGACAAATAATAGTGGGGAGCAGGGGCGGACTGACCATTTGGAAACTCGGGCACTGCCCGAGGGCCTGGGGTCACTAGGGGGCCCCATGAGATGCCCCTGGAACCTTTTTCATAGGCTTTTTTGAGTTTGGGCAAGGACACGGGGCCCCATGATCCCCTATTACTCGGGGGCCCCATGAGTTGTCAGTCCGCCCCTGGCGGGGAGAGAGGACAACCTTGCCGTGTCCCTTTTCCTAATGTGAATGAGGAGGATAGGGTATTAACCAGAATACGGGCCAAAGGGGCATGATATAATCATTGAAGTCATGAGATGAAAGTGTCCCCTAGGTTAAATTTCACAAGGACTTGCCACAGGTACCTCCATTCTACACTGCCAAACGCTTTAGCAGGGTCAAGAGACAAAATCGCCCTGTCACCCAAATTGTCAGAAGGGATTTGAAGGTTAAGATAAAGCCTGCGAATATTGATTGCTGTAGATCTGTTGGGAATGAAACCCAATTGATCTGGATGAATAAGCGTAGAGATAACCTTGGTTAGTCTGGTCAACAGTACTTTAGTATTGATTTTGAGATCTAAGGTCAATAATCAGGCCCGGACTGGCCATAGGGAACACTGGGCATTTGCCCAGTGGGCCAAGGCCACCTGGATAGGAGAGGTGGCCCAGCAGCACATAGAGGACTGGCATTTCTCGGTTCCTCTAACCCAACCGCCTCTCCTATCAATCTCATGTATGCATTCGGCTCCTGTATGCTGCCCCCGTGGTCACCCTATCTCCCTCATCTCCTACAGTGGCTCTGCCTCATCTCCTCCAGTGGCCCTCTCCCTCATCTCCTCCAGCAGCCCCCTCCTTCATCTCCTCCAGCGCCCCCCTCATCTCCTCCAGAGGACCCCTCCTTCATCTCCTCCAGCATCCCTCTCCTCATCTCCAGTGCCCTCCTCCTTCATCTCCTGCAGCATCCCCCTCCCTCATCTCCTCCAGAGGCCCCCTCCCTCATCTCCTCCAGTGGCCCCCTCCCTCATCTCCTCCAGCACCCCCTCCTCATCTCTCTCCTCCAGAGCCCCTCCCCTAATCTCCTCCAGCACCCTCCTCCTTCATCTACTCTAGCGGCCCCCCACTCATCTCCTCCAGCACCCCCCATCTCATGTTTTTCTTTTTTCTTTCTTTCTTTCTTTCTTTCTTTCTTTCTTTCTTTCTCTCTCTCTCTCTCTCTCTCTCTCTCTCTCTCTCTCTCTCTCTCTCTCTCTCTCACTGTCTCCTGTTTCTCTCCTTTCTTTCTCTTTCTCTCTCTCTCTCTATTTCTTCCTCTCTCTCCGTCCTGTTTATCTCCTTTCATTCCTTCTTTCTCTTTGTCTCCCGTTTCTCTCATTTTTCTCTCTCTCTTAGTTGGTTTTTTTATAGTTCTCTCTTTCTTTCTCTCTTTTGCTGTCTCCTGTTTCTTTCTCTCTCCTTTCATTCTTTCTTTCTCTCTTTCTCCCGTTTCTCTCATTTTTATATTTTCTTTCTCTTTCTTTTTTATAGTTCTCTCTTTCTTTCTCTCTCTCTCTCCCCCTCGCTGTCTCCTTTTTCTCTTCTTTCTTTCTTTCTTTCTTTCTTTCTTTCTTTCTTTCTTTCTTTCTTTCCTTCTTTCCTTCTTTCCTTCTTTCCTTTTTTCCTCTCTCTCCCCTGTTTCTTTCCTTTCTTTCTTTCTCTCTCTCTCTGCCCCTCGCTGTCTCCTTTTTTCTTTCTTTCTTTCTTTCCTTCTTTCCTTCTTTCCTCTCTCTCCCCTGTTTCTTTCCTTTCTCTCTCTCTGTCTCCTGTTTCTCTTCTTTTTCTTTCTTTCTTTCTTTCTTTCTTTCTCTCTCTCTCTCTCTCTCTCTCTCTCTCTCTCTCACTGTCTCCTGTTTCTCTCCTTTCTTTCTCTTTCTCTCTCTCTCTATTTCTTCCTCTCTCTCCGTCCTGTTTATCTCCTTTCATTCCTTCTTTCTCTTTGTCTCCCGTTTCTCTCATTTTTCTCTCTCTCTTAGTTGGTTTTTTTATAGTTCTCTCTTTCTTTCTCTCTTTTGCTGTCTCCTGTTTCTTTCTCTCTCCTTTCATTCTTTCTTTCTCTCTTTCTCCCGTTTCTCTCATTTTTATATTTTCTTTCTCTTTCTTTTTTATACTCTCTTTCTTTCTCTCTCTCTCTCCCCCTCGCTGTCTCCTTTTTCTCTTCTTTCTTTCTTTCTTTCTTTCTTTCTTTCCTTCTTTCCTTCTTTCCCTTTTTCCTCTCTCTCCCCTGTTTCTTTCCTTTCTTTCTTTCTCTCTCTCTCCCCCCCTCGCTGTCTCCTTTTTTCTTTCTTTCTTTCTTTCCTTCTTTCCTCTCTCTCCCCTATTTCTTTCCTTTCTCTCTCTCTCTCTCTCTGTCTCCTGTTTCTCTTCTTTTTCTTTCTTTCTTTCTTTCTTTCTTTCTTTCTTTCTTTCTTTCTTTCTTTCTTTCTTTCTTTCTTTCTTTCTTTCTTTCTTTCTTTCTTTCTTTCTTTCTTTCTTTCTTTCTCCAATTGAGTCGAGGACAGTTTTAAAGAAGAGATATGGGAAGACGGTTGCTGAGCTTCTGCAATGATTGCCAGCATATGACCCATCTGACCCATCTGATTGCCAGCATATTACCCAGAAAAAAAATGGTTATTTTCAGCATGCTGAAGTTGTACAGTATGCAAAAACTGTTGGGCATATACCCACTTCCTCTCTGTATTAGGGTGGGTATTGCTAAGATAGGCTTGTTCTGCTTTGGTTACAGATTGGCCGGTGTCAACCTCCCACTGTCTGGAGTTAGTCTTAATTCTGGAAATTTCTCTGATACACATGCCTCTAATATATGCTTTCAAAGCATCCCAAACAATTATAGGAGATGTTGAGTGTCTGTAATCAGGTAAGAAGCCCTGTAATTGTTTATGCATTAGGTCCAGATCCAGAGTTATCCAGAATAGACTGAGTGTAAATGTAGAAGGCGTTTTCAAGGATAAGGATATATGCATTGGAGAATGATCGGATAGGCCCCTGGATAAGTAAGTCACCTGAGGTGTATACAATACGATCAGATCAGAGCCCAACGTTAAATCTATAAGGGACAGAGAGTGGGAGCTTGAAAAACGTGAAAATTGAGCATCTAGTGGGTGGGGATATTGCCATAGGTCCAAGAGCCCAATCTCCATCATATGGCAGGAAAAAAGAGTAATTTGTCTAGGGCCATGCGGGGAGAATTTTTTAAAGAGATCTAAGGAAGTATCCAAAACAGTGTTAAAGTCCCATATTACCAGTATTGGTATTTGTGGATTGGTGGCTACAAATTGAAACAGACACTTTACTGTCTCTATATTAAATGGTGGAGGTCCATACATATCTGCAAGAACACATAAATGAGAGTCCCAATTGCATAACAGAAATATGCAACAACCTAACGGATCTATCTTGGAGGAGATAACCGTGAAAGGTACACCTCTGGCAACCATTATACTCCTGCCCCTAGAGTATTGAGAGTGTCAGGGTCCTGTCCACGGCAGGAGTTCTGGAAGATCTGGCATTTCTGCCAATACTCTACATGGCCGCAGAAGGACGCATCAGCCTCAGTCTGGTGCCAGACGGCCTTTATAAGGAGGCTCATCACTTCCTCTGGTTGCTGGATGATCTCTAGCTCCCCGTGCCTTGTTCCTGTGACTTCCTGATACCGACTCGGCTTGCACTTGGACCTGTCTACTGAACCCCTGATCTGACCTCGGCTTGGCTAAAGGATATTCTCTCTCTCGCTCCTCTGTGTATGACCTCGGCTATCCCATCTGACTACGTCTGCTCTGATTCCCACCTGGTACCTGACCTTAGCTTGAACTGGCTATCCAGTAAATCTCTAATCCTGGAAGGGTTTGTATACCACACACAGGCACCACCTGTCTGCAGACCTATCTCCGTGCACCAGCTGTGCTTCTGAGTGGACCACCAACGAGCACTCCTACAGGTGACCTGTGCCACTTTGGGCCTGACTCCCGCTGTCCCACTCTCAGGGAAGTCCGGAACTTAGCCGCAAGGGAAGCCCTCTCTCCATTGGCCTCCATCACCAGGTACGTGATAGAGAGTGTGTAGCATGTAACTGAATGGGGAATTTAGAGCGTTTCAGAAGTGTCCAAAGTCATGTGAGTCTCTTGAAGGCATACAATGGAAGGGTCTTGATAGCTGAGGAATGTGAAGACAGCCGACCTCTTCATAGGGTCATGCAGGCCACGGATAATCCAAGAAAGGATATTACCCTTTTGATTACTCATGGTTATGAGGGAGGTTATGAAGAGTAGGATTTTGATTCCTTGGGGGCAGTGTCCAGTGTCCCTTGGAAGTGTTGGACAAGATATCACCAGTACGATGTGTATATCTACAGGGAAATCCCAGAGAATATGGTCTTCCTCCCAAAGTCCAGTAGGGGACAAGTGGAATAGGGTGTTTCCAAGCCCAGAGACACCATAGCAAAAAATAGAAAAAATAACAACTAAGCCTAACTAACCCTAAGGTCCAAGCGCGGTCAAACCTGAGTAAATTCAAAAGCACCCCACAGGGTAGCAGGGAGGGTAATCAAAAGGGCTAAAGCCGACATTCCAAGAGGTGTAGCCATGCGAGTTAACTGTTACTAATGCAATGCTGGTGATCTACTCATCCCTTAACTAGAGTACTATGTATCCTTTACTCATTCATGTATGGTAAGGGGTTGTATCTGGGAGCTCCTTTGTTTTTAAAGATGAGCTCCAGATTCCAACAAGCCCCCCACACCCACCAGGACAGGGTTATAGCAAAGAGGCCCTTGTCCTCCTGATATTGAGGGCATGAGGCCTGGTATGGTTCAGGAGGGGGACTGCTTTCCTTTGCCTGGCCAGGGTCTGCTATGAACTTTGGAGAGGGGGCCCCAAGATCTTTTGCTTTTTTCATGGGTTACATCCTTAAAAAAAAAACTTTGCCATTAAGTTCCATTTCCTTGCTACCTTTTTTTTTTTTTGTGAAAAAGGCATGGGGTCCTATGGGTCCCTATGCCGTTTTTTTTTATTTTAAAAAAAAAAGGAAGCTGGCAGGGAAATTCATTTACCAGAAATTTAAATTGGTATTTTTTTATTTGTGAATGAGTAAATGTCAACTTTGCTGTAGTACACTGTATACATTGTAGAGGTGTCATTTTACAGGCAGATTTAAGGCATGTTTTTAAAGGAATTGTCCATTTTCAATGTTTCACTTTAAATCTTATTAAAATTACTGTTCCCCACAAAATGTTTTTTTATTTATATTTTTGCATTGGTACATGTCTTCCATAGCAGTGCCCAGCCTTCCATGCCATCCATGTGTGTGACAATCCCTTTCCAATTAGCCTTGAAAATAGCCAGAATTGATTTTAAGGGTTTGTCTCCAATTGACATCAGTGAGGTTTGCATTAATACTTGAATGTTTGAGCTGTTCAGCGAACCTCCCTCAATACACACCCAGGTATGCTCGTCTCATCCCCACTCACCATGAATGGACAGCTGTTCCTTACTGTATGTTACCTGAACATTGCGCAGCCTCATGCAGGCCATACATGGTTCGAATTCAGAACGATTTTTCATCCGAAAATCGGAAAAGTCGGTAATGCGATGGCGCCATCAATGATTTTGCAAATTGGCCGACGAGTCAGAAAGTTCACCCCATATAACATGCAAAACTTCTGTTCCTTCCAGGTCACGGCTCATGCGCCTATTCTTTTTGGAAAAACAATTGTACGATTTGACCATCATTGAGTCGAAAATCGGTCCTTTTTCACAAATTTTCCAACATGCCCGATCACCGAAAAGGGGAGGAACCATGAAAATCGGCCGGTGCCATTGACCCACTAACAGAGCGAAAATCGGCCGATTATTCTTAGGTCCGATTTTCGGACGAAAAATCGGTCAATTTTCGACCGATGTATGGCTGGCCTAAATCACAAAGCCTTTGGCAAATATTGGAGGTCCTTAAGGTCTTCTCAGAAGCCCGCCTCACCACCTGCCCCCTGGACCCTGTCCCCTCACAACTCCTTCGGTCACCCTCCTCTTCCATCCTATGCTCCCTCACTCACATCTTCAATCTCTCCCTCTCCACCGGTACCTTCCCCTCCCCTTTAAAGCACGCACACATCACCCCCATACTTAAGAAGCCCTCCCTGGATCCCACCGACCTAAACAACCTAAGACACATCTCCCTGCTGCCATTTACCTCTAAACTACTAGAATGCTTAGTCTACAATCATCCGAGCTCCCATCTCACCTAGTATTCCCCCCTGCTCGTGCCCCCTCCCCGACTTCACCATAAATATCGCTAACACCATCCTCAGTCTATCCCCTCACGCCAGGGTACTATGTGTAATCCTAGACTCCCATCTGTCCTTCCAGTCCCAGATCCAATCACTGACAAACTCATGTAGACTTCACCTCCGCAACATCTCCAAGATACGCCCGTTCCTAACCCCGGAAACCATTAAGCAACTCATTCACTCCCTGGTTATATCTCACCTCGACTACTGTAACTCCCTCCTCATTGGCCGACCTCCTCGTAGACTATCCCCCCTCCAGTCTATCATGAATGCTGCTGCCAGACTCATCCACCTTACTAACCGTTCTGTATTCGCCTCTCCTGCCAATCCCTCCACTGACCTTCACTCAGTGTCCTCCATCCCTCTCTGCCAATCCCTCCACTGACCTCCACTCAGTGTCCTCCATCTCTCTCTGTCAATCTCTCCACTGACCTCCACTCAGTGTCCTCCACCCCTCTCTGCCAATCCTTCCACTGGCCTCCACTCAGTGTCCTCCATCCCTCTCTGCCAATCCTTCCACTGGCCTCCACCCCTCTCTGCCAATCCCTCTCTGCCAATCCTTCCACTGGCCTCCACCCCTCTCTGCCAATCCCTCCACTGATCTCCACTCAGTGTCCTCCATTCCTCTCTGCCAATCCCTCCACTGACCTCCACTCAGTGTCCTCCATCCCTCTCTGCCAATCCTTCCACTGGCCTCCACCCCTCTCTGCCAATCCCTCCACTGGCCTCCACTTAGTGTCCTCCATCCCTCTCTGCCAATCCCTCCACTGACCTCCACTCAGTGTCCTCCATCCATCTCTGCCAATCCTTCCACTGGCCTCCACCCCTCTCTGCCAATCCCTCCACTGACCTCCACTCAGTGTCCTCCATCCCTCTCTGCCAATCCTTCCACTGGCTCCCAGTTGCCCAATGGATACAATTCAAAACTCTAACAATGACATACATATAAAGCCGTCCACAACTCTGCCCCAATTTACATAACCGATCTTATCTCTAAATATCACCCAAACCGTACACTCCGCTCCTCGCAAGACCTCCTACTCTCTAGCTCCCTCATCTCCTCCTCCCATGCTCATCTCCAAGACTTCTCCAGGGTGTCACCCATCCTCTGGAACTCCCTACCCCAATATTTTAAATTATCACCTACTCTACTTGCCTTTTCGGCGTTCACTGAAAACCTATGTCTTCAGGGAAGCCTATCCCGCCCTCAGCTAATTCTGGAATCCTCTACTCTTCCAACCAGTCCATCCCCCACAGTGACTACCTACTGTACCACTCACCCCGCCCTCCTAGATTGTAAGCTCCCAGGATCAGGGCCCTCAAATCCCTCTTGTATTGGACTGTATTGTTACTGTATTGTCTCTCACTATAATGTAAAATGCTGAGCAAACTGTTGGCGCCATAAATCCTGTATAATATTAATAACAATAATGGACATTATGGAGAGGTTTACTAAAACTGGAGCACTCAGAATCTGGTGCAGCTGTGCACGGCAGCCAATCAGCTTCTAACTTCAGCTTGACAATAAGATATGGAAACTGATTGGTTGCTGTTCACAGCTGCACCAGATTTTGCACTTTCCAGTTTTAGTAAATCTCCCCCATGGGTATTTTACATCATTAGACTGTAATTTACTGTCCTGTCAGGTAGCCTTACATTGAGATAAGAGGATCACTGAGGAACAACCAGGAGACAGAGCATTTACATTTAATCATAAAATATGGCTGTCCTATGGCCATATATGCAAACAAGCTATAGACCGCAACAAGGGTTTTAAAAACCCAACATATATTGATAGGTGTGACGGGAGTCACTTTGGGTGGGGGGCCCATGGAACCCAGCTCACTTTGGAGGGGTGGGGAGACCCCTGTCTCAGCTCCCCATATCCCTCCTATGTGTAAATCACCCTGTGCCTGTTAGGGGTACAGGGTGAAATGTCCTAATATTGTTTAGATATGTATAGGTGTGGGGGGGGGGGTTGTTCATTGTTTAATGCCATGTGGTTGTATCCCATTGTTCTATTGTGTGTCTTTCTAGGAGCAAACTATGTGTTTGTGTATTGGCTTGGTGGGGGGTGTTTCCGGCAGCCCTTCCCCCTGATGGGACGGCCTGCCGATGTGTGTCTTGTTACTGGGTGTGTATTGCCCCGCCCTGTGTATATATCTTGTATCTGTGTTAAAATAAAGTAGCCTATTTCCTGAGTTATTTCAAGAGTGGTGTCCGTGGTCGGTGTTCGGACGGGGAAGCGGGAATCTAACGGAAATACCCAAGTGCAGTTGGGTCCGGTTCTGTTACAATAGGATTATTCAACATGAAAAACAAAAGTTACCAACTCAATGGAGCACAACAATTTCTAATTTTTTTTTTTTCTTGTCTAGGTCTGAAAAGAGAAATCGCTTTAATTAGATGCGGCAAATTTAAGAATGGAAAGTTTATTGTAATAAAACCGGTAACAATTGGACCGTCCCATATTGTGCTGGAAAATCTCTCCTTTTCTGTTCTTGCTCCCCTATTTTTTAAATTATGGAAAAAACCCATTCCATTCGAGGGGAAGGTTCTCCTGTACAGCAAGGTGGTTTGTCCAGAAGACGTGAACTGCTTGGAGTATAAATTTCATCTTTATGTTGTTCCCAGAAAACAGCCGGAAATAACGGTGAGCTTCAGATGGAAAACAAATCGTTATTTTCATTTTTGTTTTGAATAAGATGTGGAAGGATTAGAATCCCTGTCATTGAATACTCTTGGGGGATTCATTCTCTCTGTTAGTCCTGGAGACCATCGTCTTCAGGACAGGAAGTGATGGGAAAGCCAACATTCTTGAGTTGTCCCATGAAGAAGGAAAATCTGTAATATTATTATCACAACTAAGACAGCCCATACACAAGTCATTTTCTTTCATTCCACCCGCTGGTTGAACAAAAGAAAATGACTTGATTGACCCATCAAAAATAAGGATATAATACTCATGCGCTGCCACAAATAAACGATCAACTGCTGCGAGCACCTAAATGTGTTCCCACATCAATAAAACTCCCCAGAATAGTGCTGTGTTGCCCCCTAGTGACCCGAAAATACACTAAAAATAAATAAACACCCTCCTGAGCATCAAAACCAATGTGTAACAGAAAAAAAATCTGTGAATATCTAGCCTAGATGAACATATACTTAATTCATCACCACTGGGGGGCAGATTGCTCAGTCGGGCATTTGTTTTACAATCATTTAATACTGTTTTAGTTGATTTTCACACTTTATGCTTCATGTTAGCCGGGTGTTTATTACAGCTTGGCCAGGTGTTTACTGCTATTGTGATCATGTTTTATTTCTTGTATATGTTTCACATATTTTACTGTTTTTGTTGTTTTTTTACACTTTATTCTTCAGCTCAGCCGGGTGTTTATTATAGGTTGGCCAGGTGTTTATTGCTACTTGAGTTTGATTTATTTTTTATATATGTTTCACATATCATTTGGATTTAGTGGCTCAGTCAGTTGTTGGTTTTTTTTTTTTTTTTTGTATTTATTATTGACTTTGTTTCACAGATTTATTCTATTGCACATTGGGTTTGATGTTCAGGAGGGTGTTTATTGTTTGTGTATTTTTTGGGTCACTAGGGAGTAGCGCAGCACTATTCTTGGGGAGTTTTATTAATTGCCTCATCCACACACTTGATGTGGATGAGGGAATTGATCCCGCCAAGCCTTTGTACTGTATTGTGACTGTGCTGCAGCACTGCTGATCAAGAGAAACAGTTCCAACAGGTTGGTTGTATACAGGTTGATTGGTTGACCTGTGTACAACCAGCCTGCTCATACTTGGATCGAAATTTGGCCAGTCCCTGCTTAACTGGACGAATTTCGATCCATGTCTGGTCGGCCTTAAAGTGGTTATGAAGCCAGAAGGTTTTTTTTTTTACCTTACTGCATTCTATTCAGTAAAGTTAAAAACCCTTCTGGATGCAGCTTCCTCCGCAGCCCTCCCTAAATACATACCTGAGCCCAATCATAGTTACATAGTTAGTCTAGCCAAAAAAAGACAAAAGTCCATCCAGTTCAACCATAAAAAAAAAGTTATAATCCTACACCCACAGTTGATCCAGAGGAAGGCAAAAAAACCCAGCAAAGCACGATCCAATCGGCTCCTGCAGGGGAAAAAATTCCTTCCTGATCCCCCGAGAGGCAATCGGATATTCCCTGGATCACCTTTCCCTATAAATGTTATATCCAGTTATATTCTGTGTATCCAAGAAAGAATCCAGGACTTTCCTACAGCAATCCACTGAGCCGGCCACAACCAACTCTGGAGGGAGTCTATTCCACATTCTCACAGCTCTTACTGTGAAGAAACCTTTCCGTGTTTGGAGATTACATTTCTTTTCCTCCAGACGTAAAGAGTACCATGATCCAGCTATGTGGATGAGAGCCGAGGCACCCTGCTCTCTCGCTCCTCATTGGCTCAGATACAGCAGCAGGAACCATTGGCTCCTGCTGCTGTTAATCAGAGCTAGTGATGAGCGGGGGGGGGGCAATCCCCGTTCTGTGTATCTTATGGGCACAAGCAGGCATGGGTGCCCCCATAGCAAGTGGCTTCCGTTGGGGGGTCTCGGCAGGAAGGTGGAGCCCAGAGTATTGGCGGGGGGCTCCAGAAGAGGAGGATCGGGGTTGCTCTGTGCAAAACCATTACACAGAGCAGGTAAGTAACAAGCCTCTATAATCATTTTAATGTGACAGCTTCCCAATCTTGTTGCTGCTAGGATACTGTTAGACACCTGCTTTCTAGCAACCAATAAATTATCCCCAGGGTTAAGGATGCTGGCTGATGTAATTGACCAAAATCGTTTAATGGTTGGTTGACATTCAGCAGGGATCTGTCAAATGTGGCAAGAGTCCATCAGAAGAACAACAGAATGCATTGTTTGCTGTTTTTGTGTTGGTGTTTTGGCAAGATCATTGTTATTTATGTCAGGTACTTATATATCGCCTTCAATTTTTGCAGCGCTTTACATATATATTGTACATTCACATCAGTCCCCGCCCCCGAGGAGCGTACAATCTAAGGGCCCTAACTCACATTCATACAAACACATACTAGGGCCAATTTAGACAGGAGCCAATTAACCTCCCAGCATGTCTTTGGAGTGTGGGAGGAAACCGGAGTACCCAGAGGAAACCCACGCAGGCACAGGGAGAACATGCAAACTCCAGGCAGGTGGTGCCATGGTTGGGATTAAAACCAACAACCTGAGTACTGCCAGGGGGGAGTGCTAATAATTTAGACACTGTGCAGCCCTTTGTTCATTGTGAATGACAATGGATCCACATCCCTTAAAGTGGGCCTTTGCCCCCTGTCACTAAATTTTACATCAGCATGTATCTCTGTTTAGCAAGGGGAAAGCTAACCAGGGAGAAATGTAGGTTGGGAAAAACGTAATGTCACTGGGAATGTTACCAAAAGGAATGCATCTGAGTAGTGATGGCTAAGGAAGGGACATATGGTAGTGGGATAAAAGGTGAATGTTCTGGTGAGGGAGGCCTCTCGGTTGCGGTGGCTGAAGAGGGATGTATGTTATCAGGGGTAAATTATTTATTTGGGATAGATTCATCTCAGTGAAGGCAGATGGAGAGCAATTGATTTCAGAGAGGGGTGGGTGATGTGGTTAGGATGGGATATATGTCAGTAAGTGTTGTAATGGGGTACGTTTGCTATGGAGGGATGCACCTAAAAAGAGGTGGCTTGGAAGGAAAATATATTTTTTTTTCTTGGGGGGGGGGGGGGGGTTGAGGATGACTTGGCCAGGTTGGGATGTATGTCATTGGAGGTGACTGGGTAGGTAGGGATGTATGTAAGCAGGGGTAGTGACAGAGAAGAGATATATCAGGGGAAGTGGTGAAGTGGCTGAGGAGAGATATATGTCAGATGTCAATGGGGGTCAGAGGAGGTGGCTGGAGAGGCATTACAGCGGTGGACGATGGGGGAAGGTTGAGGTAGCTGTGGAGCAATGTTTGTCATTTTGAAGGTGGACAAGGTAGTTGGGGAAGGATTTATGTAAATGGAAAAAAACGGTCAAGTTGGCTGAAGTAGGATTTGTGTGAACACAAGGGGCAGGTGATCAGGGGGAGATATACAGTATGTCAATGGTTTACAAGGGTGATCTTATGAAAGATAATCTTCTATCTGACAAGCTGGCTGCTTTCTGCTTGGATTGATTCTTCATTTATATATAAGGACTATGAGCTGATTACCCTTTGGACACTTCAGGGTTTATTTACTAAAGCTGGAGAGTCCAAAATCAGACTCCCTTCTGCATAGAAACCAATCAGCTTCTAACCTCAGCTTGTTCAATGAAGCTTTGGCAATGAAACCTGGAAGCTGATTGGTTTCTATGCAGAAGGGAGTCTGATTTTGGACTCTCCAGCTTTAGTAAATAAACCCCTTGGAGTCTGAAGTCCCTTAATATTGCTTGGACTCTGAGCGCCACAATTTTTTTGTTGTTTTTGGTTTACGAGAGATGCATGTCAGTAGCAGGGGGTTCTTTATCTTCCTCATCCTCCTTTTCTTCTCCCTTGCCCTCCTCTTACTCATCCTCCTTCTCCATCTGTTTTTTCTAATCCTCTATCTGCTCTTCCCAGTCTTCTTGCCCTCCTCCTCCTCCAATCCTTCTCTTTCTAAACCTTTTCATACTTTTCCTCCTATTATTATACAGGATTTATGGCACCAACAGTTTGCTCAGCACTTTACAATATAAAGGGAGACAATACAGCAACAAGAAAGTTCAATACAAGAAGGTTAGGAGGGCCCTGATCCTAGGAGCTTACAATCTAAGAGGGAGGGGCTGGTGGTACAAAAGGTAATAACTGTGGAGGATGGACTGGTAGGAGGAGTAGAAGATTCTGTTATTAGCTGAAGGCGGGATAGGCTTCCCTGAAGAGATTGGTTTTCAGAGATCGCCTAAAGTGGGTAGAGTTGGTGATGGTCAGACAGGGGCGGACTGACGATTTGAGCACTCGGGCACTGCCCGAGGGCCTGGGGTTAGTAGGGGGCCCCATGAGATGCCCCTGGTACCTTTCATAGGCTTTTTGGGTGTAGTTTTAGTGTGGGCAAGGACACAGGGGCCCCATGATACCCTATTGCCCTGGGGCCCCATGAGTTGTCAGTCCGCCCCTGTGGTCAGATATATTGGGGTAGAGAATTCTAGAGGATGGGGGAAACTCTGGAGAAGTCCTGCAGATGAGCATGGGAGGAGGAGACAAGGGAGCTAGAGAGCGGGAGGTCGTGGGAGGAGAGGAGAGGACGGTTTGGGTGATATTTGGAAATCAGATTGGTGATGTAATTGGGGACAGAGTTATATTCATTCTCTCTCTCTCCTATTAATCCTTCTATTCCTCTTCCTCCTCTTCCTCAGAAACTTCATAAGCGGAAGCAAACTCATGGATTCAAGGACATGGAAAAACCTCATGTAATGAAGAGTAGATTATATACGAAAACAGATTATACTGTCAAAGTTCACCCCAATGGAAAAATATCCCCCAAGGTAAAACTGCATATTGTACCTAGACACAGTTTACTTAAATAGGTTTGTGATTTTTTTTGAACAATGAATTTATAAAGATAAAATGATTCCGTTTTTTTTTTTAATTGATGGTCATTTAATTTGCTACACTGACGCTTTTAGGAGGTGGTTATGGTTTGTATTCATATACAGTTGCAAGAAGAAGTATGTGAACCCCTTGGGATTCCGTGGAGTTTTGCATGAATTGGGCATAAAATGTGCTCTGAACGTCATCTAAGTCACAACAATAGAAGAACACAGTCTGCTGAACATAATACTACACAAACATTAGATGTTGCCATGGTTTAATTGCACATAACATGTAAACATTCACAGTGCAGGGAGGAAAAAGTATGTGAACCTTTGGACTTAATAACTGGTTGACCCTCCTTTGGCAGCAATAACCTCAACCAAACGTTTCCTGTAGTTGCAGATCAGACCTGCACAACGATCTGGAGTCATTTTGGACCACTCCTCTTCACAAAACTGTTTCAGTGTAGCAATATTCTTGGGATGTCTGGTGTGAATCGCTCTCTTAAGGTCATGCCACAGCATTTCAATCGGGTTGAGGTCAGGACTCTGACTGGGCCACTCCAGAAGGCGTATTCTGTGCTGTTGCAGCCATTGTTTTGTTGAATTACTTGTGTGCTTTGGGTCATTGTCCTGTTGCATCACCCATCCTCTGCGGAGCTTCAGTTGGCGGACAGATGGTCGTACGTTTTCCTGCAAAATGTCTTGATAAACTCTGGAAGCCATTGTTGTGACTTAGATGACGTTCAGAGCACATTTTATGCCCAATTCATGCAAAACTCCACGTAATCCCAAGGGGTTCACATACTTTTTCTTACAACTGTAGCTTGAAACATGTCTACACAAAATAAATTACTACATTTTTGATAGAGTGGGAAGGGCTTAAAATAGATCTTCAGCAATACAGATCAATGTATGAATGAGCCCAGGTGCTCAGCGAAGCATAATGGAAAATTGAATTCAAATACTTACGATGATCAAAAAGACTGTAAGTGAACACACTGAAAAAATATATTCCCATGGGTAACAAGTATAAAAGGCTAAAAATCAAACCTATGTGGCTTGCGGCCAAAGTTACAAAAGCTATAGATAATAAGAAAAGAGCTTTTAATAAATATAAAAATGAAGGAACGCGATCATTGTTTACACATTACAAAGAATAGAACAGACTATGCAAAAAGGAAAACAAACTGAAAACGAACAACAGACTGCAAAAGATATCAGGACCAACCCCCAAAAATTCTTCCAATATATGAATAGTAGAAAGGTCCGGTCCCAGCATGTAGGCCCTTTACAGAACCATCTAGAGGGGGTGACTGGGGACAAAGAGAAGGACAATGTATGAAATCCCTTCTTCAGCTCTGTGTATACAAAGGAGCATTGGGGGCTCTTGTCCATAATGGGGGTGGTACTGACACAGCTCCAGATGATCCATATTGGCTCACAATTGATTTGATCCAGAAATATTATAGAGTAGAATAAAGGTGAATAAAGCCCGTGGACCGGATGGCAGACACCCACCGGGGCCTTAAAGAATTCAGCTCTGTCATCTCACAGACATTGTTTCTCATTTTTAGGGACTCTTTAATGACTGGCATAGTACCACTGGATTGGCGTAAGGCCAATGTGGGGCCAATATTTATAAAGGGGTCAAAATCTTTCCCAAGTAATTACAGACCTGTTAGTGTAACTTCTATAGTTGGGAAGATACTGGAGAGTTTAATAAAAGACACAGAGAGGAGTTCTTGCTGGAAAAAAAATATTGTAAGCAACAGACAGCATGGATTCATGAAAGACAGAAGTTGTCGAACAAATCTGATTTCTTTTTCTGAGGAGGTGAGCAAAACCTTGGAAAGAGGGGTGGCGGTGGACGTAGTATACTGGGACAGAGGGGTGACTGTGGACGTGGTATACTTGGACAGAGGGGTGGGGGTGGACGTGGTGTACTTGGACAGAGGGATGGCGGTGGACGTAGTATACTTGGACAGAGGGGTGACTGTGGACATGGTATACTTGGACAGAGGGGTGGCTGTGGATGTGGTATACTTGGACAGAGGGGTGGGGGTGGACGTGGTGTACTTGGACAGAGGGGTGGGGGTGGATGTGGTATACTTGGACGGAGGGGTGGGGGTGGACGTGGTGTACTTGGACAGAGGGGTGGGGGTGGACGTGGTATACTTGGACAGAGGGGTGGCGGTGGACGTGGTATACTTGGACAGAGGGGTTGCTGTAGATGTGGTATACTTGGACAGAGGGGTGGCGGTGGACGTGGTATACTTGGACAGAGGGGTTGCTGTAGATGTGGTATACTTGGACAGAGGGGTGGCGGTGGACGTGGTATACTTGGACAGAGGGGTGGCTGTGGACGTAGTATACTAGGACAGAGGGGTGGCGGTGGACATGGCATACTTGGACACAGTGGTGGCGGTGGACGTGGTATACTTAGAAAGAGGGGTGGCAGTGGACATTGTATACTCGGACAGAGGGGTGCGGTGGACGTGGTATACTTGGACAAAGGGGTGGCTGTGGACGTGGTATACTTGGATTTTGCAAAAGTGTTTGACACACGGCTAATGTGTAAGGTAAAGTCTACAGGCTGGAAAAAATCTGAATGTAAATGGATAGAAAACTGGTTAAAAGATGGTATTCAAAGAGTAGTGGTTAATGATGATTCATACTCTGAATGGTCCAGGGGTGTCAGTGCTGTACCCCAAGGTTCAGTGTTGTCAGTGGTGTACCCAAGGTTCAGTGTCATTAGTGGGGTACCCCAAGGTTCAGTGTTATTAGTGGGGTACCCCAAGGTTCAGTGTTGGGACAATTACTTTTTAATGTATTTATAAACAATATCGGGTCGGGGATTATAAATCCCATTTCAGTCTTTGCAGATGACGCCAAGCTGTGCCGGGGAATAACATCCTTCCAGGATGTCTCCAACTTACAAGCCGACCTCAATGCTCTGTGTGATTGGGGGACTATGGGGTCAATGAGGTTTAATGTTGATAAATGTAAGGTTCTGCACTCGGGGACCAAGAATATGCATCATACATACTAGGGGGGGTACAACGGGGGGAAAGGGTCAATGGTGGAGAAGGATCTGGGGGGGTCAATGGTGAAGAAGGATCTGGAGGGGTCAATGGTGGAGAAGGATCTGGGGTGGTCAATGGTGGAGAAGGATCTGGGGTGGTCAGTGGTGGAGAAGGATCTGGGGGTTCTGGTAGATCACAAGCTTAATCGCAGCAATGCCAAGCTGCGGGTTCTAAATCGAGCAAAATACTCTCTTGTATTAGTAGAGGTATAGACTCCAGAGAAAGAGATATCACCCCCCCGTAAAAATCATTAGTAAGACCTCATCTGGAATATGCAGTTCAGTTTTGGGCTCCAATTCACAAAAAGAACATTGGGGAACTGGAGGAAGTACAGAGAAGGGCAACTAAACTGATAAGAGGCATGGAGGAGATACAATACATAAGGGGGATATGATCTCCATGTATAATACATAAGGGGGGGTATTATCACCATGTATAATACATAAGGGGGGATATGATCTCCATGTATAATACATAAGGGGGGATATGATCACCATGTATAATACATAAGGGGGGATATGATCTCCATGTATAATACATAAGGGGGGACATGATCTCCATGTATAATACATAAGGGGGGGATATGATCTCCATGTATAATACATAAGGGGGGGATATGATCTCCATGTATAATACATAAGGGGGGGATATGATCTCCATGTATAATACATAAGGGGGGGATATGATCTCCATGTATAATACACAAGGGGGGGATATGATCTCCATGTATAATACACAAGGGGGGGATATGATCTCCATGTATAATACACAAGGGGGGGATATGATCTCCATGTATAATACACAAGGGGGGGATATGATCTCCATGTATAATACATAAGGGGGATATGATCTCCATGTATAATACATAAGGGGGGATATGATCTCCATGTATAATACATAAGGGGGGATATGATCTCCATGTATAATACATAAGGGGGGATATGATCTCCATGTATAATACATAAGGGGGATATGATCTCCATGTATAATACATAAGGGGGGGATATGATCTCCATGTATAATACATAAGGGGGGGATATGATCTCCATGTATAATACATAAGGGGGGATATGATCTCCATGTATAATACATAAGGGGGGATATGATCTCCATGTATAATACATAAGGGGGATATGATCTCCATGTATAATACATAAGGGGAGATATGATCTCCATGTATAATACATAAGGGGGGATATGATCTCCATGTATAATACATAAGGGGGGATATGATCTCCATGTATAATACATAAGGGGGGATATGATCTCCATGTATAATACATAAGGGGGATATGATCTCCATGTATAATACATAAGGGGGATATGATCTCCATGTATAATACATAAGGGGGGGATATGATCTCCATGTATAATACATAAGGGGGGGATATGATCTCCATGTATAATACATAAGGGGGATATGATCTCCATGTATAATACATAAGGGGGGGATATGATCTCCATGTATAATACATAAGGGGGGGATATGATCTCCATGTATAATACATAAGGGGGGATATGATCTCCATGTATAATACATAAGGGGGGATATGATCTCCATGTATAATACATAAGGGGGATATGATCTCCATGTATAATACATAAGGGGAGATATGATCTCCATGTATAATACATAAGGGGGGATATGATCTCCATGTATAATACATAAGGGGGATATGATCTCCATGTATAATACATAAGGGGGGGATATGATCTCCATGTATAATACATAAGGGGGGATATGATCTCCATGTATAATACATAAGGGGGGATATGATCTCCATGTATAATACATAAGGGGGGATATGATCTCCATGTATAATACATAAGGGGGGATATGATCTCCATGTATAATACATAAGGGGGGGATATAATCTCCATGTATAATACATAAGGGGGGATATGATCTCCATGTATAATACATAAGGGGGGGATATGATCTCCATGTATAATACATAAGGGGGGATATGATCTCCATGTATAATACATAAGGGGGGATATGATCTCCATGTATAATACATAAGGGGGGATATGATCACCATGTATAATACATAAGGGGGATATGATCTCCATGTATAATACATAAGGGGGGGATATGATCTCCATGTATAATACATAAGGGGGGATATGATCACCATGTATAATACATAAGGGGGGATATGATCTCCATGTATAATACATAAGGGGGGGATATGATCTCCATGTATAATACATAAGGGGGATATGATCTCCATGTATAATACATAAGGGGGGGATATGATCTCCATGTATAATACATAAGGGGGATATGATCTCCCGGTTGTTTTACCATCCAAAGTTTTCTATGTCTCCATGGTTAACCTCCAGTGTGACAGAAGCGTCTCTGTCTTAAATCAAGAGCAGAATGTCGTTCAAGTAGTGATATATTCACACTCCCTGCAACCTCAGGCACTCCACTAGGGCCAGAAAAATCTTTGAGAATACTCTGGGTGATGTGGTCGGCTTAAAGGGTAGGAATACAAACTGGAGGTGGAGCTGCCCTTCCACAAACCGTAGAACTTTCTGGCAGACTGGAGCTACTGGTACATGGAAATACACATCTTTGAAGTCCACTGATAGAAGCCAATCCCCTGGCTGAATGATTTTCAGAATTGTCTGAAGAGATTCCATTTTGAATCTGATTTTCTTGAAATACATGTTGAGCCTCCTGAGGTCTATCACTGGTCTCCACACTCCCGAATTTTTCCATACTAGGAATAGAGGTGAGTAGATTCCAGAAAAACGTTCTTGCCGGGGTACTGCAACTATCACTTCCTGGTTGAGGAGGGTTTCTATGTATTTCCGTAAAACATCTTGCTTTTTTCTTGCCAAAGGACAAAGATTCTGCGGGGATGCCTCAGGAACTTCCAAGCATGGCCGAACCGGATGATGGAAATTACCCAATGCTCGTTTACTGCTTGTGCCCACACCTGACGGAACTTGAATAATCTGGCTCCTACGCGACAATCGTGAGCTGGTAGATAGTCCAAAAGACTTCTGGGACTCCTGTCCAAGAGACAAAGTTGGCCTCTTTGACTTGAGGTTCGCAACCGTGTTGGACCATTGATGATGAAATTCTTTTCCTGGCCTGAAAGACTTAGAGTCTCTACCTCTGGTCCTTGGCAAATTTTTGTAAGCTACGCCTCTTCTGTGCAGGAGCCTCTGATCCTGGGGAATACATCCCAACTTCCCCCCTGTGGCTTTTGTGATGGCAGTGTCTAATTTACTTCCAAACAAGGATTGCCCCTCAAATGGTATCTTACACCATCCTTGTTTGGAGGCTGGGTCCGCCACCCAGGTCCTCAGCCATAGGGCTCTTCTGCCTGTCACTGCATTAAGTCTGACCTAAAGGGACGCTTTTTGGACGCCATGGACGTTTCTCAGTTTCCAGGCAGAAAGGGCGGTAAAAATGCAGGCAGGGCGCCGGACAAAGCACTCGGGACACAATGTATGTGAAATGGTTTGATACAGGAATGTTATACTATTTTAGTGTATTGAGTGAATGTCACTTTTTGTCATTTTCAAATTTCCCGCCAGTTCCATCCCCGTACGTCCCGACGTCGCAGGGAACGGAACCCAGATGACAGATGCCGGCATCGGCCGGAGGACATTGCTGGGGACACTGCAGGAGGGACATCGCGGGAGCGCAGGACAAGGTAAGTGAAGAACAGATGCCGAAGCAGCACCGCATGGTACGCCCGAGTGTAGCTCAGGGTTACCGCTTTTGGTACTGAAACTTTACCCCGAGCTACACTCGGGAATACCGCCAGGGGGGTTAAGTTAATGGATACCTCCACCATAAAAAGAAGCTGTTGGCTTCAAATTAGCAAAGGAGGCCAAGACCTCGGCTTTGCTCAGGTCACTTCCCATTGCCACTTCTGACTTCTGAACCCAGGACTGCATGGCCTTCTAAATAGCTGCCAAAGCTATGGCCCTCCAGCAAGTGTGTAAATCTTTTTAAGATCCACATCCACTCGTCTATCCAACATGTCCCTGAGTGTCACTGCATCATCTAGAGGAAGGGTTATGTGCCTAGCGAGGTGCATAACTGCTGCGTCCACCACCAGAGGCTCCTCCAAACTCTTAATTCTCTCCACCTGCGAACCGATTCTTAAAAGAGATTCTGTTATCCGCTTGGTTCCACTCATCCGTAATTATGTCCTGAATTTCTTCCATGGATGGGAAATTTACCCCCTCCTTTTTCATGTTTGTGATAAACTTTCTCAATTGTTTATAAACATCGATCAGACGAGAGCTTACAAAGTAACATTGTTTACAAACATCAATCAGATTAGAGATAAAGAGATACAAAGTAACATTGTTTATAAACATTGTTCAGATAGGAGATAGATATACAAAGTAACATTGTTTGTAAACATCGATCAGACGAGAGATACAAAGTAACATTGTTTACAAACATCAATCAGATTAGAGATAAAGAGATACAAAGTAACATTGTTTATAAACATTGTTCAGATAGGAGATAGATATACAAAGTAACATTGTTTGTAAACATCGATCAGACGAGAGATACAAAGTAACATTGTTTACAAACATCAATCAGATTAGAGATAAAGAGATACAAAGTAACATTGTTCAGATAGGAGATAGATATACAAAGTAACATTGTTTGTAAACATTGATCAGATAGGAGATAGAGATGCAAAGTAACATTTTTTTATAAACATCGATCAGACGAGAGATACAAAGTAACATTGTTTACAAACATCAATCAGATTAGAGATAGAGAGATACAAAGTAACATTGTTTATAAACATCGATCAGACGAGAGATACAAAGTAACATTGTTTATAAACATCGATCAGACGAGAGATACAAAGTAACATTGTTTATAAACATCGATCAGACGAGAGATACAAAGTAACATTGTTTATAACCATCGATCAGACGGGAGATAGAGATACAAAGTAACATTGTTTATAAACATCGATCAGACGGGAGATAGAGATACAAAGTAACATTGTTTATAAACATTAATCAGATAGGAGATAGAGAAACACAAAGTAACATTGTTTTTAAACAAAAGTAGCAGAAATCTAAAAATTGCTCTGATCCATAGGGTGTATACAGGGGAGAGATGAACTGGTTAATATTTGAGTCACATTGGGGTACACAAAGTTGATATGCGCATGTTTTCTTTTAGTGAATCAAGCAGAATATATGTGTTACCGTAATTATATAAATTGAGTTGACTAGGAATACCATTGTAATGATGTGATATGTCTGCCATGAACTCTGTACTTTGTGATGAGGTCATCAGGGGTGACCTACCTATTGCAGGTATTATTGGGTAAGTCCTTTAGAAGAGCACATGGACATAGAGATGGAGGAGAGTGATCTCTATGGACATGGTCTGTACTCTAGGTTCATACTTCATCCCCTCACTGGGACCTGCTATGAGGACTGTACAATGTATTCATGGTCCTGTTTGGGGAATATATAAATTGTGATGGTTCCTTGGATTTTTCTTCACCTTACCATCCAATATATGGCGTTATAGATACAATACGGTGTGGATTATTCTCTATGGTAGATGACAGATTTTCCCAATTGGGGCCACACTTGTTATCCACAAGACCCAACTGAGAAGAGGCACTTATCAGATATCCCGTCCTGTCCTCACAGATAAAGGGAAGGCTCTGCTCCCCAATACCACACAGGGGGCGCCACAACACACCAATGGCCTTCAGAGGGGGTAAAATAGGACTACACCAATATTTCTATCAATGCCGTTGCAGACAATATTTTGCATGCCCTCAGTCCTAAATATGTTCAAAATAGATGTGAATTTAAATTATAATTGATCTTTATTCCATGTTTTTGTAGCTTCTACAGCTTAAGACTAATTATGAAACTGAAGATTTACCCTTTGTTGAGGTTATTGTGGATAGAAATGCAAAAGAACTTGTCTTGTCACTGAAGGAAAGTGACACTTCGCTTTGGGAAAGTGAAGTCACAGAAGGTAAGAAAAAAAAAATACTAGTTAAATGAAATGTGACATTTTTACTCAAGTTAGGTCATTTGTACTCATTAACCCTTTTGCCGCTAGGTCCTTACGTTGTACCAGGGGGGGTTTATACACAATCCAGTATATATATACGCAATTTTGCACTTCCTTGTGCAGGGGGCACGCTGCTTCTGCTGTGATTAGTCACAGCAGAAGCCGATCAAAACATGACTTAGTACTTGGTGGCCAATCCCTTGTTGGCAATCACAGAGGTCAGACGTTTCCTGGAGTTGGCCCCCAGGTTCCCACACATCTCAGGAGGGATTTTGGCCCACTCCTCTTGGCAGATCCTCTCCAAGTCATTAAGGTTTGGTGACTGACGTTTGGCAACTCGAACTCTCAGCTCCCTCCACAGATTTTCAATCGGATGAAGGTCTGGAGACTGGCTAGGCCACTCCAGGACCTTAATGTGCTTCTTCTTGAGCCGCTCCTTTGTTGCCTTGGCCGTGTGTTTTGGGTCATTGTCATGCTGGAACACCCATCCACGACCCATTTTCAATGCCCTGGCTGAGGAAAGAAGGTTCTCACCCAAGATTTGATGGTACATTGCCCCGTCCATCGTCCCTTTGATGCGGTGCAGTTGTTCTGTCCCCTTAACAGAAAAACACCCCCAAAGCAGAATGTTTCCACCACCATGTTTCACAGTTGGGATGGTGTTCTTGGGGTCATAGGCAGCATTCTTCCTCCTCCAAACACGGCGAGTTGAGTTGATGCCAAAGAGCTGGATTTTGGTCTCCTCTGACCACAACACTTCCCACCAGTCCTCCTCTGCATCATTCAGATGTTCAGTGGCAGACTTCAAACGGGCCTGGACATGTGCTTTCTTGAGCAGAGGGACCTTGCGGGCACTGCAGGATTTCAGTCCTTGTCGGCGTAGTGTGTTACCAATTGTTTTCTTGGTGACTGTGGTCCCAGCTGCCTGGAGATCATTGACAAGATCCTCACGTGTAGTTCTGGGATGATTCCTCACTGTTCTCATGATCATTGACACTCCACGAGGTGAGATCTTGCATGGTGCACCAGACCTAGGGAGACTGACACTTGTTTTGTGTTTCTTCCATTTGTGAATGATTGCACCAACTGTTGTCACCTTCTCACCAAGCTGCTTGGCCATAGTTTGGTAGCCCAGTCCAGCCTTGTGTAGGTCTACCATCTTGTCCCTGACATCCTTGGACAGCTCTTTGGTCTTTGCCATGGTGGAGAGTTTGGAATCTGATGGTTTGATGGCTCCTGTGGACAGGTGTCTATTATACAGGTAACACAATGAGATTAGCAGCACTCCCTTTAAGAGACTGCTTCTAATCTCAGCTTGTTACCTGTATGAGAGACACCTGGGAGCCAGAAATCCTGCTGAATGATAGGGGATCAAATCCTTCTTTCCCTCATGAACATGCAGATCAGTCATCATTTGTTAGACGCATTTCTGCTGAATTTGTTGTTGTATTCTGTCTCTCAGTGTTACACCGAACATTCCATTGTTAGACCGATCATTTCTGTGTGAGGGACGAACATTCCATTGTTAGACCGATCATTTCTGTGTGAGGGGCGAACACTCCATTGTTAGACCGATCATTTCTGTGTGAGGGGCGAACATTCAACATCAGCCGGGGATTAGATAAATAATTTAACTATTTACTGTATATTTTATCATATTTTAACATGCATACACATTTAAAAATGAAATATACAGCTTTCTAAAGCGATTGCACTGTTGTGTATATGTCTACCGTGTCTATTATTTTTTTAGGGGAATTAAGAGAAATGCAATTAAAAGCCTGTGCGTCTGTCAGCAATGCAGGTATGTGAAACCGGTTACTGTAACATTTATCCAGTCAATGCATTATTTGACTCTTTTTTTTAAAGTAGAATTCCAGCCCACACCTAACTAGTCTTAGGCCCAGTTCACACTCCATGCATTTCAGTTGCTTTTTTTTCTTCATCCAAAATGCACAGAAAGAAGGTTATATGGTTGTCAGTGTCATAGTTCACATCAGTGCTGGTAGTTCCGGTTGCAGAAAAAACAGTAGAACGGGTGGCATTTTTTCTGCCCAGAACTGTCCTGGAATGTAGTAAAACACATAAAAAATGCAACAGAATGTATGGGAATGCATCAAAAACGCACTGGAATGCACATGCCCCTATTTAAATTGAAGAAAAAGAGAGTGGAAAAAATTAATTGCAATGCATAAAAAACAGCACTGAAACGCATCAAAAACGCGCATGCAGAAACGCATCTGGACTGTGTTTCTATAGTGTGAACCAGCCCTCAGGGCCGGTTCACACTCCATGCGTTTCAGTTACTTTTTTTTCTGCATCCAAAATGCACAGAAAGAAGGTTATAAGGTTATCAGTGTCATAGTTCACATCAGCGCTTGCAGTTCCGGTTGCAGAAAAAAAGTCAAACGGGTGGCATTTTTTCTGCCCCAAACTGTACTGGAATGCGGTAAAACGCATAAAAAAAACGCAGCGGAGTTTACTGGAATGCATAAAAAATGTACTGGAATGCACATGTCCCTATTTAAATTGAAGAACAAGAGAGGGGAAAAAATGAACTGAAATGCATAAAAAAACCACTGGAACGCGTCAAAAACGCGCATCCGGGAACGCATCTGGACTGCATTTCTATAGTGTGAACCGGCCCTTAAAAATGTTCCCTTCCCCCTCTAAACACTTGCTGACTAACCTGTATAAGAAAGGTGTATATACAGTACTTACCTATTTTCAGGCTGCTCCAGTATAGTCATGTGATCCGGCTTCCCCATGTCAGCCAGTTGGCACATATGGCCCTGAGACCATGTACTGTATTATGGCGGGGGGGTTGCCTTCCTCCAGATCAACTGTGGATATTATATGCTGTATGGAGGTTTCCTATATTTTTTTTTTGTTGTCGGTTGAAATAGATGGACTTGTGTCTTTTTTTCAACCTGACTTAGGGCTCATGTACACTGCAGCTGATAAACTCACATTTAGGAGCTGTTCTGTGTTTTTTTCAGCAGCCCCTGAACCCTCCCTAATGTCCTCCTAAGTGTCCGTGTACACATCTTCGTTTACAGGCAGTTGAGTTTGCAGTCGTTTTTTTGAACGCAACAAACTTGCTTTCAGACGTCGATTTTATCAGCGTTTCAAACGTAAACGCGGCTAAATGCGGCAAATCGCGTTTATAAGCGTTTGTGTTTGATTTTTTTTTTTTAACTCTTCCAGTTCCCGATGCTGTCCGGAGCCTTTTTTCATCATGAAGAATGCATGCAAAGTGTTTTCAAGGTACTCAGATGGACAAAACACTGAACACAGGATGTTCCTACCAAGCTGGTCACACATTGTAATGACCAATTCACACCTCAGACCTCTCCCACCCTTGGAAACAAAAGAGAGGTTAATGACCATTCACACCTCAGACCTCTCCCACCCTTGGAAACAAAAGAGAGGTTAATGACCATTCATACCTCAGACCTCTCCCACCCTTGGAAACAAAAGATATGTTAATGAACATTCACACCTCAGACCTCTCCCACCCTTGGAAACAAAAGAGAGGTTAATGACCATTCACACCTCAGACCTATCCCACCCTTGGAAACAAAAGAGGTTAATGACCATTCACACCTCAGACCTCTCCCACCCTTGGAAACAAAAGCTAGGTTAATGACCATTCACACCTCAGACCTCTCCCACCCTTGGAAACAAAAGCTAGGTTAATGACCATTCACACCTCAGACCTCTCCAACCCTTGGAAGCAAAAGCTAGGTTAATGACCATTCACACCTCAGACCTCTCCCACCCTTGGAAATTTTCACACCTCAGACCTCTCCCACCCTTGGAAATTTTCACACCTCAGACCTCTCCCACCCTTAGAAATTTTCACACCTCAGACCTCTCCCACCCTTGGAAACAAAAGATATGTTAATGACCAATTCACACCTGAAATTCCTCATGCAGACCCCATGCCAGGTGGCCTTAATGACTCCCTCCACCAGACACTTTTCCCACCCTTGGAAACAAAAGAAATATTAATGAGCAACTCACACCTCAGCTAATCTCAACACATACTGCTGTCTCTGCGTCTACTCTCTGCATTCCTCTGAAACAGTCTGAAATAGTTCATAATTTAACGCTTTGCAGTGCCTTCTGGGCATCTGGAAGGTTTTCGTGTGCTCATCTTTAAAAAACGCTTCTAAACGTAAACGCGTTATGCAATTGCAGCTAAAGAGACGTTTAACCAGCGTTTTCCAGCAGTCAGTTTCCAACGTTCAGAAACGTCCCGTGTACATGGGGCCTAACTGTGTAACCAAACAGGAATAGAAAAAGGAATACTGGGAAACATAGCATAACATCTTAGATTAACGTACAATCACAGATCCAGAAGAAGGAAGAGCGGACAATACATGGTGTAACAATATATTTTCGTACTTGCAGGTTCCTCCTCAGAGCACTTTGTAGATAAACATTATGAAAAGCTGGTCCAAAATGTGGTCAATGTAAAAGAAGTTCTGGATAAACTCAAAAACCTTCTGACCAATGAACAGCGTGATATCGTGAGTTGTGAGAAGACGTCCCAGAACAAGATGAGAGAGTTATTCAGGATTGCCAGAGGTTGGGGAGACGATGGCAAGAGCAAGCTACTCGAGGTTCTAAAGAAGACCAACAAGCAGCTGATTAACAGTTTAGAAGGACAATGAAGTTGTGAGAATGTTCAGACATTTATTTCATTTTAGGATTTTCAGCTGATTTATAGCAAGGTTACCTCTTAGATTGTAAGCTCCAAGGATCAGGGCTCTCCTAACCCTCTTGTATTGAACTGTATTGTCTCCCGTTATATTGTAAAGCGCTGAGCAAACTGTTGGCGCCATAAATCCTGTATAATAATAATAAAATAATAAAGGTTACACCTAATATCATAGAGCCATTTCACCCAACCTACATACAGCTGCTCAGGTTAAACATCTTATTATATATCCATGTCGGGATGTACAATTGGCCCAATGGCCAAAGAAAGGATTCTCAACATTCATCCTGCTATCCTAACACAGGGAATAAACCCTTTCAGTTTTGGATATTAACCGCTTTCTGACCGCCCTACCCATATGGAAGAAAAATATATTTGAAATCTGAAGAATATATTTGAAAAAAATATATTTTTAAAAATATTTTTTTTTTAATATGTTCTTCAGATTTTTTTAACATATAAACAAAGTAATTTTAACATATATTTTTACATATATTTGTAAATGCATTGCAATTTAGATTTGTATTATTTTGTAATTAACATTTTTATTGAGTTGTCACACGTATAAATATACATGAAATTGTGAAAAAAAACAGAAAGAGAGAGAAAAAAAAGAAAAAGAGGTTCTTTGATGATAAGAACATATAAAAGGTAAAAAAAGAAAAAAAAAAACAAAACATAGAATGTCAATAAAGCAACAGTGGAAAGGCATCCCATGGGTTCCATATAGTTTCAAATATGGTTACAGAGCTGGCATGGAGAGCGGTTAGGTATTCTATGTCTCTAATATCTGTAGTGATCTTAATGTCAGTAGTGAGGGGTGTGTGGAAGAGAGCCAGCACATCAGAATGCTTCTCCTGGCCGCAGCCAGAACATGTACGGAGAGTTTCCTGGACAGTTTGGGGATGCCTGGGAAGGGTAGGCCCAATAGAAAGTAAACGGGTTCAAAAGGAAGGTCGGTACGTAGTAGAGAACGTAGCAGGGACCATACATCCTCCCAAAAGGGAATGATGGACCTACATTCCCAAAAAATATGATTATTATTATGCAGCATTTATATAGCACCAATAGTTCACTCAGCGCTGTACATTACAAAGGGGGACAGAACATGTGACAGAACAATACCAATACAATGCAAAACATGAGGGGATTGAGGGCCCTGCTCTTTCGAGCTTACAATCTAGGAGGGAGGGGATGGTGGCACAGGAGGAGATAGCTGTGGGGGATGGAGTGGTAGGAAGAGTGGAGGTCGGCAATTATCAGTGGGTGGGGTAGGTTCCCTGAAGAGATGGGTTTTCAGGGTGCGCCTAAAGGAGAGGAGAGTAGGTGATAATCTGATGGATTGGGGTAGGGAGTTCCAGAGGATGGGTGACGCCCTGGAGAAGTCCTGGAGGCAGGCATGGGAGGAGGAGACCAGGGAACTAGAGAGAAGGAGGTCTTGTGAGGAGCGGAGTGTGCGTGTTGGGTGGTACTTGGATATTAGGTCGGTGATGTAGTTCGGGGCAGTATGGTGGACGGCTTTGTACGTCAGTGTTAGGATTTTGAATTTTATCTGTTGGGCAATCGGAAGCCAGTGAAGGGATTGGCAGAGGGGGGTGGTGGAAACGGAGCGGTTGGTAAGGTGGATGAGTCTGGCTGATGTATTGAGGATCAACTGAAGCGGGGATAGCCTGTGGCGAGGCAGGCCAGTGAGGAGGGAGTTGCAGTAGTCGAGTCGTGATATGATGAGGGAGTGGATGAGCTGTTTAGTGGTTTCTGGGGTTAGGAACGTGCGGATTTTGGCGATGTTGCGGAGGTGGAGTCTGCATGAGTTTGTTAAAGATTGGACTTGGGGCTGGAAGGATAGGTTGGAGTCAAGATGGTGGCATTGTTGGACGTGATGGAGAAGTCAGTGGGGGTGGTGTCTGGGCTGGGGGGGAAGACTAGGAGCTTGGTTTGGAGAGGTTCAGTTTAAGGAAGTGGAGCGACATACAATCTGATATGTCGTTCAGTAGGCTTGTGATTCGGGATCGTTATGATAAAGGGATCCTGATTCCCTCCCACATCGCCAGCAGGCAGGAGAAGCACTCAGGTTATGGGCATGGAGTATATCAGGTGTTCTGTACCAAAACATCATGATTTTATACAAATTTTCCTTATAGACTAGGCATATGGAAGATCTAGATGCGTTTTCCCATATCTTTCTCCACTGCACCAAATCAATGTCACAGCTGAGAGATTGGGGCCATTTGCGCATATAGAGGTGGGTGTCATTGAATAAGGGATAGGTGTCCATCCAAATGGCAGCTTATATGTAGTGGAGATTATGCCCCTTTGATGTGGTCCCTGTATAAATAGACGCTCAAAAGGAGTAGGCTTCTCAAGGGTCAAAGAGGGTGACAAGGTAGAAAGGAAATGGTGTATCTGTAAATAGACATAAAAATGCTGTGGAGGTAGATGGGCTTTTTTCTGGATAATAGAGAAGGGTTTAAGTACCCGAGTCACCGGGTGGACCAGATGGCGCAGTTGGAAGAGATCGGCTGAAGCCCAAGGGAGCATTCGGGACATGGCCAGACTGTCCGGAAGGATGGGATTAAAAAGAACATTGGTCAAGGGAGAGCAATCAGAGGCCAGCGCAAATTTAACCTTGCATCTCTTCCAAATAGACAGGGAAAATTGTATAGGTCTGTGACATAAATGAAAGATTCGGGTAGTTGAGAAGTGATCTGTAGAAATCTGTCATTGTATATCTAGCTTAGTTCCATGTTATTAAAGATAAGTTAAGTGTTCAGTCAGATACATATGGCCACCAATTAGCATCTGAAAGGACAGAGCAGCTTCTAGGCTGGAGGTGACACCTAGATGCCAATAAAACATTGCCACCTATGTAGTCAGACTTTGCCACCTTCTTGAAGTTTAAAAGAGGAGCTCCAGCCATTTCAGCTTCGTGAAGCAGTAGGAGACCAGGAGTGGCTCCGATCTGTCTGGGAGCTCTGACTTATATCATCAGATCAATGGAATATATTTCATCTCTCTTAAAAGCTAAAATATTAGTTGCAGAGAGATGAAAATACTTTGTTCTGATTGGACGAACTGTAGGCTACATCTGCATGTAAAACTGTATTTGTAGCCTCTGTAGGATCCCAGAGAAACACAGAAACTGGTTATATGGTGCCTGATTGTGACAGCTGAACAGCGATTGGTAATGTTGTGATCGGACTGATGCGCTGGTGTTGGAAATTCTATCCCTGACTTGCCTGTTCAAACCGTTCCTGGTCCAATCAACTTTGGGCATTTCAGAACCCAGAATGTCCTGTGGGCTTGTACAGGAACACCCCCCAGGGTTGATTGGCCAAGGTCTAATGTCCATCCTACGTCCATATTTCAATAAATTGAGGACCCCGAGATATGGACGGGGTGATTCGTACGGAGCCGGTTCTATTTGACTGGCGAATCGCGGACTTTCTCTGACTTGCTCCAGTCGCAGGATAACTCTTGGTAAAAGTTTTTATTTCTGTTTTTATTCCCTTTTATTTTATTAGTGAATAGCCAATTGTGTGTCTTTTTGCATTTTCTGTAATTGTTTTTTCTTTGTACATATTTTATGCACTGCCCACTTTGGGGATATTAAATCATAAAATTAATAAGTGACTTCTGTGTACTAAGCTCAGGCTCATATCTCCGGAGAGATTGTTGTATTGCAGTGTCTTTATATGCTCGGTCAGGTTCATTGCCTATCTGTATGCAATTGCACTGCGTGTTGGCAGATTGCATGCAGATTGTAAAGTAGCAGATCTGAAAGATGGAGATCTGTGTGGGTGTGGTGGCCCAGCAGACCAACTATCTGGTTACATCACCATCCTAACTAAAAAAAACATACCAACACAGGAAAAATAAGCAAGAAGGACTACAAGTCTCCAAAAGAAGAAACTAGAGGCCTTTCTGGTCCTATACATAATAAAACAAATAATATGTACAAAATATTCAAAAGAAAGAAAGCAGTAATTAAGCCATTGGGCCCATCAGGCAAAATATCAGGCCTTTATTTCCTATTTATGGCGACAGCATCAGAAAAATACCCAAAAACCCATACTGAAAGGAACATTAATCCAGGCCTTTACAGCCTATCGGGCAAAGAGGCCTTTATGACCCTATCCAATCTAATATAAAAGGGACACTAACAAATACATATAGCAAAGGCTAAGAAACATAGGTCTTCAGATGCATGTAGCCTCTCTTCAAAATGACTTCTTCAAAATCTAAGGGAGTGAAAACACAGAGTAAAAGAAGAACAGCATCCTCACCCAGAGATCAACAGATCACGGCTACAGACCTGATATTCCTCCACGCCTCTATCCAGGCCCTTCGCCGCAGTCTGTCTTTCTCATGACCCCGAACTTTCCCAACTTCACCAAGAATGTCATACACCGCCACCAGGAAGGACTTTCTGCCGAATGGAAACCTGTCACCGTGCGTTTCAAGTGTAGTAACGGACCACTAGACAAACTAGAAAAAGAGTGTCAAAATCAAAACCCACACGTCTTTCCAATGCCCCATATACCCACTCTGCATAAGACATGCAGTGCAGGAAGGGGATGTCTAGAGCCCTCCCCACCTCTTTGTATACCTCTATATTGAAAGAGCACTGAAGCAAGAAGTGGTCCATAGTGTCCACTTCACCCCCACATTCCGTCCTTGGACAACCACGGTCATCCAGAGAACGGTACTTCAAGTTCCCTCTCACATATAGTCTGCCATGGAACGTGAGCCAGGCCTGGTCCCTAAACTTTAAGGGAATCCTTTCCATATTTATTAATCTCAGACCCTCCCACAGACTATGGCCTGGGCAATCCTTCAAGGCCAGAGGTGCGTGAAAGGCGGTGGCCATGATCCTCTCCCTGAGAAATTTCCCAGGAGGCGATCTGACCTCCTCCGCCGTCACACACCACCGCCTAAGTATTTTCAAACTCTGGGCGACACAAGCCGGAGCTTACCGTGCTTGACTCTCAGGCTTCACACTGGCCCCCCACTCTCCCAACAGCTCAGAAAGGGTTTAAACCAAGTCCAGAACAAACCTACCCATGCAGGCGGCTTCTCTTTCAGCATATTACCAAAATTATGTTTTACAAACATAACAGAGAAGAAAACAATCGGGTTGACCATCCCTAGGCCACCCTCCCGCCTGGATCGGTAGGTCACATTCCGCTTCAAGAGGTTCAGCCTGTTCCCCCATAATAGCAGGAAGAAACAGCTGCAGACCCTCGTATAGAGAGACTCTGGCAAGAGACAAACGTAACTGACGTACAAAAAGATCGGAATCAGGTAGGTCTTGATCAGATCGACCCTTTCTCTTAAGGAGAGCCGCCACCCCTTCCAGCATCTCACTTTAACCTCGGCATCAGACAACCTGGCTTCCCAATTTTGTTTACCATAATCATCGGGCCCAAATGTGATGCCTAACACTTTGATCTTTGGCTGGGGCACTGGGAAGGCATCCGGAAGCGAGAAGTTCTCACCTTCCCTACCCGTCAAGAAAACCTCACACTTGTCATGATTGATCTTGGAGCCTGATGCCTCCGCATACTGCTCCATCTCTGAGACCACCTCCTGCGCCTCATCAGTCCCAGAGATGAAAACAGACATGTCATCAGCATAGGCCACGACCCTCAAAGTCAGCCCACCAGTAGTGCCCACCGGCACCCCACCCAACGCCCCGCCATCTAGCCTTCTGACGAAAGGGTCAATGGCAAAGGCATAGAGCAAGGGACTCAGCGGACACCCCTGAGCCAACCTCGAAAGGCCGCCCAACCCAACCATTGACCAACATGAAGCTCTCCGCCCCTTCGTACAATGTCTTCAACCAGCCAATAAACCTCCCTTCCAGGCCATACCGGTCAAGGAGTTGCCAGAGGTACTTGTGGTCTACCCGATCAAAGGCCTTGGCTTGATCCAGTGCCAGCAAATACTTCCCACTGCCATCAGCCCTGCATCGCTCCAAAACCTCCCGGACAGCTAACACTGCTGAGAGTGTACTTCTGCCCTGAACCGAACAGTGCTGATGCTGTGAAAGCAACCCATCTGCCACTGACGACAAGCGCCGGAAGAGGATCTTGGCCAGAATCTTCCTATCGACATTGAGAAGGCTGATGGGGCACCAATTCTCAATCATCGAAGGGTCCTTACCCTTTGACAACAAGATCACAGCCGATTTCCTCATGGAGGGAGGGAGTGAACCCTCATCCAGACAGCTATTGAAGACCTCCGCAAGGCGAGGTGCCAAGCTGGACTTAAAAACCTTAAAGAATTCTGATGTCAAACCATCTGGCCCAGGTGTCTTCTTAATGGCCACACTATCTATGGCTTTGGCAACCTCTTCAGCTGTGATCTCACCTGTCAAACTTGTGGGCAGAATGTTATTTTCTAAACCTGGCGTAGACTCCAAGAAGCTCGACATCCTTGCCTGGTTGAGGTGCTTCTCCCCCAAAAGATCCTCAAAGAACACCCTTGAGACCTCCAAGATTCCTGACCTGGATTTTGTCAGGGATCCCGTACTCTCTTAGACCGGTGATTGTTTTAATCACTACACCTTGCTTGCAGTTCTGGTAAGGGTCAGGCGAATGGTACTTCCCATAATCCCTCTCCAGAACCAAGGAGGCATGCCGATTGTACTGATATTTTCTGAGAAGTTTAACCTCTGAGGTTGCCCCAGAATCTCCACCATCAGAGACGAGGCGATCAAGCTTCAAGCTTCCTCCGTAACTGTTGGTAGGCAATGTACTTATCAAACTGTTTTTTCTTACCTAGGGCCTTGAAAAACCTGCCAATCCGCACTTTGGTAAGCTCCCACCATTCTGACTTACTGCCACAGAAATCCAGGATGGTCTCCTGAGCTTGAAAAAAATCCTCAAAGGATCGTCTCACCTCCTCATCGTCCAGCAGAGCCAAATTCAACCTCCAGACACCCCTCCCCTTCAGTGGCGTATCTGAAACATTTAAAGACACAGTCAGCAAAAGGTGGTCGGAAAACTCCACCGCCTGACACACAGGTGCCGAGAAGGCGGAGTCCCCCTTTAAAAAAAAACTATCTATTCTACTCTCACTTCTACCTCGCCTAAAAGTGAATCCCGTGCTGTCTGGGCTGCGCTTAATTAAGGCATCCTCCAGACCTGCTTCCCTGACTATCGCATTTAGAAAAACGCTGTCATACTCCAGCCTGTCATTGGAGCCCTTCCTGTCCTTCAGCCTAGTGACAGTATTAAAGTCTCCTCCAAAGACAACCTGCCGGGATGTAAAAAGGAAAGGCTTAATCCTTGTAAAGAGGCATTTCCTATCCCAAGTAGACTGGGGACCGTAGATGTTAATGAGCCTTAGCTCTTGCCCCTTCACAAGGACGTCTAAGACCATACACCTTCCAACCTCCACCTCGATGACCAGCCGACATTTTACCATGCCGGTAAAAAGCACCGCAACTGTATGGCTCGGCCGCAAGAGACCAGAAGGAGGGACCATACCTCCACTCCCTCTTTGCCAGATGGACATCCGCAAGACTGCTGAGCCGGGTCTCTTGCAAAAACAAAACATCAGCACAAATACTGCTGAGCAAAAATAAGGCCACACTTCTATCACCTACAGACTTTATGCTGGCAACATTAATGGTTGCCACATTTATCGGAGCGGGAACTGCCATCAAGGTAATTGAGATGGTCGTTTCTTAACCTTAGTCTTCCTCGGCCTAACCGGAGACCTGTCCCTTTTTTTACATCTTGCCTCCACATCCTCCATAGGGGAAAGGGCATCTCCAGAATCACTCCCACCCCCTGAAAGGATCCCAAACCTATTGGAAAAAAATTCATCCTCCACCTCCAAAGAGGATATGGAAGATGCGGGGGTCAACACCACAATATTCTTCCCTTTCCCCACCACCGACCATCCCTCCCTCTCAACTCTATCTGTCCTATTTCTTCCAGGATCAGGAATTGCCTGATCCACCCTCCCTTGACCTCCCTCAGAAACCGCCTTGCCCTTTACAGGGTCTTGACGGAGTGGTAGTAAAGTTGGAGGGGGTGTTACAGAAGGCGCCTTGGGCACACACTTAGCCCCAACACCCCGATTCTTCTGGGCAGGGGGCACAGGAACACTAGGGGTAAGGGTAGACGACACTGGGGAAGACACAGGGAGATGAGGAGACTTTACAGAGGGGACAGTCACAGGCACACTAGGGGATACAGTAGATGTTACAGGTACCTGGGTGTCAGGGCTCCAGGGTATGACCAGAGGTATGTGAACTGACACAGGGAAGCGCAGGCTTCAGATATGTTATAAACAATACGATTTATTAACACTAACAATACATAAACGCAGTGCAATACTAAAACATAACAGTGCAAACGAACCAAACCACCCACAGATAACAATACATACAATGCAAGCGTCGTCAGGCAGGCCGGGTCAATAACAATCGGGCAGGTAGGAACAGGAGGAGCAGGGAGAGAGTAGTCAGGTCACGAGCCGGGTACAGCAACTAACGGGCAGGTAGGTACAGGGGGTCAGGCAGAGATTGGTCGGGGTCACAAGCCAGGGATCAAACAGGAGAAGTCAGCAGAGGTCCGGATCAGGCAGGGTCAGTAACGAATCAGTCAGACAGGAACAGGAATGCAGGTAACAAGATACAGGGGCCCAGGAAAAACACACACCAAGGCCCAGACTGCAGGTCTGGCCATCCCTTAAATACACCTGTAATCAGCCTCAGGTGTTTTGGCTGACTGCAGGGTTGAGTCTCTGATTGCTGAGAGCACCCGTTGGCCAGCCCTGGTACTGCAGCCCACAAGGCAGGTGAGTCCCACCATTACTGGCAAGTCCATTCCTGACACTGGGTACTTGTCTTGGCAGAATCGCCAGGGGGAGGAGCTTCTGTGCCCCTCTCCTCGGCCTCCATCCTATCCAGCTCTTCCTCTAGCCCAGGTAAATTATGAAGTGCCTCTGGGCACCGATTGTACGAGTGCCCTAACTGTAGGCACAGATTGCACCGAATGAGATTGCACTCACGGGCTGAGTGACCGATACCCTGGCACAGCGAGAATTTTATGACCTCGCAAGTTGCAGCAAAATGCCCTTTATTGCCACATCTGTGGCAGACCTTTGGTTGCCCGTCATAGAAGACAATAAGTCGGTCTCTACCAATAAAGGCTGATGTGGGTAGATGTTTCACCCTGCCTTCTTCCACATTCAATCTAACTGTAGCAGTCCACCCCCCAGTCCAAATTCCCCTATCATCCACTATTTTTCTAAGGGGGGCTAGTACATCCCCACACCTCCCTAGCCACACTGCTATATCCGCCGGTGGGATTGACTCATTACGTACCAGTATAGTTACATTTTTAACCAACGCCTGTCTGGACACCACCTTTGGTACAAGCCCCTCCCACCTGGGGGTCCCCTTACATTCATGCTCATATTTTATCCAGAATGTGTCCAGCCCTTCAGCCCTCTGAAAGGAGATGTCATACTCCCCCGTCCCTACTGGAGCTATGAAAGCAAAAATGTCAGCAGCTCGGAACCCCATCTCAATTATTCTATCAACTACCTCCCTTCTGATGGGGGGGGGTTCCTACCCTCCCACCGCAGCTGCACCACATTTCTCCTCTGTGCCTGCACCCCTGATCCCACACCCTGCGCAACAGGCGCACTCACAGAATTCCCTCCCCTTCTCAGGGCAGCTGAGTAGCTCAAGACTCTTCCTGCATCAGGAGCTGGGGGGCTAGGGGGGGAGGATGGAGCCGGGGCTGAGGTGTGGGTGGGGCTTGATGCCGGAGCTGAAGCCATGGTGTGGGTGGGGCCTGCGGCCAGTGCCGATACCTTGGAGTGGGTGGGGCCTGCGTCCAGAGTCGAAGCTGCGGTGTGGGCGGGGCCTGCAGCCGGAGCCACCATAGTGTGGGTGGGGCCTGTGGCCGAAGCCCGGTCCTGGGGCCGGGGCCGTGGTGTGGGCGGGCCAGGAGCTGGGGTCATGACTGGGAAAGAGGGGAGGGAGTGAGAGGAAAGGCTCACCCCCTTCACAGGACCTGACAAGCTAGCATCACCGCACCCTGCATGCTGACAGTTCACCGGATCACCGGTTACAGTACTCACAGTCCCCGACAGTCCTGACGGCTCCTCCCCCTCCTTAGGAAGCAGAGAGCCGGGGATCTGCTCCAGCAGCACGTACACTCCCTTCTCCCGCATTCTCTGCTTCACAGGCTTCGGCGGCTTCTGAATGCCATCACCCTTATCCTCCAATTCCTCCAAGGTGAAGGCAAAACGCTGACCTCCCAGAGGAGATTCCACCTCCTGCACAAAGCTCAGCCCAGCCACGCCATCACTGTGACTCCCACACTAGCTGCTGCGGCTGCTGAGCAGGGATGGATCCCTGCACTTCCTCCTCCACTCTCACTGCTGTGCTCCCTCCGGCTTGCTCTGGGACTTCCTCCTCCACTCTCACTGCTGCGCTCCCTCCGGCTTGCTCCGGGACTTCCTCCTCCACTCTCACTGCTGCGCTCCCTCCGGCTTGCTCCGAGACTTCCTCCATAGCTGTCACAGCTGCACTGGTGGGATCTGACTGATCCCCTGATGAGGATCCTTCCCATGGCTGCCCTCTTGCTGCATCTAGTGACCGCTCCCTGGCCATCTTGAAACGCTCCTCGTTGGAGTACTTCTCCCTGAGGATTCCACTGGCTTGCTTCAGGGTACTCACATAAGAGCTTTGCCGGTGGACTGCCAGCTCCATGGAGTCAAGTTCAGGCCGCATGAGTTGCCTCTTAGTACTCCATACTCTCTCAGAGCTCGCCTTCATTCTCTTCAAATCCAGCTTTAGCTTGCTCAGCTTCTCCTCCTCCCTCTTGATCCTGGCCACATGAGCCGTCACCCGTCCTCTGTAGGCAGCATACAATTCACCCTGTTTGGAGGCACTTCCCAGGTCCTTGGTCTCCATTGGACCGGTACTCTGCTCCCCTGGGGGGGTACCCCCGCCCGGATCATGGCCGGGCTCCGCCATAGTTTGCCGGGCTTGGCCAAAAATTTAGCCCCAGGCCCGAATGAGGCCTCAGGGAGCTTCACACGCACACCACTCTGTCTGTGTCAGCAGCACCATGCCCACTTCCTCTCTCACAGGCTGCTGGGACCAGACTGTAGGATAGCTGGAGGAATCCTAGAAGGGTGTGCCAATTGCTAGGCTGCTCCTCAACCCTTAGAGTGCACCAGATTGTATGTAAGATTTGTATCTGCCTGTGTGTGGTCAGCCAGCTGGATTGGAGTGGAGTCTCCCTCTAGTGGTGGCCAGAGGTAGTGTGGGCTGTGAAAGCGTATCACGGCCGGTCTTATATATTCAAAGTAAGCCCCCCTCATTCCCTCTTACCCCAAGTCAGGGTCGGACGTGCACGCCTCGGTTAGCTAAACGTTGTGGGCGTGTGCATGTGGGTTGGATCCGTGACATCCAGAGCAGCCTGTATTTCTCCTGAGGTGACCTGTGGGGGGGGTTTCTTTGAATACCGGACAATTCTTCTCACAGTTATGGCTACAATCTTTCTTGGTCTATCTGACCTTGGCTGGGTATCAAGAGATCCCCGAACTTTCCACTTCTTAATAGGAGATTGAACAGTACTGATTGACATATTCAAGGCTTTGGACATCTTTTTATGTCCTTTTTCATCTTTATAAAGTTCCATTACCTTCTTAGGCAGGACTTTTGACAGTTCTTTTCTGCTCCCCATGGCTCAGTATCTAGCCTAGTCAGTGCTTCCACGTGAGAGCTAACAAACTCATTGACTATTTATACACTGACACTAATTGTGATTTAGAAAGCCACAGATGTGGGACATTAACCTCTAATTGGCATTGTAACCTCTGTGTGTGTCACCTTGTGTGTCTGTACCAAGGCTGAACATTCCAGGGGGCGGAGACTTCAGATCCGGGCCATTTGGGTGATTTCGGTTATCATTAGGATTTAAAAAGGAGTCAAACAACTCTGTGATAATAAAGGGCTTCATGTGATCATCATCCTTCAATAAAAAAGCATTTTTTGGCAGATCAGTCATATCAATGCCAAAATTTCACAATTTCTACCAGGGGATGCAAATTTGTGAGCACAACTGTATAAGTATGAATCAACCAAAAGTAATTCAAAAACTCAAGTCCAATCAATAAAGTGTTCTTCTGTGAACCCTCCTTTGGATAACAAAAAGTATGTGCAGCTGTCACAAATTCCCGTGCAGAGACATCCTCCACCATATATCTGCTCACCATCCCCCACCATACAGTGGGGCAAAAAAGTATTTAGTCCCCACCAATTGTACAAGTTCTCCCACTTACAAAGATGAGAGAGGCCTGTAATTGGCATCATAGGGAGACCTCAACTATGAGAGACAAAATGAGAAAACAAATCCAGACAATCTCATTGGCTGATCTGGAAAGAATTTATTTGCAAATTATGGTGGAAAATAAGTATTTGGTCACCTACAAACAAGCAAGATTTCTGGCTCTCACAGACCTGGACCTTCTTCTTTAAGAGGCTCCTCGTCCTGCACTCATTACCTGTATCAATGGCACCTGTTTGAACTTGTTATCAGTATAAAAGACACCTGTCCACAACCTCAAACAGTCACACTCCAAACTCCACTATGGTGAAGACCAAAGAGCTGTCCAAGGACACCAGAAACAAAATTGTAGACCTGCACCAGGCTGGGAAGACTGAATCTGCAATAGGCAAGCAGCTTGGTGTGAACAAATCAACTGTGGGAGCAATAATTAGAAAATGGAAGACATACAAGACCACTGATAATCTCCCTCGATCTGGGGCTCCACGCAAGATCTCACCCCGTGGGGTCAAAATGATCACAAGAACGGTGAGCAAAAATCCCAGGACCACACGGGGGGACCTAGTGAATGACCTGCAGAGAGCTGGGACCAACGTAACAAAGGCTACCATCAGTAACACACTACGCCGCCAGGGACTCAGATCCTGCAGTGCCAGACGTGGCCCCCTGCTTAAGCCAGTACATGTCCGGGGCCCGTCTGAAGTTTGCTAGAGAGCATTTGGATGATCCAGAAGAGGATTGGGAGAATGTCATATGGTCAGATGAAACCAAAATAGAGCTGTTTGGTAGAAACACAACTCGTCGTGTTTGGAGGAGAGAGAATGCTGAGTTGCATCCAAAGAACACCATACCTACTGTGAAGCATGGGGGTGGCAACAACATGCCTTGGGGCTGTTTCTCCGCAAAGGGACCAGGACGACTGATCCATGTACAGGACAGAATGAATGGGGCCATGTATCGTGAGATTGTGAGTGCAAACCTCCTTCCATCAGCAAGCGCATTGAAGATGAAACATGGCTGGGTCTTCCAACATGACAATGATCCCAAACATACCGCCCGGGCAACGAAGGAGTGGCTTCGTAAGAAGCATTCAAGGTCCTGGAGTGGCCTAGCCAGTCTCCAGATCTCAACCCCATAGAAAACCTTTGGAGGGAGTTGAAAGTCCGTGTTGCCCAGCGACAGCCCCAAAACATCACTGCTCTAGAGGAGATCTGCATGGAGGAGGAGATCTGCATGGAGGATGGGCCAACATACCAGCAACAGTGTGTGCCAACCTTGTGAGGACTTCCAGGAAACGTCTGACCTCTGTCATTGCCAACAAAGGATATATAACAAAGTATTGACATGAACTTTTCATATTCACCAAATACTTATTTTCCACCATAATTTGCAAATAAATTCTTTCCAGATCAGCCAATGTGATTGTCTGGATTTGTTTTCTCATTTTGTCTCTCATAGTTGAGGTCTCCCTATGATGCCAATTACAGGCCTCTCTCATCTTTGTAAGTGGGAGAACTTGTACAATTGGTGGGGACTAAATACTTTTTTACCCCACCGTACATCTGCTCACCATCCCCCACCGTACATCTGCTCACCATCCCCCACCGTACATCTGCTCACCATCCCCCACCGTATATCTGCTCACCATCCTCCACCGTACATCTGCTCACCATCCCCCACCGTATATCTGCTCACCATCCCCCACCGTACATCTGCTCACTGCCCTCCACCATACATCTGCTCACCATCCCCCACCATACATCTGCTCACCATCCCCCACCGTACATCTGCTCACCATCCCCCACCGTACATCTGCTCACCATCCCCCACCGTATATCTGCTCACCACCCTCCACCATATATCTGCTCACCACCCTCCACCGTATATCTGCTCACCATCCCCCACCGTATATCTGCTCACCACCCTCCACCGTACATCTGCTCACCACCCTCCACCGTATATCTGCTCACCATCCCCCACCGTATATCTGCTCACCATCCCCCACCGTATATCTGCTCACCACCCTCCACCGTACATCTGCTCACCACCCTCCACCGTATATCTGCTCACCATCCCCCACCGTATATCTGCTCACCATCCCCCACCGTATATCTGCTCACCATCCTCCACCGTACATCTGCTCACCATCCCCCACCGTATATCCGCTCACCACCCTCCACCGTATATCTGCTCACCTCATGCAGTGTGACCCCACATTATACAATGTTTCGGTCTAACTACACTTTTGGTCCCATATGGACTCAGAAGATCAGCTTGCTGAATGAGGACTCCAATGTAAGCTCCCTCCTGATAAACATCTTGGTGTCAGTCCTCATTAAAAAGAACTCCACATAGTGCTTTATCCTTTTAAACTTTTATTCATCAATTAAACATAAGAAATGCCCTCACGTTCCGGAGGTGTATATTGCACCAGGTATGATGAAGTGATGTACAGATTAGACACAAGGTGGCAGTATCATCTCAGCAGCAGAGTCCTGCACATGCTCAGAACAGACACCATCCGTAATATAATGCGAGGCAAAGCACGGGCCCTCTAAGTAAATTCAATTGCCTGCTATAATGCCGTTCCTGGAGCCGTTTCCAGAGTACTATAACCGCTGTCCCGATGAATGGTAACGTCATGACGTCATCCGCACACTCCTCCCCGACGCGTTTCGTCATCACGTGACTTTATCAAGGGGATACGATCAATAATTTGCCGCCCTGAGACATGGCTTGTGTGCACTAGCGGCTACAGTATTTATATGGTCACTGTTTTAGGATCATTTTGTTTTGTTTTTATGCACCATAGTAAAGGTCAGAGGGTGTTACTGTGGTCAGTGTTTGTAGAGCAGCTAGAATGCCTAGGACTGCCGCACGACCTACAGAGTTCTACTGCAGCCTCAGAAAACGCAAGGAGAACATATGTCAGGAATCTAGGAGTGACCAGAAAGGTGTGGACTGACACAGGGAAACGCAGGTCTCAGGTACAGTATAATACAGTTTATTATTAGCCACCCAGATATATATATATATATAAACGCACAGTGAACAAACCAACCTTCCACTAATCTTAGGAGGTGCAGGAATTCAGGCGTAGTCAGGGCTGGAGAGGTGGAACGGTCAGGCCGGCCGTAGGGTTCTGTAATGACCGTTTGGTGGTACCTCTAGCGATCCCCAGGACAGGATTCCCCAGGGCGCGGAGTCTAAGTCCCAGTCTGCTTATTCACCAGGGCCCCTGATGGTGGGGATGGACTTGGAGCAGACAGGAACCAGGTCGCGGCCCCTGAGTACACCTGCTAGTGGTAGAGGGATCCGCCAGAGGTATGTGCAGGTAGAAAGCCTGATGTGAAGAGGCAGAAGGTGTGAGCAGGGACGGCTGGATCCGTGCAGGATGGATGGATGGCAGAGTAGTTAGCGTGGTCAGACGGGCCAGGTCAGCAATGTGCGGGCAGCAAGGTACCAAAGGAGCAGGCAGAGAATCGTCAGGGTCAGAAGCTGGGTTCAGTAACTCACGGGCAGCGCGGTACAGGGGATCAGGCAGAAGGATGGTCAGGCAAGCCAGGGGTTCAACAGGAGACGGTCAGCAGAGGTCAGGATCAAGCAGGGTCAGCAACGAAGCAGGAACACAGGATACCAGGTACAGAGGCTCATGGGAAAACATACACCAAGGCCCAGATCACAGGCCTGGTCATGCCTTATATACACCTTTCTGCAATCAGCCCCAGGTTTGGCTGATTGCAGAAGTGAGCTTCTGGCTGCTGAGAACACCCGCTGGCCAGCTCTGGTACTGCAGCCCACACGGCAGGTGAGTCCCACCACCAGTGCTGAGTCCATTCCTGACAACATAATATGCAACGTACAAAATGTAAAGGCATAGTCACTAGGGACGCACCGAAATTTCAGGGGCCGAAAACACCCCTATTGGCCGATGTGAAAATAAGCACCGATACAGGTGCCGGAAATAACCCTGCCCCTCACAGCTGCTGCCCCTCGCCACTGCTGCCGCCAGCCGCCGCCGCTTGGTGATTCTCGGCCTTACCTGAGCAACCACCAAACAATCCCGGCGCAGGGCATAGAGATGTGTGAAGGAAAGGTGGCCTCCACTCATCTCTATGCCCTTGGAGGACCGGAGCGATGTCACTTTTGGTTCCGGCGCCTTGTGAACGAGGCCATTTTTTTTTCAAAGTACTAGATCAATTATTTTTTTTGATCTAATGCTTTACATTGCAGAGGAGAGATGTGGGGTCCTATTTACCCCTGATGTCTCCATAAAGAGGACCTGTCACTAATTATGTCTCATTGACCCCCCATATCTCTCCATAAAGAGGACCCGTCACTAATTATGTCTCATTGTCTCCCCCATATCTCTCCATAAAGAGGACCTGTCACTAATTATGTCTCATTGACCCCATATCTCTCCATAAAGAGGACCCGTCACTAATTATGTCTCATTGTCCCCCCATATCTCTCCATAAATAGGACCTGTCACTAATTATGTCTCATTGACCCCCCATATCTCTCCATAAAGAGGACCCGTCACTAATTATGTCTCATTGACCCCCCATATCTCTGCCTAAAGAGGACCTGTCACTAATGATGTCTCATTGTCCCCCCCATATCTCTCCATAAAGAGGACCTGTCACTAATTATGTCTCATTGTCCCCCCCATATCTCTCCATAAAGAGGACCTGTCACTAATTATGTCTCATTGATCCCACATCTCTCCATAAAGAGGACCTGTCACTAATTATGTCTCATTGTCCCCCCATATCTCTCCATAAAGAGGACCTGTCACTAATTATGTCTCATTGTCCCCCCATATCTCTCCATAAAGAGGACCCGTCACTAATTATGTCTCATTGTCTCCCCCATATCTCTCCATAAAGAGGACCTGTCACTAATTATGTCTCATTGACCCCATATCTCTCCATAAAGAGGACCCGTCACTAATTATGTCTCATTGACCCCATATCTCTCCATAAAGAGGACCTGTCACTAATTATGTCTCATTGATCCCACATCTCTCCATAAAGAGGACCTGTCACTAATTATGTCTCATTGTCCCCCCATATCTCTCCATAAATAGGACCTGTCACTAATTATGTCTCATTGTCCCCCCATATCTCTCCATAAAGAGGACCCGTCACTAATTATGTCTCATTGTCTCCCCCATATCTCTCCATAAAGAGGACCTGTCACTAATTATGTCTCATTGTCCCCCCCATATCTCTCCATAAAGAGGACCCGTCACTAATTATGTCTCATTGACCCCATATCTCTCCATAAAGAGGACCTGTCACTAATTATGTCTCATTGTCCCCCCCATATCTCTCCATAAAGAGGACCTGTCACTAATTATGTCTCATTGTCCCCCCATATCTCTCCATAAAGAGGACCTGTCACTAATTATGTCTCATTGTCCCCCCCCCATATCTCTCCATAAAGAGGACCTGTCACTAATTATGTCTCATTGACCCCATATCTCTCCATAAAGAGGACCTGTCACTGCTTATTTCTATCACAAGGGATGCATGCATTCTTTGTGATAGAAATAAAAGTGATTAAAACACTTTTTTTAAAGGGACAATGTAAAAAGAAAAAAAAAGTTTAAAGCGCCCCCGTCCCCCTGTGCTCACGCGTAATGGTGAACGCATATGTAGGCCACGCCCACATATGTAAACGGTGTTCAAACCAGACATGTGAGGTATCGCCACAAACATCAGAGGAAGAGCAATAATTCCAGGACTAGACCTCCTCTGTAACTTTACACTGGTAACCTGCAGAAAATTTTAAAGCGTCACCCATGGAGATTAAGTACCGTAGTTTGACGCCATTCCATGAGCATGCACAATTTTAAAGCGTGACATGTTGGGTATCTATTTACTCGGCGTAACATCCTCTTTCATATTTAAGAAAATAAATTGGGCTATATATATTGTGGGGTTTTTTTTTAACCACTTCCCGGCCGGCCGTTGTATATAAACAGATGTTCGGTGGCAGTGCAGGGGCGGGTGGCCGTTTATAAATGGCCTCCCTGCCCCGTGCTTGTGCCTGCTCCCTGGGAGCGTGCAGCACTGCGACACAGTGCCTGCTCTGTCCTCCGGACACAGCGGAACACCGATCGTCAGATGGGACCTCTCTGCGAGGTCTCGATCATGTGATCACTGATTGGCTAATCAGTGATCACATGCAGAGTAGAAAGCAAGATGTCACTTCCTGACATCATTGCTCACTACTAGTGAAATCTGTGAATGATCACAGAGATCACATGGTACAGGGCTATTCACAACAGCCTTGTACCATGTGACAAGCTGTGACCAATCACAGCTCTTACAGTATTTCTCAATGGCTGCAAGAATGTCAGAACAGTACAGATATCCCCCAAATGTCAGGACGGTACAGATATCCCCCAAATGTCAGGACGGTACAGATATCCCCCAAATGTCAGAACGGTACAGATATCCCCCAAATGTCAGGACGGTACAGATATCCCCCAAATGTCAGGACGGTACAGATATCCCCCAAATGTCAGGACGGTACAGATACCCCCCAAATGTCAGGACAGTACAGATATCCCCCAAATGTCAGGACAGTACAGATATCCCCCAAATGTCAGGACAGTACAGATATCCCCCAAATGTCAGAACAGGACAGATATCCCCCAAATGTCAGAACAGTACAGATATCCCCCAAATGTCAGAACAGTACAGATATCCCCCAAATGTCAGGACAGTACAGATATCCCCCCAAATGTCAGGACAGTACAGATATCCCCCAAATGTCAGAACAGTACAGATATCCCCCAAATGTCAGGACAGTACAGATATCCCCCAAATGTCAGAACAGTACAGATATCGCCCAAATGTCAGAACAGGACAGATATCCCCCAAATGTCAGATCAGTACAGATATCCCCCAAATGTCAGGACAGTACAGATATCCCCCAAATGTCAGAACAGGACAGATATCCCCCAAATGTCAGGACAGGACAGATATCCCCCAAATGTCAGGACAGTACAGATATCCCCCAAATGTCAGAGCAGTACAGATATCCCCAAATGTTAGGACAGGACAGATATCCCCCAAATGTCAGAACAGTACAGATATCCCCCAAATGTCAGAACAGTACAGATATCCCCCAAATGTCAGGACAGTACAGATATCCCCCCAAATGTCAGGACAGTACAGATATCCCCCAAATGTCAGGACAGTACAGATATCCCCCAAATGTCAGGACAGTACATATATCCCCCCAAATGTCAGGACAGTACAGATATCCCCCAAATGTCAGGACTAGAGATGAGCGAATCGAACCAGGCGAACCGGAATTCGATACGAATTTCAGAAAATTTTCGATTCGCGGCGAATCCGAAATTTTGCCTACTTCGGGTGCGCGAATCGAAATTTTCCCGATCAGCCGGCAAAAGTGTCTCTGCAGAGAGCTCCGCTATTTCTGACATTTCTAAGACAGTTCCTTCACATGTACAGCGGTTGAAACATTGTATCTATTAGTTTCCATTTAGGATACAGATGTTTCAACCGCTGTACATGTGAAGGAGCTGTCAGAGAACTGTCAGAAATAGAGGAACTCTGCACATACACTTTTTGCCGGCTTGGAATTATTCTTATTTTCATCCTACTTCTTCTTCTTCTTCTTCTTCATCCTCATCCTCATCCTCTTCTTCTTCTGAGGATGAGGATGAAGAAGAAGAAGAAGAAGAAGTAGGATGAAAATAAGATTAATTCCAAGCCGGCAAAAAGTGTATCTGCAGCGCTCCTCTAAGTGTATTTGCAGAATGTCATTTATGGAAAAAAATAGATACAATGTTTCAACCGCTGTATGGAGTGAGTGTCCCAGAACTGTCAGAAATAGACAGAAACTGTCACAGAACTGTCCTTCTTCTCATCCTTCTCCTTCTTCTCATCCTTCTTCTCATCCTTCTCCTTCTTCTCATCCTTCTCCTTCTTCTCATCCTTCTTCTCATCCTTCTTCTCATCCTTCTCCTTCTTCTCATCCTTCTCCTTCTTCTCATCCTTCTCCTTCTCCTTCTTCTCATCCTTCTCCTTCTTCTCATCCTTCTTCTCATCCTTCTCCTTCTTCTCATCCTTCTCCTTCTTCTCATCCTTCTCCTTCTTCTCATCCTTCTCCTTCTCCTTCTTCTCATCCTTCTCCTTCTCCTTCTTCTCATCCTTCTCCTTCTCCATCTTCTCATCCTTCTCCTTCTCCTTCTTCTCATCCTTCTCCTTCTGCTTCTCCTTCTCCTTCTTCTCATCCTTCTCCTTCTTCTCATCCTTCTCCTTCTTCTCATCCTTCTCCTTCTTCTCATCCTTCTTCTCATCCTTCTCCTTCTTCTCATCCTTCTTCTCATCCTTCTCCTTCTTCTCATCCTTCTCCTTCTTCTCATCCTTCTCCTTCTCCTTCTTCTCATCCTTCTCCTTCTTCTCATCCTTCTCCTTCTTCTCATCCTTCTCCTTCTTCTCATCCTTCTCCTTCTTCTCATCCTTCTCCTTCTCCATCTTCTCATCCTTCTCCTTCTCCTTCTTCTCATCCTTCTCCTTCTCCTTCTCCTTCTTCTCATCCTTCTCCTTCTCCTTCCTCTCATCCTTCTCCTTCTCCTTCTTCTCATCCTTCTCCTTCTCCTTCTTCTCATCCTTCTCCTTCTTCTCATCCTTCTCCTTCTCCTTCTCCTTCTTCTCATCCTTCTTCTCATCCTTCTCCTTCTCCTTCTTCTCATCCTTCTCCTTCTTCTCATCCTTCTCCTTCTCCTTCTTCTCATCCTTCTCCTTCTCCTTCTCCTTCCTCATCTCCAAGGGCATTTAAATTAAAGGTACAGTGTTCTGCACTAATTTAAAGGCTCTCTGAAGCCTAGAAACCCTTTTTATAAGTCATCTTCGTAGCGAATAAATTTGCATCGAATCGAATTTCTTCCTGGAATTCGCCGAATCAGCCGAATCGAATTTTTGAATACTTCGCTCATCTCTAGTCAGGACAGTACAGATATCCCCCAAATGTCAGAACAGTACAGATATCCCCCAAATGTCAGAACAGTACAGATATCCCCCAAATGTCAGGGGGATATCTGTACTGTCCTGACATTCTTGGACCTCAAGAAATTAGATTGGCTGTCAGTACTTCAGGATTGATCAATATTCAGATCTATCCCATAGTTTGTGAACTCTATAACTTTCCTACAAACTAAATAATACATCCTAATTTGGGATATTTTCACCAAAGACATGTAGCAGAATACATCTCGGCCTAAATTTATGAAGAACAATTATTTATTTGTAAACTTTTATAACAGAAACAAAGAAAAACGTGTTTTTTTTCAAAATTTTCGGACTTTTTTGTTAATTTAGCAAAAAATAAAAACCCCAGCGGTGATTAAATACCACCAAAAGAAAGCTCTAGTTGTGTGAAGAAAATAATAAAATTTTTGTCTGGGTACAATGTTGTATGACCGCGCAATTGTCATTCAAAGTGTGAGAGCTCGGAAACCTGAAAAAAGGCCTGGGGTGGAAGGGGGAAAATTGCCCGGTATTGAAATGGTTAAAGGGGAACACTACATAGACATAATATATGCTGCCCATCCAATACGGGACGTTTAATTACAATATCCTAGAACTATTTATATTTATTTAGTGACTGTTATTATTGTTTTCAAGTCATTTGGGACATTTTTGTACCTTTATTCATTGATTAGTGCTGCACATATTTCTATGCGTTTTTCACAAGGTTTTATTTGGTTTCCTTGAGTGTCCAGCTGCTTACCCAGAAGGGCGCTCACTTTTATTGCTATTTTATTCTATTTTTAAAAATTGGTTTTGGTTTTCAGCCAAGTGGATCCTGAATTTTTGGTTTTGGCATCAGAATTTTCATTTTAGTGTGCCACTAATATTCACAAATGCCTGCAGTTTAGTGAATACAATTTAGAACTTGAACTATTAATACATGAGGAGGATTTCTGGGTTTGTGGGACTGTAAAAAACCTGGTTTGACAGCTCACATGACTGGCTTGCGACCGTCAAGGGGTTCGCCCTCATCAAGAATGATTTGCTAGTGAACACGGGGGGGGGGGGGGGGGGGGGTGACATTACTAACGGGGCAAGGGAGGAGGTGGAATCCTTGTGGGTGGAGCTTCAAGGTGAAGAACAAACTAAAAATGAATAGTGGGTGTATGCTAAGAGCCTCTAAGACTAGAGGAACTGCCTGTCTCCTGGAACCTCCTCCATGCTCTTGTCTCCTGGAATCTCCTCCGTGCTCTCGTCTCCTGGAATCTCCTCCGTGCTCTCGTCTCCTGGAATCTCCTCCATGCTCTCGTCTCCTGGAATCTCCTCCATGCTCTCGTCTCCTAGAATCTCCTCCATGCTCTCGTCTCCTGGAATCTCCTTCATGCTCTTGTCTCATGGAATCTCCTCCATGCTCTCGTCTCCTAGAATCTCCTCCATGCTCTCGTCTCCTAGAATCTCCTCCATGCTCTCGTCTCCTGGAATCTCCTTCATGCTCTTGTCTCATGGAATCTACTCCATGCTCTTGTCTCCTGGAATCTCCTCCATGCCTGTCTCCTGGAATCTCCTTCATGCTCTTGTCTCCTGGAATCTCCTCCATGCTCTTGAGACTGTGCTGGGAGACACAGCAAACCTTCTGGTAATGGCAGGTATTGATGTGCCATCCTGGAGGAGTTGGACTGCCTGTGCAACCTCTGTAGGGTCCAGGTATGGCCTCATGCTACCAGTAGTGACACTGACCCTAGCCAAATGCAAAACTAGGTAAAAACAGAAAAGATGAGGAGGAAAAAAAAATGTCAGTGGCCTCCACTTGTAACAACATTCCTGTTTTGGGGGTGGTCTCATTGTTGCCCATTTAGTGCACCTGTTGTTAATTTCATTAACACCAAAGCAGCTGAAACTGATGAACAACCCCCTCTGCGACTTACCTGACCAGATCCATATCCCAGGAGTTTCATGGACTTGATGCCAGACTCTGATTACAAAGTCTTCCTTTCAATTGTTTTTTAGCAGTGTATTTACTTACTTGCAGCATTTTATTGACTTGCAATGTGCCACTGAATTTACTGCCAAATTTGACTTCTCCAGAGGAGTCAGTTCCCTAGCACAGCTCCTTCCCTCCTTGTATGTCATAGCTGTCTCCTCTTGAGAATGTCTACTTTTCGTCTGTGAAGTGCTAGGTCTGATTGGTTGGGTCTGCGCAGTGCCTGCTTGCATCATTTGGGGTCTGTGCAGTGCTGGGATAGATTATTTGAAGTCTGTGCAGTGCAGGGTCAGATTATTTAGAGTCTGTGCAATGCTGGGTTGGATTATTTGTTGTCTGTGCAGTGCTGGGCCACATTTTGTAGGGTATGTGCAGTGCTGGGTAAAATTATTTAGGATCTGTGCAGTGCTGGGTCAGATTATTTGGGGTCTGTGCAGTGCTGGGTCAGATTATTTAGGGTCTCTGCAGTGCTGGGTCAGATTATTTGGGGTCTGTGCAGTGCAGGGTCAGATTATTTAGAGTCTGTGCAATGCTGGGTTGGATTATTTGTTGTCTGTGCAGTGCTGGGCCACATTTTTTAGGGTATGTGCAGTGCTGGGTAAAATTATTTAGGGTCTGTGCAGTGCTGGGTCAGATTATTTAGGGTCTGTGCAGTGCTGGGCATGCTTATTTAGGGTCTGCACAGTGCTGGGTTGGATTGTTTGGGGTCTGTGCTGTGCCCCGTCAGATTATTTGGGGTCTGTGCAGTGCTAGGCTGGATTATTTAGGGTCTGTGCAGTGCTGGGTTTGATTATTTGGAGTCTGTGCAGTGCAGGGTCAGATTATTTAGGGTCTGTGTAGTGCTGGGTCAGATTATTTGGGGTCTGTGCAGTGCTGAGTTGGATTATTTGGGGTCTGTGCAGTGCTGGGTCAGATTATTTGGGTCTGTGCAGTGCTGGGTCAGATTATTTGGGGTCTGTGTTGTGCCCAGTCATATTATTTGGGGTCTGTGCAGTGCTGGGCTGGATTATTTAGGGTCTGTGTAGTGCTGGGCTGGATTATTTAGGGTCTGCACAGTGCCAGGTTGGATTGTTTGGGGTCTGTGCCGTGCACGGTCAGATTGCTTGGGGGTCTGTGCAGTGCTAGGCTGGATTATTTAGGGTCTGTGCAGTGCTGGGTTGGATTATTTTGAGTCTGTGCAGTGCAGGGTCAGATACTTTAGGGTCTCTGCAGTGTTGGGTCAGATTATTTGGGTCTGTGCAGTGTTGGGTTGGATTATTTAGGGTCTGTGCAGTGCTGGGTCAGATTATTTGGGGTCTGTGTTGTGCCCAGTCAGATTATTTGGGGTCTGTACAGTGCTGGGTCGGATTATTTAGGGTCTGCGCAGAGCTGGCTTAGATTGTTTGGGGTCTGTGCCGTGCCCGTTCAGATTATTTGGGGTCTATGCAGTGCTAGGCTAAATTATTTAGGGTCTGTGCAGCGCTGGGGTGGATTATTTAGGGTCTGCGCAGAGTTGAATCAGGTTATTTGAGGTCTGCGCAGTGCTGGGTCAGATTATTCAGGTTTTTGCAGTATTGGGTTGGATTATTTAGAGTCTGTGCATTACTGGATTGGGTTATTTGGGGTCTGTGCAGTGCTGGGTTGGATTGTTTGGGGTCTGTGCAGTGCTGGGTTGGATTATTTGTGGTCTGTGCAGTGCTGGGTTGGATTATTTGTGGTCTGTGCAGTGCTGGGTTGGATTATTTGTGGTCTGTGCAGTGCTGGGTTGGATTGTTTGGGGTCTGTGCAGTTCTGATGAGACCCTCCAACCTTCTGATTGGTGATCAGCCTGTGTTAGTAAATCCAGGACACTGAATGTTACATGTCACATCCTCCTAGTTGCGGATTCTATCAGAGGACGATCTGCCCAAGTAAACGATCTGTTAGTGAAGTGTTGGGCAATGTTGTTGTATCAGCGGAGCAGATGTCAGAGGCTTTCATTTGTTTTCTTTCTGCCTGAGGCACACAGGAGATGTTTTCTTTGTCTGTCTTGTTCTTGAACTTCAGTCAGCCTTCAGTCTTGCACAGGTTTATCGGCTCCTCCCCTTCAGTCTTGCACAGGTTTATCAGCCCCTCCCCTTCAGTCTTGCACAGGTGTACCAGCTCCTCCCCTTAAGACTTGCACAGGTGTAACGGCTCCTCCCCTTCAGTCTTGCACAGGCGTATAGGTTCCTCCCCTTCAGTCTTGCACAGGTGTACCAGATACTCCCCTTCAGTCTTGCACAGGTGTACCGGCTCCTCCCTTTCAGTCTTGCACAGGTGTATAGGTTCCTCCCCTTCAGTCTTGCACAGGTGTACCAGATACTCCCCTTCAGTCTTGCACAGGTGTACTGGCCCCTCCCCTTCAGTCTTGCACAGGTGTCCCGGCTCCTCCCTTTCAGTCTTGCACAGGTGTATAGGTTCCTCCCCTTCAGTCTTGCACAGGTGTACCAGATACTCCCCTTCAGTCTTGCACAGGTGTCCCGGCTCCTCCCTTCCAGTCTTGCACAGGTGTACTGGCCCCTCCCCTTCAGTCTTGCACAGGTGTCCCGGCTCCTCCCCTTCAGTCTTGTACAGGTGTCCCAGCTCCTCCCCTTGACTGAAGCGTCTTCCTCTGATATCTCTGCACACTGGGAGCTTCTCACAATGTGCTTTAGAGGCTGCAGCTAGTCAGAGAGAGCTCCTTTCTTTGCTGGAGGACGTCCATCATCATCTCGCGCTTTCCTCCCCAGCCTGACTGTCTCTGGCACTGCCCACCCCGGATTGGATTTCAGTTCTTTCCATCATGCAGGCTCAGAATTACACGTGGGCGTTACCATGTAAATTCAGCATGCCTAAGAACACCCACTTCTCCAGACTGACACTCACCCATCAAGGCATTTTGATATCTCCATAACTCCTCCCACTGCTTGCATTAGGACTGAGAGCTCTTGAGAGGACTGCTGAGGTCGAGTGCTGTGATTTTTTTTATCAGGAAGCCTCCTGCTGGCCCCTCCCAACAGCCATGATCTGCCTTCATCACTTAGAGAAGCATAGAGACCTAGTGATGACATCACTGGATCTAAAATAAGGTGTGTAATGAAAACAGATTTTGTTTATGTTGTTAGTATGTTAATGAGGGGGGAGGGACCAGGGAAGGTGATTAATGAGGGGGAGGGACCAGGGAAGGCAACTAATGAGGGGGGAGGGACCAGGGAAGGCGATTAATGAGGGGGGAGGGACCCGGGAAGGCGATTAATGAGGGGGAAGGGACCAGGGAAGGCGATTGATGAGGGGGGAGGGACCAGGGAAGGCGATTGATGAGGGGGGAGGGACCCAGGAGGGCGATTGATGAGGGGGGAGGGACCAGGGAAGGCGATTAATGAGGGGGGAGGGACCAGGGAAGGCGATTAATGAGGGGGGAGGGACCAGGAAAGGCTATTAATGAGGGGGAGGGACCAGAGAAGGTAATTAATGAGGGGGATGGACCAGGGAAGGCGATTAATGAGGGGGGAGGGAACAGGGAAGGTGATTAATTAGGGGGGAGGGACCAGGGAAGGCGATTAATGAGGGGGGAGGGACCAGGGAAGGTGATTAATGAGGGGGGAGGGACCACGGAAGGCGATTAAAGTGCAACTACAACAGTACACAAATAAAGATCAATGCAAAAAAAGGGGGAATAATAATTACAGAAATAATAAATACAGAGAACAATAAATGCCTGAGAAAATATATTTTTCTTCCATATGGGAATGTGCAAAAAAAAGGGGGTGATTTTCTTGGTGGGTGGGAGGGTTTATGGGAAAAAAAATCATTTTTTTTCCCTCATGAAGATTCATCCAATTACAGCATAGAAAAATGAGGTCTCCTACCCTGCCAGGGAAGGTCAGCCTCCTGCAGCTTCTGTACAGCAGAGCTCAGACTGGCAACCACTAACAAACTAACCACGGCACCACCCGCCTGGAGTTTGCATGTTCTCCCTCCCTGTGTGGGTTTCCTCCGGGTACTCCGGTTTCCTCCCACACTCCAAAGACATGCTGGTAGGTGAATTGGCTCCTGTCTAAATTGTCCCTAGTATGTGTATGTATGAATGTGAGTTAGGGACCTTAGATTGTATGCTCCTCGGGGGCGGGGACTGATGTGAATGTACAATATATATGTAAAGTGCGGCATAAATTGACGGCGATATATAAGTACCTGAAATAAATAAAAAATAACTGTGAGTTAGTCACCTTAGATTGTACGCTCCTTGGGGGCGGGGACTGATGTGAATGTACAATATATATGTAAATTGACGGAGCTATATAAGTACCTGAAATAAAAGGATAAATAATAAATAACACAAGGTGTCTGTCAGGTGTGCTGCATTGCAAGGAACATGATGCAGCTCTGTCATCACACAGCATGGCAGAGCTGTATAAATCTCAGGACTGGATGGACAGAATTACAAATCCTAAAAATGAGTGAGGAACAGAAGTATTTGAACCCCCTGCGATTCTGCAAGTTCTCCCACTTCTCCATCATGGAGGGTCTGACATTCACATTGCAGGGGATTCCCACTCTGAGGACAGAATTCAGGAGATCACATTGTATGATTTGTAAAGAATGTATTTGTCTCGCACGGCTGAACAGAAGTATTTGAACCCCTGAGAAGATCCGTGTTAATATTTGGTACAGAAGCCTTTGTCTGCAATTACAGAGGTCAGACGTTTCCTGTAGTCCTTGGCCAGGTTTGCACTGCAACAGGGATTTTGGCCGACTCCTCCACACCGATCTCCTCTAGATCTGTCAGGTTTCGGGGCTGTCGCTGAGCAACACGGAGTTTCAGCTCCCTCCAAAGATGTTCTATTGGATTTAGGTGTGGAGACTGGCTAGGCCACTCCAGAACCTTGATATGCTTCTTACGGAGCCACTCCTTGGTTCTCCTGGCTGTGTGCTTCGGGTCGTTGTCATGTTGGAAGACCCAGCCATGACCCGTCTTCAATGCTCTGACTGAGGGAAGGAGGTTGTTGCTGAAAATCTCACAATAAATGGCCCCATTCATCCTCTCCTTAATACAGTGCAGTCGTCCTGTCCCCTTCACAGAAAAGCACCCCCAAAGCATGATGTTACCACCCCCATGCTTCACAGTAGGGATGGTGTTCTTGGGATGCAACTCATCCTTACACTCGTCTCCAAACACAACTAGTGCAGTTTAGACCAAAAGGTTCTACTTTGGTCTCATCTGACCACATGACTTTCTCCCATGCCTCCTCTGGATCATCCAGATGGTCATTGGCAACCTTCAGACGGGCCTGGACATGTGATGACTTGAGCAGGGGAACCTTCAGACGGGCCTGGACATGTGATGACTGGAGCAGGGGAACCTTCAGACGGGCCTGGACATGTGATGACTTGAGCAGGGGAACCTTCAGACGGGCCTGGACATGTGATGACTTGAGTAGGGGAACCTTCAGACGGGCCTGGACATGTGATGACTTGAGCAGGGGAACCTTCAGACGGGCCTGGACATGTGATGACTGGAGCTGGGGAACCTTCAGACGGGCCTGGACATGTGATGACTTGAGCAGGGGAACCTTCAGACGGGCCTGGACATGTGATGACTGGAGCAGGGGAACCTTCCATGCAATGCATGATTGGAAACCATGACGGCGTAGTGTTCTACCGACAGTGACCTTTGAAACTGTGGTCCCAGCTCTCTTCATGTCATTGACCAGCTCCTCCCTTGTAGTTCTGGGCTGATTCCCCACCTTTCTTATCATCAGTGATACCCCACGAGGTGAGATCTTGCATGGAGCCCCAGTCCGAGGGAAACTGACAGTCGTCTTTAGCCTCTTCCATTTTCTAACAATTGCTCCAACAGTTGATCTATTTTCACCAAGCTGCTTGGCAATTGCCCCGTAGCCCTTTCCAGCCTTGTGGAGGTCCACCATTTTGTCTCTGTTGTCTTTTGACAGCTCTTTGGTCTTGCCCATGGTAGTAGTTGGCGTCTGACTGACTGTGGGGTGGACAGGTGTCTGTAAAGAGCTCAGACAGGTGCTACTAAGTGAGATGAATGAGTGGAGTAGAGGTGGACTTTTTAAAGGCGCAGTAACAGGTCTCTGAGAGCCAGAATTCTTGCTGTTTCTTAGGTGTTCAAATACTTCTGTTCAGCCGTGCGAGACAAATACATTCTTTACAAATCATACAATGTGATCTCCTGAATTCTGTCCTCAGAGTGGGAATCCCCTCCAATGTGAATGTCAGACCCTCCATGATGGAGAAGTGGGAGAACTTGCAAAATCGCAGGGGGTTCAAATACTTCTGTTCTATCACTATGTGTGTATTTAATTATTTGTGATGTTCAGCTTCACAAATCACTACTAAGTAAAATTTCCCTATTTATTTTTATTATTATTATTATTATTATATTTATTTATATATTTATTATTTATAGATTTATAATTATATTTATAATTATATAATATATATATATATATATATATATATATATATATAAATTAGCATTATATTATTATTATTATTATTATTGTTGTTAGATTATTATTATAGCATTTATTATTATTATTTATTTATTTAGTATCTTGGACATTCAGAACCTTTTCCTAGTTTTGTAAGGGGCCCTTTCCGACCAATGGTGGAGGTGGTGGAGGTGGTGGAGCAATACGAGGTGTGATGATCTGGCGTGATGGTATTCCTGCCCTTTGTTCTCTTGTGGGTATAATGAGAAGAGCGGATTCATGTCACATCAACAGTCACACCCAGATACTTAATATCATCTCCAGGAAGGAGCGCGCCGCCCCCATACACCTCCTCAGACGCCATGGATCTCCAGGTGACCTCCATCCTCCTCTGCCTGGTCGGGGGTAAGTAGGGAGGGTGCTCCTCATGTCTGGGGGGGACCCTTGCGGTGGAAGGAATTGTGTTCTGTGTGTCTGATATCCTCAACAGAAGACTAAAGCCACATGGAGAGAAAATCGCGGGAAAAATCCAGATTTCTGAGCGACCGTAGGATAATCTGACCGTTAGTACGTGGCTTTCGTCCGAAATTGTTTGACGGGAAATCCAGGGGCGGACTGACAACTCATGGGGCCCCCGGGCAATAGGGGATCATGGGGCCCCTGTGTCCTTGCCCAAACTCAAAAAAGCCTATGAAAAAGGTACCAGGGGCATCTCATGGGGCCCCCTACTGAGCCCGGGCCCTCGGGCAGTGCCTGAGTTTCCACATGGTCAGTCCGCCCCTGGGGAAATCTTATCAGATCGGACGACTTTCGTTTAACCGCTTCCACGCCGCCCTATGATGGAAATACTGCTACAGGGCGGCACGGGTGCGCAAAATCACACACATATATATATATATATATTGGCAACACAGTGGCCAAATGGTTAGCACTTCCACCTGGCAGTACTCAGGTCGTAGGTTCATATCCCAACCCCAGCACCACCTGTCTGGAGTTTGCATGTTCTCCCTGTGCTTGTGTGTGTTTTCTCCAGGTACTCCAATTTCCTCCCACACTCCAAAGACATGCTGGTAGGTGAATTGGCTCCTGTCTAAGTTGTCCCTAGTATGTGTATGTATGGATGTGAGTAAGGGGGATATGATCTCCATGTAGAATACATAAGGGGGGGATATGATCTCCATGTATAATACATAAGGGGGGGGGATATGATCTCCATGTATAATACATAAGGGGGGGTATGATCTCCATGTATAATACATAAGGGGGGATATGATCTCCATGTATAATACATAAGGGGGATATGATCTCCATGTATAATACATAAGGGGGATATGATCTCCATGTATAATACATAAGGGGGGGGTACGATCTCCATGTATAATACATAAGGGGGGGATATGATCTCCATGTATAATACATAAGGGGGATATGATCTCCATGTATAATACATAAGGGGGGATATGATCTCCATGTATAATACATAAGGGGGGATATGATCTCCATGTATAATACATAAGGGGGGATATGATCTCCATGTATAGTACATAAGGGGGGTATGATCTCCAGGTATAATACATAAGGGGGGGATATGATCTCCATGTATAATACATAAGGGGGGGGATATGATCTCCATGTATAATACATAAGGGGGGGTACGATCTCCATGTATAATACATAAGGGTGGATATGATCTCCATGTATAATACATAAGGGGGGGATATGATCTCCATGTATAATACATAAGGGGGGATATGATCTCCATGTATAATACATAAGGGGGGATATGATCTCCATGTATAATACATAAGGGGGATATGATCACCATGTATAATACATAAGGGGGATATGATCTCCATGTATAATACATAAGGGGGGGATATGATCCCCATGTATAATACATAAGGGGGGGATATGATCTCCATGTATAATACATAAGGGGAGGGATATGATCTCCATGTATAATACATAAGGGGGGTATGATCTCCATGTATAATACATAAGGGGGGATATGATCTCCAGGTATAATACAAAAGGGGGGATATGATCTCCATGTATAATACATAAGGGGAGGGATATGATCTCCATGTATAATACATAAGGGGGGTATGATCTCCATGTATAATACATAAGGGGGGATATGATCTCCAGGTATAATACAAAAGGGGGGATATGATCTCCATGTATAATACATAAGGGGGATATGATCTCCATGTATAATACATAAGGGGGGGATATGATCTCCATGTATAATACATAAGGGGGATATGATCTCCATGTATAATACATAAGGGGGGGATATGATCTCCATGTATAATACATAAGGGGGATATGATCTCCATGTATAATACATAAGGGGGGATATGATCTCCATGTATAATACATAAGGGGGGGATATGATCTCCATGTATAATACATAAGGGGGATATGATCTCCATGTATAATACATAAGGGGGGGATATGATCTCCATGTATAATACATAAGGGGGATATGATCTCCATGTATAATACATAAGGGGGGGATATGATCTCCATGTATAATACATAAGGAGGGATATGATCTCCATGTATAATACATAAGGGGGGATATGATCTCCATGTATAATACATAAGGGGGGGATATGATCTCCATGTATAATACATAAGGGGGGATATGATCTCCATGTATAATACATAAGGGGGGATATGATCACCATGTATAATACATAAGGGGGGATATGATCTCCATGTATAATACATAAGGGGGGATATCATCTCCATGTATAATACATAAGGGGGATATGAGCTCCATGTATAATACATAAGGGGGATATGATCACCATGTATAATACATAAGGGGGGGATATGGTCCCCATGTATAATACATAAGGGGGGATATGATCTCCATGTATAATACATAAGGGGGGATATGATCTCCATGTATAATACATAAGGGGGGATATGATCTCCATGTATAATACATAAGGGGGGATATGATCTCCATGTATAATACATAAGGGGGATATGATCACCATGTATAATACATAAGGGGGGATATGATCTCCATGTATAATACATAAGGGGGGGGGATATGATCACCATGTATAATACATAAGAGGGGATAAGATCACCATGTATAATACATAAGGGGGGATATGATCTCCATGTATAATACATAAGGGGGGATATGATCTCCATGTATAATACATAAGGGGGGGATATGATCTCCATGTATAATACATAAGGGGGGATATGATCTCCATGTATAATACATAAGGGGGGATATGATCTCCATGTATAATACATAAGGGGGGATATGATCTCCATGTATAATACATAAGGGGTGATATGATCTCCATGTATAATACATAAGGGGGGGATATGATCTCCATGTATAATACATAAGGGGGGATATGATCTCCATGTATAATACATAAGGGGGGATATGATCTCCATGTATAATACATAAGGGGGATATATGATCTCCATGTATATTACATAAGGGGGGATATGATCTCCATGTATAATACATAAGGGGGGATATGATCTCCATGTATAATACATAAGGGGGATATGATCTCCATGTATAATACATAAGGGGGGATATGATCTCCATGTATAATACATAAGGGGGGATATGATCTCCATGTATAATACATAAGGGGGATATGATCTCCATGTATAATACATAAGGGGGGATATGATCTCCATGTATAATACATAAGGGGGGTATGATCTCCATGTATAATACATAAGGGGGGATATGATCTCCATGTATAATACATAAGGGGGGATATGATCTCCATGTATAATACATAAGGGGGGATATGATCTCCATGTATAATACATAAGGGGGATATGATCTCCATGTATAATACATAAGGGGGGATATGATCTCCATGTATAATACATAAGGGGGGATATGATCTCCATGTATAATTCTTTTTAATATATTTTTATATATAAATATATATATATATATATATATATATATATATATATATATTTACATCAGGTCAGACTGGATGGACCACTTGATCTTTCTCTGCCCTCACTTTTCTGTGGTCTATGTTTCTATGTCTGAATGAACACACATGAATAGTGACTGCAAAAAACAGAAACCAGCAAATTTTGTATGTCAAAAACCAAGGCATGATGAATGCATCAATAGCCTACACATATGTAGCACCCTCCTCGGTCGCTAGGGGGCGCTAGATTCTAATGTTAGGTATACACTATAAGAAAATCATACAAAACTTTTCATACGAAGACCGATCGTCCGATAATCGGAACGTTAGTACACAGCTTGCAAGAGATGATCACGACAATTCGTGCGACAGTATCCGAAGGGACAAGCGCAAAAAATACCAGATCGTACGATTTTAATTTAATCAGTACATTACAATACATGACATCACTTTCTAAATTCTTTTCTTTGGTACGAGAATTTTTGTTTCTTTAGTAATCTTTTCACTTTCGATGTGAAACTAGCAGGCGAAAAAAAAACAGGCGATCGTTCGTCCGATATTCTCATCGTGTGTATGGGGCTTAATTCTCAGTTAGACGAGCTGATGGTGTAATAGCCAGGGACCAAACTGTGGTCAGGGGCTGAGAAGCTCTGCAGATTAGCTTTCTGAGGCTTCCCCTCGCTGTGAAACTTTGGATATTATTGAAGCAGGGGGTAAGGAGTGGCTGGTTTGCACTCTCAAGGGATCCCAGCCAATCCCCAACAGCAGGCTTGGCAAGGGGCCAGGACAGCCCTTAAGGCCCCTTTCACGTGAGTTGTCCATTTTTCAGGCGGACCCGATTGGTCCATCCATAGATTTCTATGGACTGGCGAGTGTCAGCGGACAATAGCCTGAGAGCGGCCACCAACCCACCAGCTCACAGAGGACTGAGTGAGTAGACCTACACCCCCTGGACCATAAAGGGGAAGAAGCGGTCCAGCAGAAGGCCTGAGAGCGGCCACCGACCCACCAGCTCATGGACAGAGGACTGAGTGAGTAGACCTGCACCCGCTGGGCCAGTAAGGGGAAGGAGCAGCCCAGCAGAAGGCCTGAGAGCAGCCACCGACCCTCCAGCTCATAGACAGAGGACTGAGTGAGTAGACCTGCACCCCCTGGACCGAAATGGGGAAGGAGCGGCCCAGCAGAAGGCCTGAGAGTGGCCACCGACCAACCAGCTCACAGACAGAGGACTGAGTGAGTAGACCTGCACCCCCTGGGCCAGTAAGGGGAAGGAGCAGCCCAGCAGTAGGCCTGAGAGCGACCACTGACCCACTAGCTTACAGACAGAGGACTGAGTGAGTAGACCTGCACCCCCTGGACCAAGAAGGGAAAGGAGCGGCCCAGCAGAAGGCTGAGAGCAGCCACCAACCCACCACTTCACATACAGAGGACTGAGTGAGTAGACCTGCACCCCCTGGGCCAGTAAGGGGAAGGAGCGGCCCAGCAGAAGGCTGAGAGCAGCCACCAACCCACCACTTCACATACAGAGGACTGAGTGAGTAGACCTGCACCCCCTGGGCCAGTAAGGGGAAGGAGCGGCCCAGCAGAAGGCTGAGAGCAGCCACCAACCCACCACTTCACATACAGAGGACTGAGTGAGTAGACCTGCACCCCCTGGGACAGTAAGGGGAAGGAGCACTGGATTAGCTGCTACCCAGGACTGTCTTCCCTTAAAGTGACAGGCACTGGGTCCCCTGCCCAAGGATTCACCCAGAAAAGCTGGATCAGGGGTCTGGGGTCTGGTTTGGTACACCAGGAGATGCTGGCTGGCTCTACAGAAGAGGATTTTTGCTGCTAAAGAGACTTGTACATAGTTCCAGGAAGATTGTCCTCGGTTGCCAGTTCCCTTGGCCATCCCTTACACCCATTACCTCATCCAACTTTATATTCCCATAGTAAAATCCCAAAAATAAAAAAAAGACGAGCTCAAGGACTGGTTACTGTCTCCTGGAGGCACGTCTGAAAGGGAAAATGCATGTTGCCTGGCTGTGCAGGACTATAGGGGGACCCAAAACCAGCAACTCCAATGGGGGGTAGTGCTACAAATAAAGTCTGCTGTAAAAAAAACACAATTCTCCTGGCAGTAACCTCTTCCTGTCTGGCCCATGTCAATAAATGGCCAGGCGGGAGCGCTGCCGATGCGGGTGGACATTTCAAAACATCCATTGCATCCATTGCCTGTGCACACTCCCTGGGAGTGCACGGCACCACGATCAGCGCCCGCTGTATCCCCCGGACACAGCGGACCACCGATCGCTGTATGGGACCTCATTGTGAGATCCCAGTTCATGTGATCCCTGATTGGCTAATCAGGGATCACATGAATAGTAGTATACAAGATGTCACTTCTGACATCATTGCTTACTACTTGTAAAATCTGTGAATGATCACAGAGGTCACATGGTACAGGGCCATTCACAACAGCCTTGTACCATGTGACAAGCTGTGACCAATCACAGCTCTTACAGTATTTCTCAATGGCTGCAGGAATGCAGCCAGAGAGAAGGAGAAATGATTGCTTTTACAGCCTTTATGGGTGTAAAAGCAATCAGTGTAAAAAAAGAAAAAAAAAATCTTCATCACCCCCCACAAGTAGTACAGTGTCACCATGGTGACACTACTGCTAGGGTGACAGTATGTAAAAAAAAAACAAATAATAATATAAAAAAATAAATAAAAATGTAAAACAAATTTTGAAAAATTATAATTTTTGGTTATAAACTAATTTGGTTTTTTTTTGTTTTTTTTTAACTAAAAAGATAACTGAATACATTTTGGCCAAGATTTATGAAGAAAGATTATTTATTTGCAAAATGTTATAAGAAAAACACTTTTTTCATTTATATAGCAAAAAAATAAAAATCCCAGCGGTGAATAAATACCACCAAAATAAAGCTTTATCTGTCTCAAAAAAAATGCTAAAAAATTCATATGGGTACAGTGTTGCATGACCGCGCAATTGTCATTCAAAGTGTGAAAGCGCTGAAAGCTGAAAATTGGCCTTTGGGGGCGAGAAGGGGGGAAAGTGTCCGGACTGGAAGGGGGGGAAGTGTCCGCACTGGAAGGTGTGGAAAGTGTCCGGACTGGAAGGGGGTGAAAGTGTCCGGACTGGAAGAGGGTGAAAGTGTCCAGACTGGAAGGGGGGAAAGTGTCCGGACTGGAAGGGGGTGAAAGTGTCCGGACTGGAAGGGGGTGAAAGTGTCCGGACTGGAAGGGGGGGAAAGTGTCCGGACTGGAAGGGGGGGGGGAAGTGTCCGGACTGGAAGGGGGGGGAAAGTGTCCGGACTGGAAGAGGGGGAAAGTGTCCGGACTGGAAGGGGGTGAAAGTGTCCGGACTGGAAGGGGGTGAAAGTGTCGGGATTGGAAGGGGGTGAAAATGTCCGGACTGGAAGGGGGGGAAAGTGTCCGGACTGGAATGGGGTGAAAGTGTCGGGATTGGAAGGGGGGGAAAGTGTCGGGACTGGAAGGGGGGGAAAGTGTCCGGACAGGAAGGGGGGGAAAGTGTCCGGACTGGAAGGGGGGGAAAGTGTCTGGACTGGAAGGGGGGGAAGTGTCCTGACTGGAAGGGGGTGAAAGTGTCCGGACTGGAAGGGGGGGAAAGTGTCTGGACTGGAAGGGGGGGAAAGTGTCGGGACTGGAAGGGGGGGAAAGTGTCCGGACAGGAAGGGGGGGAAAGTGTCCGGACTGGAAGGGGGGAAAGTGTCTGGACTGGAAGGGGGGGAAGTGTCCTGACTGGAAGGGGGGGAAGGTGCCCGGACTGGAAGGGGGGGAAAGTGTCCGGACTGGAAGGGGGGAAAGTGTTGAGACTGGAACGGGGGGAAAGTGTCCGGACTGGAAGGGGGGGGAAGTGTCCGGACTGGAAGGGGGGGGAAAGTGTCGGGACTGGAAGGGGGGGAAAGTGTCGGGACTGGAAGGGGGGGAAAGTGTTTGGACTGGAAGGGGGGGAAAGTGTCGGGACTGGAAGGGGGGGAAAGTGTCTGGACTGGAAGGGGGGGAATGTGTCCGGACTGGAAGGGGGGGGAAGTGTCCGGACTGGAAGGGGGGGAAAGTGTCGGGACTGGAAGGGGGGGAAAGTGTCTGGACTGGAAGGGGGGAAAGTGTCCGGACTGGAAGGAGGGGAAAGTCAGTTTCACACATATGCAATTATGGTGTGCTGACACACATTGAAATTAATGCATTTGATATTTCGTTATACTTTTTTTTTTATTTGTTGACATTCGTTGTGCATTTGGAGCTTTGTATATAGTCGAATCGCCAAAAGTCATATTTTCTTCTGGAAATCGATCTGTTACGAAACACATACAGTGAAGGAAATGCGTATTTGCTCCCCGGCTGATGCTGAATGTTCGCCCCTCACACAGAAATGATCGGTCTAACAATGGAATGTTCGCCCCTCACACAGAAATGATCGGTCTAACAATGGAATGTTCGCCCCTCACACAGAAATGATCGGTCTAACAATGGAATGTTCGCTGTAACACTGAGAGACAGAATACAACAACAAATTCAGCAGAAATGCGTCTAACAAATGATGACTGATCTGCATGTTCATGAGGGAAAGAAGGATTTGATCCCCTTCACAAAACATGACTTAGTACTTGGTGGCAAATCCCTTGTTGGCAATCACAGAGGTCAGACGTTTCCTGGAGTTGGCCCCCAGGTTCGCACACATCTCAGGAGGGATTTTGGCCCACTCCTCTTGGCAGATCCTCTCCAAGTCATTAAGGTTTGGTGGCTGACGTTTGGCAACTCGAACTTTCATCTCTCTCCACAGATTTTCAGCCGGATTAGGGTCTGGAGACTGGCTAGGCCACTCCAGGACATTAATGTGCTTCTTCTTGAGCCGTTCCTTTGTTGCTTTAGCCGTGTGTTTTGGGTCATTGTCATGCTGGAACACCCATCCACGACCCATTTTCAATGCCCTGGCTGAGGGAAGAAGGTTCTCACCCAAGATTTGATGGTATATTGCCCCGTCCATAGTCCGTTTGATGCGGTGCAGTTGTCCTGTGCCCTTAGCAGAAAAACACCCCCAAAGCAGAATGTTTCCACCACCATGTTTCACAGTTGGGATGGTGTTCTTGGGGTCATAGGCAGCATTCCTCCTCCTCCAAACACGGTGAGTTGAGTTGATGCCAAAGACCTGGATTTTGGTCTCCTCTGACCACAACACTTCCCACCAGTCCTCCTCTGCATCATTCAGATGTTCAGTGGCAGACTTCAGACGGGCCTGGACATGTGCTTTCTTGAGCAGAGGGACCTTGCGGGCACTGCAGGATTTCAGTCCTTGTCGGCGTAGTGTGTTACCAATTGTTTTCTTGGTGACTGTGGTCCCAGCTGCCTGGAGATCATTGACAAGATCCTCACGTGTAGTTCTGGGATGATTCCTCACTGTTCTCATGATCATTGACACTCCACGAGGTGAGATCTTGCATGGTGCACCAGACCTAGGGAGACTGACACTTGTTTTGTGTTTCTTCCATTTGTGAATGATTGCACCAACTGTTGTCACCTTCTCACCAAGCTGCTTGGCCATAGTTTGGTAGCCCAGTCCAGCCTTGTGTAGGTCTACCATCTTGTCCCTGACATCCTTGGACAGCTCTTTGGTCTTTGCCATGGTGGAGAGTTTGGAATCTGATGGTTTGATGGCTCCTGTGGACAGGTGTCTTTTATACAGGTAACACAATGAGATTAGCAGCACTCCCTTTAAGAGACTGCTTCTAATCTCAGCTTGTTACCTGTACGAAAGACACCTGGGAGCCAGAAATCCTGCTGAATGATAGGGGATCAAATCCTTCTTTCCCTCATGAACATGCAGATCCGTCATCATTTGTTAGACACATTTCTGCTGAATTTGTTGTTGTATTCGGTCTCTCAGTGTTACAGCGAACATTCCATTGTTAGACCGATCATTTCTGTGTGAGGGGCGAACATTCAGCATCAGCCGGGGAGCAAATACACATTTCCTTCACTGTATGTCGATTACATGTCACATCCTCCTAGTTCTGGATTCTTGCCCAAGTAAACGATCTGTTAATGAAGTGTTGGGCAATGTTGTTGTATCAGCGGAGCAGATGTCAGAGGCTTTCATTTGTTTTTTTTCTGTCTGAGGCACACAAGAGATGTTTTCTTTGTCTGTCTCGATATTAAATTCTCTTCGGTCTTGCACAGGTGTACCGGCTCCTCCCCTTCAGTCTTGCACAGGTGTATCGGCTCCTCCCCTTCAGTCTTGCACAGGTGTACCGGCTCCTCCCCTTCAGTCTTGCACAGGTGTATCGGCTCCTCCCCTTCAGTCTTGCACAGGTGTACCAGCTCCTTCCCTTCAGTCTTGCACAGGTGTACCGGCTCCTCCCCTTCAGTCTTGCACAGGTATATCAGCTCCTCCCCTTCAGTCTTGCACAGGTGTACCAGCCCCTCCCCTTCAGTCTTGCACAGGTGTACCGGCTCCTCCCCTTCAGTCTTGCACAGGTGTACCGGCTCCTCTCCTTCAGTCTTGCACAGGTGTACCGGCTCCTCCCCTTCAGTCTTGCACAGGTGTACCGGCTCCTCCCCTTCAGTCTTGCACAGGTGTACCGGCTCCTCCCCTTCAGTCTTGCAAAGGTGTACCGGCTCCTCCCCTTCAGTCTTGCACAGGTGTACCGGCTCCTCCCCTTCAGTCTTGCAAAGGTGTACCGGCTCCTCCCCTTCAGTCTTGCACAGGTGTACCGGCTCCTCCCCTTCAGTCTTGCACAGGTGTACCGGCTCCTCTCCTTCAGTCTTGCACAGGTGTACCGTCTCCTCCCCTTCAGTCTTGCACAGTTGTACCGGCTCCTCCCCTTCAGTCTTGCACAGGTGTACCGGCTCCTCCCCTTCAGTCTTGCACAGGTGTACCGGCTCCTCCCCTTCAGTCTTGCACAGGTGTACCGTCTCCTCCCCTTCAGTCTTGCACAGGTGTACCGGCTCCTCCCCTTCAGTCTTGCACAGTTGTACCGGCTCCTCTCCTTCAGTCTTGCACAGGTGTACCGTCTCCTCCCCTTCAGTCTTGCAGTTGTTCCGGCTCCTCCCCTTCAGTCTTGCACAGTTGTACCGGCTCCTCCCCTTCAGTCTTGCACAGTTGTACCGGCTCCTCTCTGGACTCAAATGGCTTACTGCAAATCTTACATCGATCCAGTTGCTGTGCCCGTTGGCAGGTCTTCTCTCCCCTTGGCCTGATCTCACAAGTTTGGCTATGAGCAGTGGGAGCCATTGGCTGTCAGTTAAATCCTATGAGGAGGGAGAAGGGGGTGGGGCCAAACTGCATCATGTGTGTCTATGGATGCACACAGCCCGGCTCAGGAGTGTGCCCACATATGTGCCACCATAGGAAGAGAAGGAGCAGAGAGAGCCAGTAGGGGACCCCAGAAGAAGAGGTAAGGGGAAGCTCTCTGCAATACCCTTGAGAACACACATGGAAGGAGATATTCTTTTCTTTGTGTGATAGCATGGGATGGCCATTAAAGGACACTTGTGGCACAAGATCATGGAGGCCACCACTCCTGCCCTCAGTTTCTGGACATGCTAGTTGCCTGGCTGCCATGCATTTCCATTGGTCTTCAAACTTTTTGAGGCACAGGCCTGGAACAAGTGTGCAGATCAGGAGTTGTAATTTCACTTTGACTTGCTGATCTGCAAGTAGGGTGCCAATATGTTCTTTGGCGGAGCAACGGTAGCTTCATTTTCCCCAGATTACTGATTTCCTGTCATCTACACAGACTGCCTACTTCTGCTTTTGAAAATGTAATTTATTTTAATAATAACATCTTATCTTTTTTACCATTTTAGTGCCCTTACCTCTTCTCTCCGACATCAGCTCACAACCCCCAACTTGGAACAGGAAAGATCCTTCAAGGAATATCACTGAACTATCTCCAGTGACACCAGAACTTTTTGTCTCTGTAAATGTCACTGCTGTGGACCCAGTGCCCTCAGAGTCTTCAGTTCCAGCAACTTTTCAGAGCGGAGGGTCCTCACCAATATTCTCTCCAACCAAATCCGAGAAGCCCATCTCTCCTCCAAACCCTGTTAGTGAGACCATGTTGTCGAACAGCAATATGACTGATGTGGGATCTATTATAATAAACCAAACCATCACATCACCTCCTAAAAGACCACAGGCGGTCACTTTTCCTGGTCCAGAAACTGCTTCCACTGAACTTCTGGTCACCTCAGGACCATCTGCCACCATGATAATGGAAGGGAAAACCAGAAATATTGCCACCAACACTTACCCTTCTGGATATTTGGCCAAAGTTTCAGCTGAAAATGCTGTTTTAACGGATCCAAAAACTTACTCAACATCATCCACTGCTTCAACTGCACCAACTTACCCACACACCTACCCAATATCAACAACAGCCACAACTGCACCATCCTACCCACAAACTTTCTCAACATCATTAACAGGCACAACGGCACCAACTTACCAACAAACTCACCCAAAACTATCAACTGCCACAACTGCACCAACTTACTCAACATCAACTGCCACAACTGCACCAACTTACCCACAAACTTACTCAACATCATCAACTGCCACAACTACACCAACATACCCACAAACTCACCCAACACCATCAACTGCCACAACTGCACCAAATTACCCAACATCATTAAGTGTCACAACTGATCCAACTTATCCACAAACTTTCCCCACGTCAGCAAGAGCCACAACTGCACCAACTTACCCAATGTCATCAACTGCCACAACTGCACCAACTTACTCAACATCATCAACTGCACCAACTTACTCACAAACTTACTCAACATCATCAACAGGCACAAATGGACCAACTTACCCAACATCATCAACAGCCACAACTGCACAAATTCGCCCAACACCCCTGACTGCCACAACTGTAGCAACTTACCCAACATCATCAACAGGCACAACTGCACAAATTCGCCCAACACCCCTGACTGCCACAACTGTAGCAACTTACCCAACATCATCAACAGGCACAACTGCACAAATTCGCCCAACACCCCTGACTGCCACAACTGTAGCAACTTACCCAACATCATCAACAGCCACAACTGCACCAACTTACCCAACATCATCAACAGCCACAACTGCACCAACTTACCCAACATCATCAACAGCCACAACTGCACCAACTTACCCAACATCATCAACAGTCACAACTGCACCAACTTACCCAACATCATCAACAGCCACAACTGCACCAACTTACCCAACATCATCAACAGCCACAACTGCACCAACTTACCCAACATCATCAACAGCCACAACTGCACCAACTTACCCAACATCATCAACAGTCACAACTGCACCAACTTACCCAACATCATCAACAGCCACAACTGCACCAACTTACCCAACATCATCAACAGCCACAACTGCACCAACTTACCCAACATCATCAACAGCCACAACTGCACCAACTTACCCAACATCATCAACAGCCACAACTGCACCAACTTACCCAACATCATCAACAGCCACAACTGCACCAACTTACCCAACATCATCAACAGCCACAACTGCACCAACTTACCCAACATCATCAACAGTCACAACTGCACCAACTTACCCAACATCATCAACAGCCACAACTGCACCAACTTACCCAACATCATCAACAGCCACAACTGCACCAACTTACCCAACATCATCAACAGCCACAACTGCACCAACTTACCCAACATCATCAACAGTCACAACTGCACCAACTTACCCAACATCATCAACAGTCACAACTTCTCCACAAACTTTCCCAACATCATCAACAGTCACAACTTCTCCAACTTCTCCACAAACTTTCCCAACATCATCAACAGGCACAACTGCACCAACTTACCCAACATCATCAACAGCCACAACTGCACCAGCTTACCCAACATCATCAACTTACCCAACATCATCAACAGCCACAACTACACCAACTTACCCACAAACTCGCCCAACACCATCGACTGCCACAACTGCGCCAACTTACCCAACATCATCAACAGGCACAACTACACCAACTTACCCACAAACTCGCCCAACACCATCGACTGCCACAACTGCACCAACATACCCAACATCATCAACAGCCACAACTGTACCAACTTACCCAACATCATCAACAGGCACAACTACACCAACTTACCCACAAACTCGCCCAACACCATCGACTGCCACAACTGCACCAACTTACCCAACATCATCAACTTACACAACATCATCAACAGCCACAACTGCACCAACTTACCCAACATCATCAACAGCCACAACTGCACCAACGTACCCAACATCATCAACAGCCACAACTGCACCAACCAACCCAACATCATCAACAACCATAACTGCACCAATTTCTGTAGTATCAGTAGGAACTACAACCAAAGCAATATCTTCTAATATGTCTAATGTCACATCACTAGCTGCCCAAGCTGTATCAGCATCATCTAGTATTACTAATTCTCCATCACCAAGTGCAGCACCTGGGACAACGATGGCTCTTACAAGTCCAATAACATCATCGGCAACCAAATCAACACTATTACCATCATTGCCACCAGCAGCACCTAATATTACCAACTCTACTTCACCAGCTACCACATCTGCCTTAACGATGGCTTCTGTCACTCTAAACCCATCACTTGGAAGCCAAACGTCACCCATATCATCTAATGTAACCAACTTAGCATCTCCAGCTATCACACCTGCACTGATGACTACTCTTACAAGGCAAGCAACATCACTGGGAACATCAACAACACTATTGCCATCTAATGTAACCAACTCCTCATTATCATTGGCAAAAACTGCACCTATGATGTCTAATATGACCAACTCTACATCACCAACTACCACAGTTCTACGAATGTCTCTCAACTCTACAACCGTCCAAACTGAACCAACCTCATTTTCTGTCACCAATGAAACATCACCATCCACCAAAGTTGTACCAATATTGTCCAATCTGCCTTCCAACACAACACAAGCTACCTTGAGTTTCCCATCATTATCCAGTATAGCTAGTTCAGCATTATTCACTACCATAACTGTGCCAATAACATCTAATGTTACTAAGCTTCCATCACCAACAGTATCCAATAACACCGGGTCAGCTTCAACTTCAAGAACATTAAGCATGAATACCACTATACCACAAGTTACTGGGACTATACGGTCTAATGTCACAGACTTCACATCACTGACTACCAAAACTGCACCCGTAACACCATATATCACTAAAACCATTATGTCAGATAAAGCAGCTACAGCGTCTAATATCACCGGAGTCTCTTCTGCAGATGCAACCACCATGCCAAAGTCCAATACTTCAGATGCACCAAAATGGTATAACGCCACCACATTGCTGTCCCCAGCTGCCACCAATGCACCTATAATATCTGCTTTAAGTACCTCTATATCGTTAGATGCGAGAACTGCCGCAGAAATGTCTAATGTTAGTCAGTATTCATCACCATCAACCACAGCAGTGCCTGGAACGTCCAACATTACTCCTTCTGTATCTCCATCTTTACTAATAATGCCCAATATAACTAGATCAGCATTATTAGATTCCAGAACTGCCCCAATAACATCTAAAATATCTACGACCCTAGGAGGTCCTACAGCTGCAGCCACAATGAAGAATACCAATGATGTAATGCCAACAACAAATCTGAATATATCACTGGTTGCTGGAAGTACTCCAGTACCATCAAGGATAATTGACTCCACATCGATGGCTACCAAAACTACACCAAGAATATCTGACGCCACAGACTCTGCTGTAACCAAAACAACAGATTCAACATCAACTAACTTAGTTGTGACCCTAACATCTACCATAAATCCACCAGTAACGACTATCATCTCTTTTGCAGGACCACCGGCTCCAACAACTGCTTCAATAATGATCGATAATGCTCTCTCTTTACCAACCACTACTGCTATAGCATCAATCAAAACTAACCAGACTCCGGCCATATCCCCCCTTACTACATCTGTTCCAACGGTGTCTCATACCATCGCTTCTACCTCAGCAGTTAGCAAAACGGCACCGATAACATATACTGTAAATGGAGCTTCATCACCAACAACAGTCTCTACTATCATTGATGACACATCAAGACCCTCTGCACCAGTGAATCCCACCATGGCACAATACACCTCTAAGGCCTCTTCACCAAATAGAGTTTTCGAGAACAATACCATCCCAGTAATGCCTGGAATTAGTGTGTTGAGCAGTACGTCAACCCTGGAAAAGGTTTCTACAATTGCCAAAACGCCAGCAAGTGCCGCAACTATTTCTACAACTGGTGCTCCATCAACCAGTACCACAACTATACCTTTTAATACAACTTTGACGATTATGAGAACAACATTTTTGGCTGAAACTAAGCCAGTAAACATGAGCTTCCCAACTAAGACGTCAACTGCTTCCACACTGGAACAGGCCAATGCTACCAAAACTACCACTAACATAACTGATGGCACTGCTGAAATGTGGCCTACAGAGATTGTCACCTTGGGAACCTATGAGTCAGACAGCAGAGGTAAGTGGTCAAGATTTACACATTACTGTAGAGCTACCCCCTCAAGGACCGCTGATTTGTTTCCCAGGTTACTGTCCCATTAGTGCAGCGGCAGGCCAGCTAACAGCAACATTCAATCCTCTGGCTCAAGAGACAGTCTAGGGGTTGTTTTTTTTAAAGTTTATTGGATGGGGTTTAGGGTAGCTGTGGGATGCTCCAGAACACTGAACAGGAATGTAAGGACACTCTTCCCTTTGCAGCTACTTCCTAACATTGTCCTTTGAGCGAGTGGACATAAAATGGGCAGCACTGGAGGACCAATAGCAATGTTCCAAGCCAGGAAAGCCTATACAGTTCCTTGAAAAATGAGGAGCAAGCCAAAGGTTGGTAACAAGTGGTTACAGGTAGGGATCAAGCAGAAGTGCTGTGGAGGAACAAGTCCAAGGTCAGTAATGAGTGGTTGAAGGTTGGGATCAAGCAGAAGTGCTGTCAAGGAACAAGCCAAAGGTTGGTAATGAGTGGTTGAAGGTTGGGATCAAGTAGAAGCTTAGTTGAGGAGCAAGCCAAAGGTCTGTAACAAGTGGTTGCAGGTAGGGATTAAGTAGAAGAGTAGTCAAGGAACAAGTCAAAGGCTGGTAACAAGCATTTGCAGGTTGGGATCAAGCAGAAGTGTAGTCAGTAAACAAGTCAAAAGGTCGGTAACAAGTGGTATCAGGTAGGGATCAAGCAGAAGTGATGTTGAGGAAGAATCCAAAGGTCGGTAATGAGTGGTTGCAGGTAGGGATCAAGCGGAAGTGTAGTCGAGGAACAAGCCAAAGGTTGGTAACGAATGGTTGGGATCAAGTAGAAGCTTAGTTGAGCAGAATGCCAAAGGTTGGTAATGAATGGTTGCAGGTTGGGATCCAGCAGAAGTGTAGTTGAGGAGCAAGCCAAAGGTTGGTAATGAATGGTTGCAGGTTGGGATCCAGCAGAAGTGTAGTTGAGGAGCAAGCCAAAGGTTGGTAATGAATGGTTACAGGTTGGGATCCAGCAGAAGTGTAGTTGAGGAGCAAGCCAAAGGTCGGTAATTAGTGGTTGCAGGTTGGGATCCAGCAGAAGTGTAGTTGAGGAGCAAGCCAAAGGTCGGTAATGAGTGGTTGCAGGTTGGGATCCAGCAGAAGTGTAGTTGAGGAGCAAGCCAAAGGTCGGTAATGAGTGGTTGCAGGTTGGGATCAAGCGAAGGTGTAGTCGAGGAACAAGCCAAAGGTTGGTAACGAATGGTTGGGATCAAGTAGAAGCTTAGTTGAGCAGAATGCCAACGGTCGGTAGTGAGTGGTTGCAGATTGAGGTTAAGCAGAAGCGTAGTCAAGGAACAAGCCAAAGGTCGGTAACAAGCGGTAGGGAAGATACGAATGGCAGCAGGAGTGACAAAGTGAGATATTAGTTGGAGAGAACACAATGATCTGGCAAACAGGAAGTACAAAGGCATGGGTTAAATAGGAAGTTCGTGGAGGGAGCAAAGAGGTCAAGGTTCCCTAGAATCAAAGTTCAAGACAAGATTGTCCAAGGAGCTGTCCAGCATCTCAGGTGGCTCAGCGAGCAGAGGTACTATCAGATACAGCAGAGGATGCAGGTTCAGATCTGGGTCCTGACACTATGACTTGTCTGAGGATCGCCCCACAATGAGACGTTTTTAAAGCTCTGCTGTTTCAGGGAATGTTCCTGGACAGTAGATGATTTCCCGCAGTATATAATAAGAGTCAGTATTCCCTGTTACACTAATGAGTGATACAGTCTACACCTGACGATCTCTGACAGTCCAGTGTGCAGAATATAATGAGATCTGTCTGTTTGGTCAACAGGAATCATGGCGCTGAGATTAAGACTGGAGTCAACTGCCATTTATCCTTTCACAACCCAGGCCATTCTAAAACTGGTAAGTGCTTTGTTTCCGCAGGTTCTGGGGATGATCCAAACAAAGATGGGGGGGGGATCCCCGTAAAGTGTTCTAATTAAGACTTTCTGTATAAGGGGGATACAGGAGGTAGAAGAGCTTACAATCTATGAGGGTATACAGGAGGATACAGAGGGTAGAAGAGCTTACAATCTATTAGGGTATAAGGGAGGATACAGAGGGTAGAAGAGCTTACAATCTATTAGGATATAAGGGAGGATACAGAAGGTAGAAGAGCTTACAATCTATTAGGATATAAGGGAGGATACAGAAGGTAGAAGAGCTTACAATCTATTAGGATATAAGGGAGGATACAGGAGGTAGAAGAGCTTACACTCTATTAGGATATAAGGGAGAATACAGGAGGTAGAAGAGCTTACAATCTATTAGGGTATAAGGGAGGATACAGGAGGTAGAAGAGCTTGCAATCTATTAGGGTATAAGGGGGGATACAGGAGGTAGAAGAGCTTACAATCTATTAGGGTATAAGGGAGGATACAGGAGGTACAAGAGCTTACAATCTATTAGGGTATAAGGGAAGATACAGAAGGGGGAGGAGCTTACAGTTTATTAGGATATAAGGGAGGATACAGAGGGTAGAAGAGCTTACAATCTATTAGGGTATAAGGGGGATACAGAAGGTAGAAGAGCCTCAGTGGAGTCTCCCTCTAGTGGTTATCTGTGTACTACGCTATGCAGAGGAGTAGCAGGCAGAGATCACCATATATGATGAGGGGATTCAGCCGCTCAGTAAGTCTTTTTCTGAACTTCAAACTATGAGGAGTAAAGCAAAGTCCTTATTCAGTGCTGCAAATCACCAGGCAATCCATGATATTCAGGAATAAAATATGTCTGTCCCCATAATTATTAGAAACAAGGAGACAGAGCTATCTCTCCTCTCCTGAAATACTCTGCACTGCCGGAGGACTCCACTCCTTCCTCTATAACTCTCCTCTCCTGAAATACTCTGCTCTGCCGGAGGACTCCGCTCCTTCCTCTATAACTCTCCTCACCTGAAATACTCTGCTCTGCTGGAGGACTCCGCTCCTTCCTCTATAACTCCTCTCCTGAAATACTCTGCGCTGCTGGAGGACTCCGCTCCTTCCTCTATAACTCCTCTCCTGAAATACTCTGCTCTGCTGGAGGACTCCTCTCCTTCCTCTATAACTCTCCTCACCTGAAATACTCTGCACTGCTGGAGGACTCGCTCCTTCCTCTATAACTCTCCTCTCCTGAAATACTCTGCACTGCTGGCGGACTCCGCTCCTTCCTCTATAACTCCTCTCCTGAAATACTCTGCACTGCTGGAGGACTCCGCTCCTTCCTCTATAACTCCTCTCCTGAAATACTCTGCTCTGCTGGAGGACTCCGCTCCTTCCTCTATAACTCCTCTCCTGAAATACTCTGCTCTGCCGGAGGACTCCTCTCCTTCCTCTATAACTCCTCTCCTGAAATACTCTGCACTGCTGGAGGACTCCGCTCCTTCCTCTATAACTCTCCTCTCCTGAAATACTCTGCACTGCTGGAGGACTCCGCTCCTTCCTCTATAACTCCTCTCCTGAAATACTCTGCTCTGCTGGAGGACTCCGCTCCTTCCTCTATAACTCTCCTCTCCTGAAATACTCTGCTCTGCCGGAGGACTCCGCTCCTTCCTCTATAACTCTCCTCTCTTGAAATACTCTGCACTGCTGGAGGACTCCGCTACTTCCTCTATAACTCCTCTCCTGAAATACTCTGCGCTGCTGGAGGACTCCGCTCCTTCCTCTATAACTCTCCTCTCCTGAAATACTCTGCTCTGCCGGAGGACTCCGCTCCTTCCTCTATAACTCTCCTCTCTTGAAATACTCTGCTCTGCTGGAGGACTCCGCTCCTTCCTCTATAACTCCTCTCCTGAAATACTCTGCGCTGCTGGAGGACTCCGCTCCATCCTCTATAACTCCTCTCCTGAAATACTCTGCACTGCTGGAGGACTCCGCTCCTTCCTCTATAACTCCTCTCCTGAAATACTCTGCTCTGCTGGAGGACTCCGCTCCTTCCTCTATAACTCTCCTCTCCTGAAATACTCTGCACTGCTGGAGGACTCCGCTCCTTCCTCTATAACTCCTCTCCTGAAATACTCTGCTCTGCCGGAGGACTCCGCTCCTTCCTCTATAACTCTCCTCTCCTGAAATACTCTGCGCTGCTGGAGGACTCCACTCCTTCCTCTATAACTCCTCTCCTGAAATACTCTGCACTGCTGGATGACTCCTCTCCTTCCTCTATAACTCTCCTCTCCTGAAATGCTCTGCTCTGCCGGAGGACTCCGCTCCTTCCTCTATAACTCCTCTCCTGAAATACTCTGCGCTGCTGGAGGACTCCGCTCCTTCCTCTATAACTCTCCTCTCCTGAAATACTCTGCGCTGCTGGGGGACTCCGCTCCTTCCTCTACAACTCTCCTCTCCTGAAATACTCTGCGCTGCTGGGGGACTCCGCTCCTTCCTCTATACCTCTCCTCTCCTGAAATACTCTGCATTGCTGGAGGACTCCTCTCCTTCCTCTATAACTCCTCTCCTGAAATACTCTGCGCTGCTGGAGGACTCCTCTCCTTCCTCTATAACTCCTCTCCTGAAATACTCTGCGCTGCTGGAGGACTCCGCTCCTTCCTCTATAACTCTCCTCTCCTGAAATACTCTGCACTGCTGGAGGACTCCGCTCCTTCCTCTACAACTCTCCTCTCCTGAAATACTCTGCGCTGCTGGAGGACTCCGCTCCTTCCTCTATAACTCCTCTCCTGAAATACTCTGCGCTGCTGGAGGACTCCGCTCCTTCCTCTATAACTCTCCTCTCCTGAAATACTCTGCACTGCCGGAGGACTCCGCTCCTTCCTCTATAACTCCTCTCCTGAAATACTCTGCACTGCTGGAGGACTCCTCTCCTTCCTCTATAACTCCTCTCCTCAAATACTCTGCACTGCTGGAGGACTCCGCTCCTTCCTCTATAACTCTCCTCTCCTGAAATACTCTGCACTGCTGGAGGACTCCGCTCCTTCCTCTATAACTCCTCTCCTGAAATACTCTGCGCTGCTGGAGGACTCCACTCCTTCCTCTATAACTCCTCTCCTGAAATACTCTGCGCTGCTGGAGGACTCCGCTCCTTCCTCTATAACTCTCCTCTCCTGAAATACTCTGCGCTGCCGGAGGACTCCGCTCCTTCCTCTATAACTCCTCTCCTGAAATACTCTGCGCTGCTGGAGGACTCCTCTCCTTCCTCTATAACTCTCCTCTCCTGAAATACTCTGCGCTGCTGGAGGACTCCGCTCCTTCCTCTATAACTCTCCTCTCCTGAAATACTCTGCGCTGCTGGAGGACTCCACTCCTTCCTCTATAACTCTCCTCTCCTGAAATGCTCTGCTCTGCCGGAGGACTCCGCTCCTTCCTCTATAACTCCTCTCCTGAAATACTCTGCGCTGCTGGAGGACTCCGCTCCTTCCTCTATAACTCTCCTCTCCTGAAATGCTCTGCTCTGCCGGAGGACTCCGCTCCTTCCTCTATAACTCCTCTCCTGAAATACTCTGCGCTGCTGGAGGACTCCGCTCCTTCCTCTATAACTCTCCTCTCCTGAAATACTCTGCGCTGCTGGGGGACTCCGCTCCTTCCTCTATAACTCTCCTCTCCTGAAATACTCTGCGCTGCTGGAGGACTCCTCTCCTTCCTCTATAACTCCTCTCCTGAAATACTCTGCGCTGCTGGAGGACTCCGCTCCTTCCTCTATAACTCTCCTCTCCTGAAATACTCTGCACTGCTGGAGGACTCCGCTCCTTCCTCTACAACTCTCCTCTCCTGAAATACTCTGCGCTGCTGGAGGACTCCGCTCCTTCCTCTATAACTCCTCTCCTGAAATACTCTGCACTGCTGGAGGACTCCTCTCCTTCCTCTATAACTCTCCTCTCCTGAAATACTCTGCACTGCTGGGGGACTCCGCTCCTTCCTCTATAACTCTCCTCTCCTGAAATACTCTGCACTGCTGGAGGACTCCGCTCCTTCCTCTATAACTCCTCTCCTGAAATACTCTGCACTGCTGGAGGACTCCGCTCCTTCCTCTATAACTCCTCTCCTGAAATACTCTGCACTGCTGGGGGACTCCGCTCCTTCCTCTATAACTCTCCTCTCCTGAAATACTCTGCACTGCTGGAGGACTCCGCTCCTTCCTCTATAACTCCTCTCCTGAAATACTCTGCACTGCTGGAGGACTCCGCTCCTTCCTCTATAACTCTCCTCTCCTGAAATACTCTGCACTGCTGGAGGACTCCGCTCCTTCCTCTATAACTCTCCTCTCCTGAAATACTCTGCGCTGCTGGAGGACTCCACTCCTTCCTCTATAACTCCTCTCCTGAAATACTCTGCGCTGCTGGAGGACTCCGCTCCTTCCTCTATAACTCTCCTCTCCTGAAATACTCTGCGCTGCCGGAGGACTCCGCTCCTTCCTCTATAACTCCTCTCCTGAAATACTCTGCACTGCTGGAGGACTCCTCTCCTTCCTCTATAACTCTCCTCTCCTGAAATACTCTGCACTGCTGGAGGACTCCACTCCTTCCTCTATAACTCCTCTCCTGAAATACTCTGCTCTGCTGGGGGACTCCGCTCCTTCCTCTATAACTCTCCTCCTGAAATACTCTGCGCTGCTGGAGGACTCCGCTCCTTCCTCTATAACTCCTCTCCTGAAATACTCTGCACTGCTGGAGGACTCCGCTCCTTCCTCTATAACTCTCCTCTCCTGAAATACTCTGCACTGCCGGAGGACTCCTCTCCTTCCTCTATAACTCTCCTCTCCTGAAATACTCTGCGCTGCTGGAGGACTCCGCTCCTTCCTCTATAACTCCTCTCCTGAAATACTCTGCACTGCTGGAGGACTCCGCTCCTTCCTCTATAACTCCTCTCCTGAAATACTCTGCACTGCTGGAGGACTCCTCTCCTTCCTCTATAACTCCTCTCCTGAAATACTCTGCGCTGCTGGAGGACTGCTGAAGACGTTCTACCATCTTTAAGTCTTCCAGGCAGAGATGACCCTTTGTTGATTCTTGCTGTTGGTGTCGGTGGACCATGACTCTGTAGACAGGTTCCTCTCGCACCCCCCGGGGGGTTTCCTATAATTGGGTCTCTTCCCATCAGAGCTGTAGAACCTGTTCTTCATTCCAGATCTCAGAAGATAGGAGTGATCTGTAAACACTGCGGAATGTGTGAGCTGAGGGCACTATGGAGAGATACTAATCCACACAACAAAGGAGCTTCTATTGTTTGTAGAACCCGCCCCCCCATGTACGCCCCATCACCCCCTCCCGTACTCAGCGCAGAGAATCTCCTGCCATACAGAGGCTTGTGGGAAAGCTACAGGACAGTTTCACCTTTTAGTCCTCATGCAGATGGGACGTTTTTACAGCGGCTGGTTTTGGCTTTTTTTCTACAGCCAGTAAACTCCCCAGCATGTTATCCTATGTGTCCGTACACACACATGCTTTCATCAGCTTTTTTTGGAGGGACGTTTTTTGGCTGGACCCCCCCGCCCCCAGAACTAGAGGGTTTCTAGAGAGGCATCCAGTGTGCATGAGGACTTAGCTGGCCATAGATAGATACACTATATTGCCAAAAGTATTGGCCCCGCCCTCCCAATCATGTGATTCAGGTGTTCCAATCCCCTCCCAATCATGTGATTGAGGTGTTCCAATCCCCTCCAATCATGTGATTCAGGTGTTCCAATCCCCTCCCAATCATGTGATTCAGGTGTTCCAATCCCCTCCCAATCATGTGATTCAGGTGTTCCAATCCCCTCCATATCATGTGATTCAGGTGTTCCAATCCCCTCCCAATCATGTGATTCAGGTGTTCCAATCCCCTCCAATCATGTGATTCATGTGTTCCATTCCCCTCCCAATCATGTGATTCAGGTGTTCCAATCCCCTCCCAATCATGTGATTCAGGTGTTCCAATCCCCTCCCAATCATGTGATTCAGGTGTTCCAATCCCCTCCATATCATGTGATTCAGGTGTTCCAATCCCCTCCATATCATGTGATTCAGGTGTTCCAATCCCATCCATACAATGTGATTCAGGTGTTCCAATCCCCTCCAATCATGTGATTCAGGTGTTCCAATCCCCTCCCAATCATGTGATTCAGGTGCTCCAATCCCCTCCCAGTCATGTGATTCAGGTGTTCCAATCCCCTCCATATCATGTGATTCAGGTGTTCCAATCCCCTCCATGGACACAGGTGTATACAATCAAGCCCCCAGGCATGCAGACGGCTTCTACAAACATTGGTGAAAGAATGGGTCGCTCTCAGGAGCTCAGTGACTCCAAGCGTGGTCCCGTGATAGGTGGCCACCTGGGCAATAAGTCCATCCGTGACATTTCCTGTCTACTAAATATTCCACGCTCAACTGTTAGTGGGATTATAACAAAGTGGAAGCCACTAGGAACAACAGCCACTCAGTCACCAAGTGGTAGGCCACGTCACATGACAGGGCGGGGTCAGCGCATGCTGAAGCGCACAGTGCGCAGAAGTCACCAACTGTCTGCAGAGTCAATAGCTAAAGACCTCCAGACTTGGTGTGGCCTTCAGATGAGCCCAACAACAGTGCGTAGAGAGGTTCATGGAATGGGTTTCCATGGCCGAGCAGCTGCATCCAAGCCTTCCATCACCAAGTGCAATGCAAAGCGTCGGATGCCATGGTGTAAAGAACGCAGCCACTGGACTCTAGAGCAGGGGAGGCGTGTTCTCTGGAGTGACCAATCACGCTTCTCGGTCTGGCAATCCGATGGGCGTGTCTGGGTTTGGTGGTTGCCAGGAGAACGGTACTTGCCTGACTGCATTGGGCCAAGTGTAAAGTTTGTTGGAGGGGGGATTATGGTGTGGGGTTGTTTTTCAGGGGTTGGGCTTGGCCCCCTAGTTCCAGTGAAGGGAACTCTTAAGGCTACATTTTGGACAATTTCATGCTCCCAACTTTGTGGGAGGAGTTTGGGGATGGCCCCTTCCTGTTCCAACATGACTGCACACCAGTGCACAAAGCAAGGTCCATAAAGACATGGAGGAGCCAGTTTGGGGTGGAGGAACTTGACTGTCCTTAGTACTTAGTTAAAAAAATCAGAACTCCTAAATATATAGTATGTTGTACAGAGAAGAACAGCAGTACAAATCTGTTAACAGGTCAGGTCAGAAAGGGAAAACAGGTCTACAGACATTGTAATGTGTAATATTCAATATTTTTTACAAACCAGCAACAGTATAGTTACATAGTTAGTCTGGCTGAAAAAAAAAAAAGTCCATCCAGTTCAACCACTAAAAATAAAAAAGTTATAATCCTACACCCACAGTTGATCCAGAGGAAGGCAAAATCAAAGCAAAACACGGTCCAATTTGCTCCTGCAGGGAAAAAAAATTCCTTCCTGATCCCCCGAGAGGCAATCGGATATTCCCTGGATCAACTTTCCCTATAAATTTTATATCCAGTTATATTCTGTGTATCCAAGAAATAATCCAGGACTTTCCTACAGCAATCCACTGAGCCGGCCACAACCAACTCTGGAGGGAGTCTATTCCACATTCTCACAGCTCTTACTGTGAAGAAACCTTTCCGTGTTTGGAGCAGGGGTGGACTGACAACTCATGGGGCCCCTGTGTCCTTGCCAAAACTCTGAAAAGTCTATGAAAAAGGTAGCAGGGGCATCTCATAATGCCCCCTACTGACCCCGAGCCCTTGGGCAGTGCCCGAGTTTCCAAATGGTCAGTCCGCCCCTGGTTTGGAGATTACATTTCTTTTCCTCCAGACATAAAGAGCGCCCCCTTGTCCTCTGTGATGACCTCAGGGGGAAGAACTCTACACCGAGTTCACTATATGAACCATTGATGTATTATACATGGAGATCATATCCCCCCTTATGTATTATACATGGAGATCATATCCCCCCTTATGTATTATACATGGAGATCATATCCCCCCTTATGTATTATACATGGAGATCATATCCCCCCTTATGTATTATACATGGAGATCATATCCCCCTCTTATGTATTATACATGGAGATCATATCCCCCCCTTATGTATTATATATGGAGATCATATCCCCCCCCTTATGTATTATACATGGAGATCATATCCCCCTTATGTATTATACATGGTGATCATATCCCCCCTTATGTATTATACATGGAGATCATATCCCCCTTATGTATTATACATGGAGATCATATCCCCCCTTATGTATTATACATGGTGATCATATCCCCCCTTATGTATTATACATGGAGATCATATCCCCCCCTTATGTATTATACGTGGAGATCATATCCCCCCCCTTATGTATTATACGTGGAGATCATATCCCCCCTTATGTATTATACATGGAGATCATATCCCCCCTTATGTATTATACATGGAGATCATATCCCCCCTTATGTATTATACATGGTGATCATATCCCCCCTTATGTATTATACATGGAGATCATATCCCCCCTTATGTATTATACATGGAGATCATATCCCCCCTTATGTATTATACATGGAGATCATATCCCCCCTTATGTATTATACATGGAGATCATATCCCCCATTATGTATTATACATGGAGATCATATCCCCCCTTATGTATTATACATGGTGATCATATCCCCCCTTATGTATTATACATGGAGATCATATCCCCCCTTATGTATTATACATGGAGATCATATCCCCCTTATGTATTATACATGGAGATCATATCCCCCCTTATGTATTATACATGGAGATCATATCCCCCCCTCCCTTATGTATTATACTTTGGAAAATGAGTAGAACCTGTTGTTATGAATTGATTCCAGATATCACTTTGAGGGGGGTAGGCTTGATAGGCCATTGAATCCTCAAAGGGGAGTTGTACCACAGGGAGTGTAAGGAATTCCCCGGGGAATAGTGAAGGCTGACATTGTATGTAGACAAGGGACACGTGTTGGGGAAAGGGTTTTCCAGGCATCCAGGATCCATGACTGAGATAAATGGGATTCAGGGAGTGGACACAATCAAGGATTTTCCTTCTTCAGAGTATTTAAAAGCGTTGCGGTGGAAGCATGTTTTAGAGTAGGCATCATGTTGACTATGAGAGGGGAAGGTCCAAGTCTTCCATTTGGTTTAGTCCCTCAACTTCGGAGAAGTCTTCCATTTGGTTTAGTCCCTCAACTCCGGAGTCCCGTGGTGATAGAGAAGGGGAGTGTGGGTCGTTCAGTTTTACATTGGTGTATTTTTGTCTTTGTTCCACAGATATGTTCCATGCTCCTCCAGGATCTGTCAGCTAAACATGCAACATTGACCTGGGGACCGCAGAGGACATCAACAAACTGCGACACCTTCCTGGACGCCTCATCATAAGGCGGAGAGCGCTCCTCCATATGGATCTGCTTATATTCATTTAGGTTGACCACATTCCAGATCCCCGATGAGATACCAGAAAACCAAATCTTCCTGCTGATAGGCTTCCCATTACATCCATATAGCAAAATTAGGACCTGCGTGTGGGCGGGGCAAGCGTGTGGTAGTCATTTAAGGGACCCGGGCCAGCCAACGTCTTCTAGGAAGGTCCTTGTTTTTAGAAGGACAGCAATGCAATTGTTACCCCAAAATATAAATATAGAAAATAAAACAATGGGGCATCCATAACAACAAAGGAAACAAAGTATCCAGGACACAGGAGTCAATAAAAACATAGTAACAATTTATGGAAAAGAAATATCCAGATTTATATCTTGGTTGAAGAAGTGCAGCATGATGGTAACTGAGAAGTGACAGTCGGACCAATGGAGTAACGCAGAGCCGCTGGAGCCGTGTGCGTGTCAGTGTGCGCAAAACAGAAACTGGGCCGGTGAGATGCCACGAGGCTGCGCTGTTACCGGATCTGTTCTAAGTGCAAAGCTATACTCTGAAGGATCAAGGTGGGCAAGAGTGGGTGGGCACAACACGTTTCAGAAGCTCCGCCTCCTTGTTCCTGGATATTTGTTATCAATAAATTGTTACTATGTTTTTATTGACTCCTGTGCCATGGCTACATTGTTTGCTTTGCATGTCTACTCGGATCTTCCTCTGATCTGTCACCGCGGAGTTCATCATCCCCCCCCCCCTTATTCCTCCAGCAGGCTGTTATCAATTTTTTCCCGCCCGTTCTGGAATGGCCCCCCATTCACTATATCCGCTCTCCCAGGACCCCGCATTTACTATATCCGCTCTCCCCGGACCCCGCATTCACTATATCCGCTCTCCCCGGACCCCGCATTCACTATATCCGCTCTCCCCAGACCCCACATTCACTATATCCGCTCTCCCCGGACCCCGCATTCACTATATCCGCTCTCCTCGGACCCCGCATTCACTATATCCGCTCTCCCTGGACCCTGCATTCACTATATCCGCTGTTCCCGGACCCCGCATTCACTATATCCGCTCTCCCCGGACCCCGCATTCAGTATATCCGCTCTCCTCGGACCCCGCATTCACTATATCTGCTCCCCCCGGACCCTGCATTCACTATATCCTCTCTCCCGGACACCGCATTCACTAAATCCGCTCTCCCCAGACCCCGCATTCACTATATCCGCTCTCTTCGGACCCCGCATTCACTATATCCGCTCTCCCCGGACCCCGCATTCACTATATCCGCTCTCCCCGGACCCCGCATTCACTATATCCGCTCTCCCCGGACCCCACATTCCCTATATCCGCTCTCCCCGGACCCCTCATTCACTATATCCGCTCTCCCCAGACCCCGCATTCACTTTATCCGCTTTCCCCGGACCCTGCATTCACTATATCCGCTCTCCTCGGACCCCGCATTCACTATATCCTCTCTCCCCGGACCCCGCATTCACTATATCCGCTCTCCCCGGACCCTGCATTCACTAAATCCGCTCTCCCCAGACCCCGCATTCACTATATCCGCTCTCTTCGGACCCCGCATTCACTATATCCGCTCTCCCCGGACCCCGCATTCACTATATCCGCTCTCCCCGGACCCCGCATTCACTATATCCGCTCTCCCCGGACCCCGCATTCACTATATCCGCTCTCCCTGGACCCCGCATTCACTATATACTCTCTACCCACACCCCGCATTCACTATATCCGCTCTCCCCGGACCCCGCATTCACTATATCCGCTCTCCCCGGACCCCGCATTCCCTATATCCGCTCTCCCCGGACCCCGCATTCACTATATCCGCTCTCCCCAGACCCCGCATTCACTGTATCCGCTCTCCCCGGACCCCGCATTCACTGTATCCGCTCTCCCCGGACCCCGCATTCACTATATCCGCTCTCCCCGGACCCCGCATTCACTATATCCGCTCTCCCCGGACCCCGCATTCACTATATCCGCTCTCCCCGGACCCCGCATTCACTATATCTGCTCTCCCCGGACCCCGCATTCACTATATCCGCTCTCCCAGGACCCCGCATTCACTATATCCGCTCTCCCCGGACCCCGCATTTACTATATCCGCTGTCCCGGACCCCGCATTCCCTATATCCGCTCTCCCCGGACCCTGCATTCACTATATCCATTCTTCCTGGCCCCCGCATTCACTATATCCGCTCTCCCCGGACCCCGCATTCACTATAGCCGCTCTCCCTGGACCCCGCATTCACTATGTCCGCTCTCCCCGGACCCCGCATTCACTATGTCCACAGCTTTCCCAGAAGAGTTGAAGCTGTTATAGCTGCAAAGGGTGGGGTCAACTCCATATTGAACCCTACGAACTAAGACTGGGAGGCCATTAATGTTCATATGTGTGGAAAGGCCTGGCGGCCCAATACTTTGGGCAATATAGTGTGTGATTGAACAGTGCTCCATGAGATGGTCAAAACCTTTTTTTTTTTTATATAACCTAATCCTGCTTTAAACTTCTCCACAACTTTATCCCTGACCTGTCTGGTGTGTTCTTTGGCCTTCATGATGCTGTTTGTTCACTAATGTTCTCTAACAAACCTCTGAGGGCTTCACAGAACAGCTGGATTTATACTGAGATCACATGACACACAGGGGGATTCTATTTACTATATAGAAGACTTATGAAGGCAGATGGTTCCACTAGATTTTAGTTAGGGGTATCAGAGTAAAGGGGGCCGAATACAAATGCCGTCACGCTTTTCACAGATTTATTTGTAAAAAATTTTGAAAACCATTTATCTTTTTCCTTCAACTTCACAATTATGTGCCACTTTGTGTCGGTCCATCACATCCAATCCCAACAAAATACATTTACGCTTTTAGTTGTAATGTGACAAAATGTGCAAAAATTTCAAGGGGGGTGAAGACTTTTTCACAAAATACACAAAATGTTATAGCGTTCCGTTAAAAAAACAGAAGATCAACATGAAAAGAGGAATGTTGTAAAAAAAAGGAATTTGGCCGTAAGGTCTTGTCTCAGCTAGGAGAGAGGGAAGGGGAATCGTCTCTTCTCCGAGTCATTCAGCAGTCTATATAATCTGATCTACCCTGCTCATCAAATCCATTTTACAGTAAAGCTGTAGAACATTTGTTGGAAAATCTCCTTCCCTGTGTGGGCACTGTGGGTGGGGCTAGCATAGGGCCGAGCTTTGGGGTAGAGGTTGATGGAAAGAGGGTGCCTACAGCATACTGGTATGTAAAGTTGCAGCCCAAGGAAGTTGTCCTTCCGGTAGGCCCAATATAGGCCCCATCAAGAACTCATCTAAGGGGACCTACTCTGAGGGAACGGGAAGTGCTGGTTGACATCCCCACATTAAAGTTGAAAATGAACTGTACAGTGTTTTTGATGTCAGGTCCAAGGAGACAATGGTGAATTTGTATTTCAGAAAGAACTGTGTACTCAGTTCCAAGAGGGTAGAACATTAAAAGTGGTCTACAGGCCAGGAACATGTGAGCGGTCAGGATGGTGGAGTTCCTCAAACTGCATGGGTATGGCACCATATTCTGTTCCTGGTGCAGGAGGACGGTGGGAGGTCCTGTGTGGGCACTCTGGGTGGGGCAAGCATAGGGCCCAGCTTTGGGATAGAAGTTGATGGAAAGAGGGTGCCTACAGTATACCAGTATGTAATGTTGCAGCCCAAGGAAGTTGCCCTTCCAGTAGGCCCGATATAGGCCCCATCAGAGAACTCATCTAAGGGGACCTACTCTGAGGGAACGAGAAGTGCTGGTTGACATCCCCACATTAAAGTTGAAAATGAACTGTACAGTGTTTTTGATGTCAGGTCCAAGGAGACAATGGTGAATTTGTATTTCAGAAAGAACTGTGTACTCAGTTCCAAGAGGATAGAACATTAAAAGTGGTCTACAGGCCAGGAACATGTGAGCGGTCAGGATGGTGGAGTTCCTCAAACTGCATGGGTATGGCACCATATTCTGTTCCTGGTGCAGGAGGACGGTGGGAGGTCCTGTGTGGGCACTCTGGGTGGGGCAAGCATAGGGCCGAGCTTTGGGATAGAAGTTGATGGAAAGAGGGTTACTACAGTATACCAGTATGTAATGTTGCAGCCCAAGGAAGTTGCCCTTCCAGTAGGCCCAATATAGGCCCCATCAAAGAACTCATCTAAGGGGACCTACTCTGAGGGAACGAGAAGTGCTGGTTGACATCCCCGCATTAAAGTTGAAAATGAACTGTCCGGTGTTGTTGATGTCAGGTCCAAGGAGACAATGGTGAATTTGTATTTCAGAAAGAACTGTGTACTCAGTTCCAAGAGGGTAGAACATTAAAAATGGGCTACAGGCCAGGAACATATGTGGGCACTGAGGGTGGGGCAAGCATAGGGCCGAGCTTTTGGGATAGAGGTTGATGGAAAGAGGGTGCCTACAGTATACCAGTATGTAATGTTGCAGCTCAAGGAAGTTGCCCTTCCGGTAGGCCCAATATAGGCCCCATCAAAGAACTCATCTAATGGGACCTACTCTGAGGGAACGGGAAGTGCTGGTTGGCATCCCCACGTTAAAGTCGAAAATGAACTGTACAGTGTTGTTGATGTCAGGTCCAAGGAGACAATGGTGAACTTGTATTTCAGAAAGAACTGTGTATTCAGTTCCAAGAAGGTAGAACATTAAAAGTGGGCTACAGGCCAGGAACATGTGAGCGGTTAAGATGGTGGAGATCCTGCAAACTGCATGGGTATGGTACCATATTCTGTTCCTGGTGCAGGAGGACGGTGGGAGGTACCTTTGCCCAGCATGAAAATTGCTGGCAGCGAATCAGAGCCCTGCTAACACTCTGAGCTATATTAGTGCATCCACCACTACACAGCTGAAACTGTTTCTTGCTCAAGCTTTGTGTATCAGTGCTACTTGGACCTTAGAAGAAGGAGGTAGACCCCATAACCCCCCTGGCGGTATTCCCGAGTGTAGCTCGGGGTAAAGTTTCAGCACCACAAGCAGTAACCCCCCCCCCCCCCCGAGCTACACTCGGGAATACACTGCAGCATTGCTCCGGGATCTCTTCTTCACTTACCTTGTCCTGCGCTCCCGCGATGTCCCCCCTGCAGTGTCCCCAGCAATGTCCTCCAGCCGATGCCGGCATCCGTCTTCCGGGTTCTGGTCCCTGCGACGTCGGGACGTACGGGGGACGGAACTGGCGGGAAATTTGAAAATTGTAAACGTGACATTCACTAAATACACTAAAATCACATCGTATAACATTCCTGTATCCAACCATTTCACATACATTGTGTCCCGAGTGCTTTGTCCGGCGCCCTGCCTGCATTTTTACCGCCCTTTCTGCCTGGAAACTGAGAAACGTCCATGGCGTCCAAAAAGCGCCCCTTTAGGTCAGACGCGGTTTTAGACCGGCTAGAGAACAGCGATAGTAAATCAGAACCACTTGCAGAATTGAGTGATAATGATTGGTGGGGGAAATTCCTCATCAGACACTGAAAACGATTCTGCGACTGAGCTCAGCGATGGGCCAACTTGGCGCTCTATTTCACATTTCAGTGTTTTTGGTTTGATTATATTATTGAATTACATTTATTATTATTATATTATTATTTTTTATGATTATTTATTATATTATAATTTATGATTTCGTGTTTCAAGTTTTATCCTCCCCGGGATGTTTACTAGACTCTTGTTCGGACAGATTTCAGGGAGTTATTCCTAAAAATTACAGGCCGACAATAAAAAAACAACATATTTCCATGCAAAAAAAATGTACCGCTTTGAGCACAGAAATACTGACATAATCGGACTGGTAGGGAGGTTAACCACCTCCCGTCCGGCCGTTGTATATAAACGGCCGGATGGTGGCAGTGCAGGGGCGGGTGGACGTTTATAAATGGCCTCCACGCCCCCTGCTTGTGCGTGCTCCCTGGGAGCGCACAGCACCACGTTCCGGTGCGCGCTGTGTCCTCTGGACACAGTGGAACACCGATTGCTGTACGGGACCTCTGTGTGATGTCCTGATCATGTGATCACTGATTGGCCAATCAGTGATCACATGCAGAGTAGTAAGCAAGATGTCACTTCTGTCATCATTGCTTACTACATGTGAAATCTGTGAATGATCACAGAGATCACATGGTACAGGGCTATTCACAACAACCTTGTACCATGTGACAAGCTGTGACCAATTACAGCTCTCACAGTAGTTCTCAATGACTGCAAGAATGCAGCCAGAGAGAAGGAGAAATGATCGTACAGCCTTTATGGGTGTAAAAGCAATCAGTGTAAAAAAAAATAAAGAAAAAAATCTTTATCACCCCCCCCACCATGGTGACGCTGCACTGCTAGGGTGACAATATGTAAAAAATAAATAAAGAATAATAATATAAAAAAATAAAATAAAAATGTAAAAATGTTTAAAAATTATAATTTTTGGTTATAAACTAATTTGGGTTATTTTTATTTTTACTAAAAAGATAACTGAATACATTTTGGCCAAGATTTATGAAGAAATATAATTTATTTGCAAAATGTTATAAGAAAAACACTTTTTAAAAAAAATTTTGGACTTTTTCATTTATATAGCAAAAAAGTGGTGAATAAATACCGCCAAAATAAATTTTTATGTCTCAAAAAAATGCTAAAAAATTAATATGGGTACAGTGTTGCATGACCGCGCAATTGTCATTCAAAGTGTGATAGCACTGAAAGCTGAAAATTGGCCTGGACTGGAAGGGGGGGGAAAGGGTCTGGAAAGGGGGGAAAGTGTCCGGACTGGAAAGGGGGGTGAAAGTGTCCGGACTGGAAGGGGGGGAAAGTGTCTGGACTGGAAGGGGGTGAAAGTGTCCGGACTGGAAGGGGGGGAAAGTGTCCGGACTGGAAGGGGGTGAAAGTGTCCAGACTGGAAGGGGGGGAAAGTGTCCGGACTAGAAGGGGGTGAAAGTGTCCGGACTGGAAGGGGGTGAAAGTGTCCGGACTGGAAGGGGGTGAAAGTGTCCGGACCGGAAGGGGGGGAAAGTGTCCGGACCGGAAGGGGGGGAAAGTGTCCGGACCGGAAGGGGGGAAAGTGTCCGGACTGGAAGGGGGGAAAGTGTCCGGACTGGAAGGGGGGGAAAGTGTCCGGACTGGAAGGGGGTGAAAGTGTCCGGACTGGAAGGAGGGAAAGTGTCCGGACTGGAAGGGGGTGAAAGTGTCCGGACTGGAAGGGGGGGAGTGTCTGGACTGGAAGGAGGCGGGAGTGTCTGGACCGGAAGGGGGTGAAAGTGTCCGGACTGGAAGTGGGGAAAGTGTCCGGACTGGAAGGGGGGAAAGTGTCCGGACTGGAAGGAGGTAAAAGTGTCCAGACTAGAAGGGGGGAAAGTGTCCGGACTGGATGGGGGTGAAAGTGTCCGGACTGGAAGGGGGGGGAGTGTCTGGACTGGAAGGGGGGAAAGTGTCCGGACTGGAAGGGGGGGAAAGTGTCCGGACTGGAAGGGGGGGAAAGTGTCCGGACTGGAAGGGGGGGAAAGTGTCCGGACTGGAAGGGGGGGAAAGTGTCCGGACTGGAAGGGGGGGAAAGTGTCCGGACTGGAAGGGGGGGGGGAGTGTCCAGACTGGAAGGGGGGGAGTGTCCGGACTGGAAGGGGGGGGGGGGGGGGAGTGTCCAGACTGGAAGTGGTTAAGGTCTGTTCTAAATATTTAACTGATAGTGCAAATTAAAAAAAAAACCGGCAGTATTCTCGTTTGCAGTCTTTCCCGTTGAGTTGCTGCAGGAAGTTCCGTGTCCGTATTTCCCGTCTCGGAAAGGTAGGTGAGACTTCTCTGTGATTCCTCGGATGAGCCAATAACAGGTTTAGAGTGAGAAAATACCGAGACAAACCTGAACGGACAACCTGACAACCTGACAATGACTGAGACTCGCTGGGAATTCCTGAAGGTTAACAGACCGGCTCCTCTATGAGGACACAAATGCAAAAACCTTCATTAGAAAAGAGTTGTTTTTTCAGTAAAGATTCCAGTTTTTCTGTGTGCCGCCTCCACTGTTGTTGCTACTTTTCTCTTCATATTTCTAGAGCACTCTTCTGAGGACTCAGAACGCTTATTAGATTGGTGTTGGGATTTCCGAAAGGAAGGATGGTGCTAGAAGTCACGGTGAAGAGATGTGTTCTGGGTCTGTTTTTAAAAACATTCAGAAAAGGCACTTCCCAGACATTGGATCTAGAGAAGGTTCTGTTGGGACAATGAATCCAAAGAACATGCTTCCTGAACAATGGATTCTGAGTGGAAGTTTCCATAGAATGGATTCAGAGGGTGCTTTCCAACAATGGATCCAGAGAGGGTGCTTCCCTGAGAAGGGATTTAGAGAGGGCGCTTCCTGGACGATGGATCCCTACAGGGTGCCTCCCAGACAATGGATCCAGAGAGAGTTCTTCCAGATAAATAGATCCAAAGAGGATGCTTTCTGGACAATGGATCCAGAGGGTGATTCCTAGTCATTGAATTAAGGGAAGATGATTCCCGGACTAGGAATCCAGAGAGGGCACTTCTCAGTGAATGGATCCAGAGTGGATGCTTCCCAGACTATGGATCCAGAGAGGATACTTTCCAGGCAACAGGTTCAGAGAGGGTGTTTCCTGTACAATGGATTCAGAGAGAAAGTTTAGGATACTTCCTAGAAAAGGGATCTTGATAGGGTGCTTCCCGGATAATGGATCCAGAGAAATATCTTCCAGATAAATAGATCCAAAGAGGGTGCTTTCTGGACAATGGATCCAGAGAGAGTTCATCCCAGTAAATGGATCCGGAGAGGGTGCTTCCTGGGCTAAGGATCCAGAGAGGATGGTTTATGGACAATGGATCCAGAGAGGGTGCTTTCGAGGCAACAGATTCAGAGAAGGTGTTTCCTGGACAATAGATCAAGAGAGGGTGCTTCCTGGAAAATGGATCTGGAGAGGGTGCATCCTAGACAATGGATCCAGAGAGGGTGCTTCCCTGAGAATAGATTTAAAGAGGGCACTTCCTGGACAATGGATCCAGAGAGAGTTCTTCTAGGTGAATGGATCCAGAGATTGTTCTTTCTTGACAATGGAATCAGAGAGAGTTCTTCCAAGTGCATGGATCAAGAAAGGGTGCTTCCTGTACAATGGATTCAGAGAGGAAGTATTCAGACAATGGATTCAAAGAGGATGTTTCCTACACAATACTTTCAGAGAGGGTGCTTCCCGGAGAATGTATCTGGAGAGGATACTTCCCCAGAAAAAGGATCTTGATAGGGTGATTCCCAGACAATGGATCCAGAGAGAGTTCTTCCAGATAAATAGATCCAAAGAGGGTGCTTTCTGGACAGTGGATCCAGAGAGGGTTCTTCCCAGACAAAAAAATAAGAGAAGATGATTCCTGAACTATGAATCCAGAGGGAACTTCTCAGTAAATGGATCCAGAATGGGTGCTTCCTGGACTAAGGATCCAAAGTGGGTGCTTCCTATACAGTGGATCAAGAGAAGATGCTTTCAAGACAACAGATTCAGAGAGGATGTTTCCTGAAAACAGATCAAAAGAGGGTGCTTCCTGGAAAGTGGATCCAGAGAGGGTGCTTACCAGACACTGAATCCAGAAAGGACGCATCCTAGACAATGGATCCAGAGAGGGTGCTTTCCAGGCAACAGATTCAGAGAGTGTTTCCTGGTCAATGGATCAAAAGAGGGTGCTTCCTGGAAAATGGATCCAGAGAGGGTGTTTCCCAGACATTGAATCCAGAGAGGGTGCATCCTAGACAATGGATCCAAATGGGGTACCTCCCAGGCAATGGATTCAAAAAGGGTTCTTCCAGACAATTGATCCAGAGAGGGAGCTTCCAAGTAAATGGATCTAGCGGGGGTTCTTCCCAGACTATGGTTACAGAGAGGGTGCCTCCCACACAATGGATCACAGTGAGTTCCATATTGCGGGTGCTGCATCATAGCATGCACAAGGTCCAAGAGAGTTTTGGATGGATTCCAAGCTTGAGTTATTTTCCTTTCTCATTCCTGTCAGGTACACGGGGTCCAAATTATTTTGAGATGTAGTTGGCCAACTATAAAGGATATCCTCCATTTAAATGGATTCCAGTGTACAGAGTGAAGAATTGGGGTGATGAGATAGTATTTTAGTGGCTTCAGGATTTCCAGCATCATCTAGCTCTTTCCTCCCTAACCTGACTGTCCCTGGCTCTGTCCCTTTCTTCCCCAGCCTGACTGGCGCTGGCCCCACCCCTTTCTTCCCCAGCCTGCTTGTCCCTGGCCCCGCCCCTTTCTTCCACAGCCTGAGTGTCCCTGGCCCCACCCCTTTGTTCTCCAGCCTGCTTGTCCCTGGCCCCGCCCCTTTCTTCCACAGCCTGAGTGTCCCTGGTCCGACCCCTTTCTTGCCTAGTCTGACTTCCCTGGCCCCACCCCTTTCTCCCCCAGCCTGACTGTCCCTGGCCCCGCCCCTTTCTTCCACAGCCTGAGTGTCCCTGGCCCCACCCCTTTCTTCCCCAGCCTGCTTGTCCCTGGCCCCGCCCCTTTCTTCCACAGCCTGAGTGTCCCTGGTCCGACCCCTTTCTTGCCTAGTCTGACTTCCCTGGCCCCACCCCTTTCTCCCCCAGCCTGACTGTCCCTGGCCCCGCCCCTTTCTTCCCCAATGACTGTCCCTGGCCCCACCCCTTTCTTCCCCAATGACTGTCCCTGGCCCCGCCCCTTTCTTCCCCAGTCTGACTTCCCTGTTCCCACCCCTTTCTTACCAGTGACTGTCCCTGACCCCGCCCCTTTCTTCCCCAGCCTGACTGTCCCTGGCCCCACCCCTTTCTTCCAAAGCCTAACTTCCTGGTCCCACCCCTTTCTTCCCCAGTGACTGTCCCTGGTCCCACCCCTTTTTTTCCCCAGTGACTGTCCCTGGTCCCGCCCCTTTCTTCCCCAGCCTGACTGTCCCTGGCCCCGCCCCTTTCTCCCCCAGCCTGACTGTCCCTGACCCCGCCCCTTTCTTCCCCAGCCTGACTGTCCCTGGCCCCGCCCCTTTCTTCCCCAGCCTGACTGTCCCTGGCCCCGCCCCTTTCTTCCCCAGCCTGACTGTCCCTGGCCCCGCCCCTTTCTTCCCCAGCCTGACTGTCCCTGGCCCACATTCAGTTCTTTCAGTGATGAAGGCTCAGGCATGTGTTGGTATTACCTAGGGCGGCCTTTATGTAAGTTCAGCCTGCCTAGGCACGCCCACTCTTCCAGACTGACACCCACCAAGGCATTTTGATATTCGCATAAGTCCTCCCACTGCTTGCATCAGGACTGAGGGCTCTTGAGAGGAGTGCTAAGGCCGGGTGCTGTGATGCTATGCGTTTCATAGAGAATCACAGAGACCCAGTGACGGCATCAATGAGGCTAAACTAAGGTATGTAATGAAAACAGAAAGGTTTGATTAAACATTGTCATTCTTGTGTTGATGAGGGAGGGGGGGGTGGTAATATAAGCAGATTAAGCTTGAGCTGTAAAGGTCGTTCACCTGTCCACCTTCGCGGGAACACTAGTCCGCCCGTCCTCTGTTTGTACACATTGTTTCCTCCTGGTCACGTGTGAGCCGTGTTCAGTCCCAGTATTGATGATCTCCATCGTGATCACTGATAAAGAATGTGGATTTTCCTCTTTGCCTCTCCCCATGTCAGTCAGTAGACCGTTCCAACCATTTCACAGCCTGACGAGTCGGTGAGCAGAGCGTCCTCCAGTGTGTGGGGGGAAAACGGAACCCCGGATTTTATTGTGCGTCCTACCTCCCCCCCCTGAAATAATGGTGGGACCCCAACTTGGAGGACTTTCTGGGATTATCTCCATCCAGCTGCTCATTTTTGGTAAGTTTTTGTAACAATTCGTGAAGAAAAATATGTTCCTTCACAGCGACATCGAACCCCAAAGCAGAGCGCGTTATATTGCAGATTATCGATTCTTACCTGCGACGGCTGCATTCCTTTTCTTTTTTTTTTTTTTTTACAGCCTTTCTTTGATTTATTTTCACCCGGTGATCCAGCCAGTAAGTCAACAGACCAAGGTTTCCTCCAAATACAGCAGTTACAGGGATGAGACAAACCATTTACTAATGACAGGGGCGCTTACAAGGATTAGCATTTATTTATGTATGGAAAGCCTTTATCCCAAAAGGAAAAAAAAAAATGGTTTGCTGTAACTGCTTATAAAGTGTGAGCCGGAGTTCTGCTTCAGTTTGTTAGTGTATCTAAATCTGCTAGTCCAACTAACACTTCCCCTCCATACAGACTGACAATGCTGCTGTGCCTCCTGTGCTCCTTCCTCCAGAGTGGGGTGCTCTAATCTTTATTATTTATTTCAGGTACTTATATAGTGCTGTCAATTTATGGAGCCCTTATATATACTCACTGCTGTGAGCGTATATATATATATATAGTGTACACTCACATCAGTCCCTAATCCTCAAGGAGTGTACAATTGAAGGTCCCGAATGCAGGCCATAGACAGGTCGAAAATCGGCTGATTTCTGCACCATTAGTGGGTTAATTGGTCGGCTGTTTTTTGGGCTTTTTGCATATTTTTTTTATCGGCCAAGTTGGAAAATTCGCATCAGAGTTTGACGATCGCCCGATTTTCCTGGCAAAGAGGAAGAATAGAAAGAAGAATTCCAGTCCGCTATTATATTTTATCAGAAAAGTTTTGCGGTTGCAACAAATGTATCCAATTGTATCCAAATAAAAACCTCTGTATCCGAAATGGATACAAATGGATGGAAATGGATACAAATGGATGGAAATGGATACAAATGGATACAAATGGATGGAAATGGATGGAAATGGATGGAAATGGATACAAATGGATGGAAATGGATGGAAATGGATACAAATGGATGGAAATGGATACAAATGGATGGAAATGGATGGAAATGGATACAAATGGATGGAAATGGATACAAATGGATACAAATGGATGGAAATGGATACAAATGGATACAAATGGATGGAAATGGATACAAATGGATGGAAATGGATACAAATGGATACAAATGGATGGAAATGGATACAAATGGATACAAATGGATACATTGCTGCAACCGCAAGACTTTTTCATGTCAAATATAATAGCGGAGCTCTCTGCAGGGACAGAAGTAATTATGGGGCTAAATGCCGGCCGCAGACGGGACGAAAATCGGCCGATTATTTTTACCGTTGGTGGTAACGTCGGCCGATCAAACAACCAATTTTTCATTTTTTTTTTTTAAACGGCCGGTTTTCAACCCGTCTATGGACTACATAAGGCAGGCCATAGACGGGTCGTTTATCGGCCGAATTTTTGGCCGAAAAATGAAAAATAGGTGGTTGCTGGCAGCAATGCTACCACCAATGTCCACGAAAAACGGCCGTTTTCTGTGGATTTTCCAACATGACCGATAAAAGTAAATGAGAAGATCCGCGAAAAACAGCAGATGGGCTGGCCCCACTAACGGCGCGATTATCGACCGATTTTTCGTGTGGAGGAAAATTCAGCCGATAAACGACCCGTCTATGGCCTGCATAAGGCTGGCCATACATTATTCAATTTTGCTTGAGATGTTTGCTTTAGATTTACCAAAAAACATATAATACGAGGTCAACTGTAACAACACTTTCAATTGTATCCAATTAGGAAAGCCCTTACACTACATAGTTGCAGGTAAATCTAAAGAAAATTGGACAGAAAATTGTAAGAAAATGTATGGTGTATGGCCAGCCTAACTTAGGCTAGCCATACATTATACAATTTTCATGAGATTTTTGCTTTAGATTTACCAAAAACCATATAATAGGAGGTCAAACCTAACAACACTTTCCATTGTATCCAATAAGGCCGGCTCTTGCACTACATAGTTGAAGGTAAATCAAAAGGAAATTGGGCAGAAAATTGTATAGTGTATGGCCAGCCTTACATTCATAACCATACTAGGGCCAACTTAGATAGGAGTCAATTATCCTCCCAGCAGGTCCTTGGGAGGAAACTGGAGTACCCGGAGGAAACCCACGCAGGCACTGGGAGAACATGCGAACTCCAGGCAGGTGGTGGCATGGTTGGGATTTGAACCAACGACCTGAGTACTGCCAGGGGGAAGTGCTGACCGTTCAGCCACTGTGCTGCCCAATACAGGAGGTGTGTTACTCAGGTTTCATGCTGCCCTAGGCAACACAAAAATTGGCTCCCCCCCCCCACGGAGAAATCAGTCATTCAATCGGCCGACATTACCACCAACGGCAAAAATAAATCAGCCGATTTTCGTCCCGTCTACGGCCGGCATTTTTACTTCTGTCCCTGCAGAGAGCTGCGCTATTATATTTTACATGAATATAGTCTTGTGGTTGCAACATTGTATCCATTTGTATCTATTTATATCCATTTCCATCCATTTGTATCCATTTCCATCCATTTGTATCCATTTGCATCCATTTGTATCCATATGTATCCATTTGTATCTATTTATATCCATTTCCATCCATTTCCATCCATTTGTATCCATTTCCATCCATTTGCATCCATTTGTATCCATTTGTATCTATTTATATCCATTTGTATCCATTTCCATCCATTTGTATCCATTTGCATCCATTTGTATCCATTTGTATCCATTTGTATCTATTTATATCCATTTCGGATACAGATGTTTTTATTCGGATACAAATGGATACATTGTTTTATACTTTTCATATAAAATATAATAGTGGACTGGAATTCTTCTTCTTCTTCTTTTTTTTTCTTCTTCTTCTTCCAGGTCACGGCTCATGCGCAGATTTTTTATTGGTAAAATGATCGGCCGAATTTGTCCATCATTGCTGGGAAAATCAGATGATCGTCAAAATCGGCCGCAAATTTTCCAAATTTACCAATCAAAAAATGTGCAAAAACCCTGAAAAATGTCCGACCAATTAACCCACTAATGGTGCGAAAATCGGCCAATTTTTTTTTCGGCTGTAAAATCAGCTGATTTTCAGACCCGTTTATGGCCTGCATAACACTGACAAACACCCCCCCCCCACCCGAGAGAGGAGCCTTCCACTACCACCACCCCATACACACTGGCAACCCCCCCCCCCCCCACCCTGGCGAGAGAGGAGACACTCACCTTCACAGCTCCGGACATCCCCGGGAACGAGAGTCAGGCTCTGTATACACTATCAAGCAGCCTGAAGTCTCTCCCAGATCCTGCCTGGTCCCCATGTTGCTGCTGCCCCCCTGAAAAATGCCACCCTAGGCAAATGCCTTGTTTGCCTTGTGGTAAATATGCCCCTGGTGCTGGATAATATATAAAAAGTGTATATAGACCAAAGATACTATATTCATGATGCCCCTGGTGTTACTTACCAGATCACCAGGTGAAAACAAAGCAGAAAAAAAGTCTGTAAAAAGGAAAACGAATGCAGCCACCACATGGAATGATCGGTACGCTGCAATCTAGGACACTTTCGGTTTGGGATTTATTGCCGCTTTAAGAAACAGACAGTAGTTGCCAATAAAGATATTTCCGAAATCAGCAAAGAATTCAGACAATGAATGACTCCGTGAGATATACACATAGCAAAAAATGTTGGTAAAAGTAAAGATTTAAAAAACAAATATCGCCAAAGTAGTACTAATGAGCTGACCGCACCGGGCTTCAAATCCCAGTAGGTTCGGAGACAAAGGATGATCAAACAAATGGCATGGGGGGGGGGGGGGGCTTCTGGGCATGGCCCTGGGGGGATGTACCAATGCAAAAAGAAAAAAAAAATTAAAAACTGAGTTTGGATTGAAGCAGTGATATTAACCCCTCACCTACCGGGCACTGTCACCCCCTCCCTGCCCAGGCCAATATTCAGCTTTCAGAGCTGTTGCACTTTGAATGACAATTGCGCAGTTATGCAACACTGTACCCATATGACGGACGTATCATTTTTTTTTTACACAAATAGAGTTTTCTTTTAATGGTGAAGTGACCCGCCTGTACCTTGTATACAACCTGCCACAGTAATCCGAATATTTACAATGAAACAAGTGTATTTAAATGACTGGTGAATGACAGTTCCCTGCAGCTTCCATCTTTGTATACAGGAGGGGGTCCATCTTATCTGTCTCGGACCCCTAGGCCCCATTCAGACCTTGCATAGTGTGAACAAGCATTCCCGCTCACCATTTTATAAAGCGCCATTTACACGTGAAAAGGCGTGTCACACATTGGGGAGCCCAGTCACTTCATGGCCATTTGTCGCCCAAACCAAACTCCCCCCTCCTTCTCAGCAACCAATGTAGCACAATGTTTAACACTTTCTGCTGTGACAACAAACTCAGCAGAATGTCATTAACCCCTTCCAGTCCAGACGCTTCCCCCCCCTTCCAGTCCAGACGCTTCCCCCCCCTTCCAGTCCGGACACTTCCCCCCCTTCCAGTCCAGACGCTTCCCCCCCTTCCAGTCCGGACACTTTCACCCCCTTCCAGTCCAGACGCTTCCCCCCCCTTCCAGTCCGGACACTTTCACCCCCTTCCAGTCCAGACGCTTCCCCCCCCTTCCAGTCCGGACACTTTCCCCCCCTTCCAGTCCGGACACTTTCCCCCCCTTCCAGTCCAGACACTTTCCCCCCCTTCCAGTCCGGACGCTTTCCCCCCTTCCAGTCCGGACACTTCCCCCCCCTTCCAGTCCGGACACTTTCCCCCCCTTCCAGTCCAGACCGCTTCCCCCCCCCCTTCCAGTCCGGACGCTTTCCCCCCTTCCAGTCCAGACGCTTCCCCCCCCTTCCAGTCCGGACACTTTCCCCCCCTTCCAGTCCGGACACTTTCACCCCCTTCCAGTCCGGACACTTTCCCCCCTTCCAGTCCGGACACTTTCACCCCTTCCAGTCCGGACACTTTCCCCCCCTTCCAGTCCGGACACTTCACCCCCTTCCAGTCCGGACACTTTCCCCCCTTCCAGTCCGGACACTTTCCCCCCTTCCAGTCCGGACACTTTCACCCCCTTCCAGTCCGGACACTTTCACCCCTTTCCAGTCCGGACACTTTCACCCCCTTCCAGTCCGGACGCTTTCCCCCCCCTTCCAGTCCAGACGCTTCCCCCCCCTTCCAGTCCAGACACTTTCCCCCCTTCCAGTCCAGACGCTTCCCCCTCCTTCCAGTCCGGACACTTTCCCCCCCTTCCAGTCCGGACACTTTCCCCCCCCTTCCAGTCCGGACACTTTCCCCCTTCCAGTCCGGACGCTTTCCCCCCTTCCAATCCGGACGCTTTCCCCCCCTTCCAGTCCGGACACTTTCCCCCCCTTCCAGTCCGGACACTTTCCCCCCCCTTCCAGTCCGGACACTTTCACCCCCTTCCAGTCCGGACACTTTCCCCCCCTTCCAGTCCGGACACTTTCCCCCCCTTCCAATCAGGACACTTTCACCCCCTTCCAGTCCGGACGCTTTCACCCCCCTTCCAGCCTGGACGCTTTCACACCTCCAGCCGGACACTTTCCCCCCCCTTCCAGTCCGGACACACTTTCCCCCCCCTTCCAGTCCAGACGCTTCCCCCCCCTTCCAGTCCGGACACTTTCCCCCCCTTCCAGTCCGGACACTTTCACCCCTTCCAGTCCGGACACTTTCCCCCCTTCCAGTCCAGACGCTTCCCCCCCCTTCCAGTCGGACACTTCCCCCCCCTTCCAGTCCGGACACTTTCCCCCCCTTCCAGTCCAGACGCTTCCCCCCTTCCAGTCCGGACGCTTTCCCCCCTTCCAGTCCGGACGCTTTCCCCCCTTCCAGTCCAGACACACTTCCCCCCCCTTCCAGTCCCAGACGCTTCCCCCCCTTCCAGTCCCGGACACTTTCCCCCCCCTTCCAGTCCGGACACTTTCACCCCCTTCCAGTCCGGACACTTTCCCCCCTTCCAGTCCAGACGCTTCCCCCCCTTCCAGTCCGGACACTTCCCCCCCCCTCCAGTCCGGACACTTTCCCCCCCTTCCAGTCCAGACGCTTCCCCCCCCTTCCAGTCCGGACGCTTTCCCCCCTTCCAGTCCGGACGCTTCCCCCCCTTCCAGTCCGGACACTTTCCCCCCTTCCAGTCCGGACACTTTCCCCCCCTTCCAGTCCGCACACTTTCACCCCCTTCCAGTCCGGACGCTTTCCACCCCCTTCCAGTCCGGACGCTTTCCCCCCTTCCAGTCCAGACGCTTCCCCCCCCTTCCAGTCCAGACGCTTCCCCCCCCTTCCAGTCCAGACGCTTCCCCCCCCTTCCAGTCAGACGCTTTCCCCCCCTTCCAGTCCAGACGCTTCCCCCCCCCTTCCAGTCCGGACACTTTCCCCCCTTCCAGTCCGGACACTTTCCCCCCCTTCCAGTCCGGACACTTTCCCCCCTTCCAGTCCGGACACTTTCCCCCCCCTTCCAGTCCGGACACTTTCCCCCCCTTCCAATCCGGACGCTTTCCCCCCCTTCCAGTCCGGACACTTTCCCCCCCTTCCAGTCCGGACACTTTCCCCCCCTTCCAGTCCGGACACTTTCCCCCCCTTCCAGTCCGGACACTTTCCCCCCTTCCAGTCTGGACACTTTCCCCCCCTTCCAGTCCAGACACTTTCACCCCCTTCCAGTCCGGACACTTTCACCCCCTTCCAGTCCGGACACTTTTCCCCCCTTCCAATCCGGACACTTTCACCCCCTTCCAGTCCGGACGCTTTCCACCCCCCTTCCAGTCCGGACACTTTCCCCCCCCTTCCAGTCCGGACACACTTTCCCCCCCCTTCAGTCCGGACACTTTCACCCCCTTCCAGTCCGGACACTTTCCCCCCCTTCCAGTCCGGACACTTTCACCCCCTTCCAGTCCGGACGCTTTCCCCCCTTCCAGTCCGGACGCTTTCCCCCCCTTCCAGTCCGGACGCTTTCCCCCCCTTCCAGTCCGGACGCTTTCCCCCCTTCCAGTCCGGACGCTTTCAGCCCCTTCCAGTCCGGACGCTTTCACCCCCTCCCAGTCCGGACACTTTCACCCCATTCCAGTCCGGACACTTTCCCCACCCTTCCAGTCCGGACGCTTTCACCCCCCTTCTAGTCCGGACACTTTCACCCCCCTTCCAGTCCGGACACTTTCACCCCCCTTCCAGTCCGGACACTTTCCCCCCTTCCAATCCGGACACTTTCACCCCCCTTCCAGTCCGGGACACTTTCACCCCCCTTCCAGTCCGGACGCTTTCCCCCCTTCCAGTCCGGACACTTTCCCCCTTCCAGTCCGGACACTTTACCCCCCTTCCAGTCCAGACACTTTCACCCCCTTCCAGTCCGGACACTTTCCCCCCTTTCCTGTCTGGCTTTCAGCGCTGTCACACTGTGAATGACAATTGCGCGGTCATGCAACACTGTACCCATATGAATGTTTTAGCATTTTTTTTATACAGATAAAGCTTTATTTTGGTGGTATTTATTCACTGCTGGGATTTTTATTTTGTTCTATATAAATGAAAAAGTCCAAAAATTTTGAAAAAAGTGTTTTTCTTATAAAATTTTTGCAAATAAAAAATCTTTCTTCATAAATCTTGGCCAAAATTTATTCAGTTATCTTTTTAGTAAAAAAAAAAAATAACCCAAATTAGTTTTTAACCAAAAATTATAATTTTTCTAAATTGTTTTACATTTTCGTTTTTTTTTAATACTATTATTTATGTGTTTTTTTTTTATCATACGATAATTTTTTTTTACACTGATTGCTTTTACACCCATAAAGCAGGGAAGCAGGGAGGACGTTTATAAACAGCCACCCGCCCCTGCACTGCTTCCGTCCGGCCGCTTATATACATGGGTCAGGAAGAATTTGCACCGGAGTGCGTGAACGGAGAGTTCCATGCACATTTCCTGCACCACATATGAAACGTGTTGCCCTCACAATCTGCATGTAGGAGCCAATCTAATGTTAATGGCACCCCAAAAGCAAATCTCAAACGCAGTGCATTGGCAGGCACCAAGTCGCATCTCACCGCCATACCATGCATTGCGCTGCAATTTCCAGCCCATTCAAATGAAAGGCATAATCACAGGGCACAGGAATGCATGGGTTCAAATCTGCATGTTCCTGGGCGATCCCAACATAAAGCAGACCTTATCCTAGATGAGGGTCCTACAGTCAGGTCCATAAATATTGGGACATGGACACAATTCTAACATTTTTGGCTCTATACACCATAATAGATTTGAAATGAAACTAACAAGATGTGCTTTAACTGCAGACTGTCAGCTTTCATTTGAGGGTATTTACATCCAAATCAGGTGAACGGTGTAGGAATTACAACAGTTTGCATATGTGCCTCCAACTTGTTAAGGGACTAAAAGTAATGGGACAGAATAATAATCATAAATCAAACTTTCACTTTTTAATACTTGGTTACAAATCCTTTGCAGTCAATGACAGCCTGAAGTGTGGAACGCATAGACATCAGCAGACGCTGGGTTTCATCCCTGGTGATGCTCTGCCAGGCCTCTACTGCAACTGTCTTCAGTTCCTGCTTGTTCTTGGGGCATTTTCCCTTCAGTTTTGTCTTCAGCAAGTGAAATGCTCCATCGGATTCAGGTCAGGTGATGGACTTGGCCATTGCAGAACATTCCACTTCTTTGGTTGCTTTTGCAGTCTGCTTTGGGTCATTGTCCATCTGCACTGTGAAGCGTCCAATGAGTTGTGAAGCATTTGGCTGAATATGAGCCGATAATATTCCCGAAACACTTCACAATTCATCCGGCTGCTTCTGTCAGCAGTCACATCATCAATAAATACAAGAGAAGCAGTTCCATTGGCAGCCATACATGCCCACGCCATGACACTACCACCACCATGATCACTGATGAGGTGGTATGCTGAGGACCATGAGCAGTTCCTTCTCCATACTCTTCTCTTCCCATCACTCTGGTACAAGTTGATGTCGGTCTCATCTGTCCATAGGATGTTGTTCCAGAACTGTGAAGGCTTTTTTACATGTCGTTTGGCAAACTCTAATCTGGCCTTCCTGTGTTTGAGTTAAAGCACATCTTGTTCGTTTCATTTCAAATCCATTGTGGTGGTGTATAGAGCCAAAAATGTTAGAATTGTGTCCATGTCTCAATATTTATGGACCTGACTGTATATAAATTAGTGGGGGACACCCACAGAAAAAAAAAGACATGGGATTCCCCTTTAATTCATATGGTTTTCTAAATGTTAAGAGGTGCAACATGCTAAAAAAAAAAAAAAAAAAACACCTTTTGGATCCGATATGGATTTGAAAGGGGAACCCTACATGAAAAGTAAAAAAAATAGCGTGGGGTTCCCTTCTATCCTAACCCATACCAGCCCCTCAACTCGGGGGAGAGGACTAGAGATGAGCGAATTATTCAAAAATTCGATTTGGCTGATTCGCCGAATTTGCGGAAGAAATTCGATTCGATGCGAATTTATTCGCTGCGAATTTAACTTATTAAAAGGGTTTCTAGGCTTCAGAGAGCCTTTATATTAGTGCAGAACACTGTACCTTTAATTTAAATGCCCTTGGAGTCTGCTGGGGAAGAGAAATAATACTGTCAGTCAGTATGACATGCAGATGAGTGCCGTCGATCTTAGAATCACCGCACACTTCACTCATTTGGGCAGTCACGGGGCACGACGAAGAAGAAGAAGAAGAAGAATGAAAAGAAGAAGAAGAAGAATGAAAAGAAGAATGAGAAGAAGAATGAAAAGAAGAATGAAAAGAAGAATGAGAAGAATGAAAAGAAGAATGAAAAGAATGAAAAGAAGAATGAGAAGAAGAAGAAGAAAAATGAAAAGAAGAATGAGAAGAAGAATGAAAAGAAGAATGAAAAGAAGAATGAAAAGAAGAAGAAGAAGAAGAATGAAAAGAAGAAGAAGAATGAAAAGAAGAATGAAAAGAAGAAGAAGAAGATTGAAAAGAAGAAGAAGAAGAATGAAAAGAAGAAGAAGAAGAAGAATGAAAAGAAGAATGAGAAGAAGAATGAAAAGAAGAATGAAAAGAAGAATGAGAAGAATGAAAAGAATAATGAAAAGAAGAAGAAGAATGAAAAGAAGAAGAAGAAGAATGAAAAGAAGAAGAAGAAGAATGAAAAGAAGAATGAAAAGAAGAAGAAGAAGAATGAAAAGAAGAAGAAGAATGAAAAGAAGAATGAAAAGAATAATGAGAAGAATGAAAAGAAGAATGAAAAGAAGAAGAAGAAGAATGAAAAGAAGAAGAAGAATGAAAAGAAGAAGAAGAAGAATGAAAAGAAGAAGAAGAATGAAAAGAAGAAGAAGAATGAAAAGAAGAAGAAGAAGAAGAATGAAAAGAAGAAGAAGAATGAAAAGAAGAAGAATTCCAGTACAGCAAAAAGTGTCCCTGCAGAGAGCTCCGCTATTTCTGACAGTTCTCTGACAGTTCCTTCACATTTACAGCGGTTGAAACATTGTATCTATTTGTTTCCGAATAAAAACATCTGTATCCTAAATGGAAACAAATAGATACAATGTTTCAACCGCTGTAAATGTGAAGGAACTGTCAGAGAACTGTCAGAAATAGCGGAGCTCTCTGCAGGGACACTTTTTGCCGGCTGTAGAAGGGATGAAAATCGGCCGATCGGGAAAAATTCGATTCGTGCATCCGAAGTTTGCTAATATTCGGATTCGGTGCGAATCGAATTTTTCCTAATATTCGAAACGAATTCCACTTCGCCAAGTTCGATTCGCTCATCTCTAGAGAGGACCTTTTAGGGAGGAACCATGTTTATGAGGACAGGGGTCTCCTCCCACAACCCTGGCTCAGGGGTTGTAGGGGTCTACAAGCCGGGGACTTATAGGAATCTGGCATCCTCCATATACCCCCCCCCCCCATATGTGAATGAGTAAAGGGTGCAAAGAAAAATGTACGTTAAAAAAAAAAAAGCCAGTTTTTGACAAGTACTTTGATTTAAAAAAAATTCCCAAAAATTCCCATTCATCCTTCCTCAACCATGTTGTCCAGAGATGTAGATCCGTGTCAGTCACAATCACCACCCACCGACCTGGGAATCCTTGGAAAAAATGGCCTGGAGGTTCCCTGCTAATTCATAGCAAACCCTGAGTGACATCACCCAGGAGACCCCGCCCACTTGAATAGATAAACTGTGAAGCAATATGAAGTAAAGGTCTTTCAGCAGAGTGAATGGACCTGCTGAAAGTAATGGGACTTTTTAGCAGGTCCCATCACTCCGCTGAAAGACCATTGCTTCACAGTTGATCTATTCAAGTGGGCGGGGTCTCCTGGGTGATGTCACTCAGGGTTTGCTATGAATTAGCAGGGAATCTCCAGGCCATTTTTTTCTAAGGATTCCCAGTCATGTAAGTGAATGGAGCCGGTGACATCACTGTTTTTTTCTATAGACTCGGCAGTGCCTATGACTTCCAGGCCTGGAGAAGCAACAGGAAATGAGAGGAAATCTTTAAAGTGAATGGGAATCCCATCTCGTGTTGGCCATACACGTATTGGTTTTAGAACCAACATTTGTACGAATATTCGCATGAATCTTCATATGAAAAGTCTCATCAGTACAATTATTGATACACTTGTCAAAAGTATTGGGCCCGCCCGCCAAATCATGTGATTCAGGTGCTCCAATCCCCTCCCTATCATGTGATTTAGGTGTTCCAATCCCCTCCATGGACACAGGTGTATACAATCAAGCCCCTAGGCATGCAGACGGCTTCTACAAACATTGGTGAAAGAATGGGTCGCTCTCAGGAGCTCAGTGACTCCAAGCGTGGTCCCGTGATAGGTGGCCACCTGGGCAATAAGTCCATCCGTGACATTTCCTGGCTACTAAATATTCCACGCTCAACTGTTAGTGGGATTATAACAAAGTGGAAGCCACTGGGAACAACAGCCACTCAGCCACCAAGTGGTAGGCCACGTCACATGACAGGGCGGGGTCAGCGCATGCTTCTCTTTCGACATCAGCGCCTGACCCCACAAATGTGCTTCTGGAACAGGGGCGGATTGACAACTCATGGGGCCACCGGGCAATAGGGGATCAGGGGGCCCCTGTGTCCTTCCCACACTCAAAGTACACCCAAAAAAACCTATACAAAAGGTACCAGGGGCATTTCATGGGGTTCCCTACTGACCCTGGGCCCTCGGGCAGTGCCCGAGTGCTTGAATGGTCAGTCCGCCCCTGTTCTGGAAGACCCTTCCCATAGACACCCTCCTAAACCTTGTGGACGGCCTTCCCAGAAGAGTTGAAGCTGTTATAGCTGCAAAGGGCGGGGCCAACTCAATATTGAACCCTACGGACTAAGAATGGGGGGCTATTAAAGGTCATGTGTGTGGAAAGGGCGGGGCCAACTCAATATTGAACCCTACGGACCAAGACTGGGGGGCCATTAAAGGTCATGTGTGTGGAAAGGCAGGTAGCCCAATACTTTTGGCAATATGGTGTAAATGTATGGTGACAATTACTGGATTATGCATCCATTGTTATAGACTTAGCAGCTTCTTAAAGAACTTCTTCTCCTTCCTGATGAAGGAGTTAAGTTCAACCAGGAAAAGATACTCTAAAAAAAAAACCCCAATATGCAAAGCAGTTGTGAGTTTATTTTCGATATACTGTTTATATATACAAGGGTTGGACAAACTTATTCGCCATCTTGGAAACCCAATCCATGTGATGACATCATCACTGCGAGCCTCCCTGCACCCCTCTGCTACTCCCCAAGCCCTGGACACCACCGGAGCGGCGGCCAAAGGACCATTATCCATTATCCCCTATTGCCCAGGGGCCCCCATGAGTTGTCAGTCCGCCCCTGCCCAGGAGTCCAATGTTAAGGAATGGCCGCAGCCTCCGTACTGTCCATTCTCTCTGATTCGTTTTGCTTCACGCACCAGAACTTGGCCACAGAGGTAGTGAGGAGCCAGGAAATATATATATGCATCATTGGGCACGATGCATACAGTATCTTCCAGAAGTGAGTCCCCCCTCCCCCACCTATATATATTTATATATATACAGTATCTCCCAGAAGTCAGTCCCCCCTCCCCCACCTATATATATTTATATATATACAGTATCTCCCAGAAGTGAGTCCCCCCTCCCCCACTTATATATATATATATATATATATATATAGTATCTCCCAGAAGTGAGCCCCCCCTCCCCCACCTATATATATATACAGTATCTCCCAGAAGTGAGTCCCCCCTCCCCCGCCTATATATATATATATACACACAGCATCTCCCAGAAGTGAGTCCCCCCTCCCCCACCTATATATATATATATATATATATATATATACACACAGTATCTCCCAGAAGTGAGTCCCCCCCTCCCCCACCTCTATATATATATACACAGTATCTCCCAGAAGTGAGTCCCCCCCCCCCCCTCACATTTTTGTAAATATTTGATTCTATCTTTTCATGTGACAACACTGAAGAAATGACACTTTGCTACAATGTGACGTAGTCAGTGTACAGCTTGTAAACATGGAAATTTTCTGTCCCCTCAAAATAACTCAACACACCGCCATTAATGTCTAAACCGCTGGCAACAAAAGTGACTCCACCCCTAAGTGACAAGGTCCAAATTGGGCCCAAAGTGCAATATTTTGTGTGGCCGCCATTATTTTACAGCACTGCCTTAACCCTCTTGGACATGGAGGTCACCAGAGCTTCACAGGTTGCCACTGGAGTCCTCTTCCACTCCTCCATGACGTCATCACGGAGCTGGTGGATGTTAGAGACCTTGTGCTCCTCCACCTTCTGTTTGGGGATGCCCCACAGGAGAGGAAAGCCGATAATCGGCATTACTCAGAAGGTACACATGTACACTGATCATCGGGGCACTGATAATCATTGTATCCCCATCAGTGCCACCTGTCAGTGTCCATCAATGCCACATGTCAGTGCCCATCAGTGCCACATCAATGTCACATATCAGTGCCTACCAGTGCACATCAATTCCACATATCAGTGCCCATCTGAGCTGCCTTTCAGTGCCAGCCAGTGCCGCCTATCAGTGCCCATCTGTGCCACCTATCAGTGCTGCCAATCAGTGTCACCTATCAGTGCCCATCAGTGCTGCCTAACAGTTCCAGTCAGTGCTGCCTAACAGTATCAGTCAGTGCTGCCTATCAGTGCCATATCAGTGCTGACTTTCAGTGCCCATCAGTGATGCCTGTCAATGCCCATCAATGCCATCTACCAGTGCCTCCTCATCAGTGCAGCCTATCAATGCAGCCTATCAGTGCCCATCACTGCAGCCTCATTAGCGCACATCAGTGAAGGAGAAAAATTAATTATTTACAACATTTTATAACAGAAACAAAGAAAAAAAACATATATTTTTTTCAAAATTTTTAGTTTTTGGTTTGTTTAGCAAAAAATAAAAACCCCGAGGTGATTAAATACCACCAAAAGAAAACTATCTGTCTCAATAAAAGAGAAAAATTTCATATGAGTACAATGTTGCATGACCGCGTAATTATCATTCAAAGTGTGACAGCGCTGAAAGCTGAAAATTGGCCTGGACGGGAAGGGGTTATAAATGCCCGGTAGGCAGGAAGGGGGTAGAAGTGCCCGGTGGGCAGGAAGGGGGTAGAAGTGCCCTGTAGGCAGGAAGGGGGTAGAAGTGCCCGGTGGGCAGGAAGGGGGTAGAAGTGCCCGGTAGGCAGGAAGGGGGTAGAAGTGCCCTGTAGGCAGGAAGGGGGTAGAAGTGCCCGGTGGGCAGGAAGGGGGTAGAAGTGCCCTGTAGGCAGGAAGGGGGTAGAAGTGCCCTGTAGGCAGGAAGGGGGTAGAAGTGCCCGGTAGGCAGGAAGGGGGTAGAAGTGCCCTGTAGGCAGGAAGAGGGTAGAAGTGCCCTGTAGGCAGGAAGGGGGTAGAAGTGCCCTGTAGGCAGGAAGGGGGTAGAAGTGTCCTGTAGGCAGGAAGGGGGTAAAAGTGCCCGATAGGCAGGAAGGGGGTAGAAGTGCCCGGTAGGCAGGAAGGGGGTAGAAGTGCCCGGTAGGCTAGGGGTTAAAAACAATACACGGCTAACCAGCCCAAACGTATCAGCAATGTTCTCTATAGCACGAGGTTGATGCGTTTCGCTTGTTAGCTTCCTCAGGACCGTAGAGATCGGAGGCAGAGAGATCAATTGCCGTAGCTAAATATATGCAGTATATAAACATACATAAAACATTCATCGTGTAAAGAAATTTTCCAGAGAAAACAAACACTGAAAACTCTTCTCAGCAAGCGCACAAACCGATACAGACGGGGATGGGGGGCATCAGCACACACAGGGAGAAGATAAAGTAGTCTTGAGTGGGCATCCATGTCCATTATTCATCCTGATGTCCCAAATATTATGGTATCCTCACCCAGAGGAAACCTACAAAAAGATCAAATAAAATAAAACAGAGGGGCGGAGGAAAAGGGGAGGGGGGGCGGACCCAAACACCAAGCAACAATGTACCACTTACATGGTAGAAGAGCAAAAAGCAGAACATCATCTATAGGTGTGTATAGGTGGATCCATAGAGGGCATATCATCCATAGAAAGTGAAACTCAAAAAATGAGAATCTGGTGCAAACCTTCATTTATTTCAGTGCAGCAACTTAGAAGGTGAAACTAATATATGAGACTCATTCCATGCAAAGCAAGATAGTTCAAGCCGTGATTTGTCATCATTGTGATGATTATGGCTTACAGCTCATGAAAACCCCAAATCCACAATCTCAGAAAATGAGAATATTGTGAAAAGGTGGAATATTCTCGGCTCAAAGTGTCCCACTCTAATCAGATAATGAAGCCATAACACCTGCAAAGGGTTCCTGAGCCTTTAAATGGTCTCTCAGTCTGGTTCAGTAGGAATCCCAATCATGGGGAAGACTGCTGACCTGACACCATCACTGACACCCTCCATAAGGAGGGAAAGCCTCAAAAGGTAATTGCAGAAGAAGTTGGATGTTCCCAAAGTGCTGTATCAAAGCACATTAATAGAAAGTTATGTGGAAGGGAAAAGTGTGGAAGAAAAAGGTGCACAAGCAGCAGGGATGACCGCAGCCTGGAGAGGATTGTCAGGAAAAGGCCATTCAAAAGTGTTGGGGACTTTCACAAGGAGTGGACTGAGGCTGGAGTCAGTGCATCAAGAGCCACCACACACAGACGGATCCTAGACATGGGCTTCAAATGTCGTATTCCTCTTGTCAAGCCGCACCTGAACAACAAACAACGTCAGAAGCGTCTTACCTAGGCTAAAGAAAAACGGACCTGGTCTGCTGCTCAGTGGTCCAAAGTCCTCTTTTCTGATGAGTGCAAATCATGTGGAAACCAAGGACCCCGAGTATGGAGGAAGAATGGAAATGCCCAAGGACCCCGAGTATGGAGGAAGAATGGAGAGGCACAAGGACCCCAAGTATGGAGGAAGAATGGAGAGGCCCAAGGACCCTGAGTATGGAGGAAGAATGGAGAGGCCCAAGGACCCCGAGTATGGAGGAAGAATGGAGAGGCACAAGGACCCTGAGTATGGAGGAAGAATGGAGAGGCACAAGGACCCCAAGTATGGAGGAAGAATGGAGAGGCACAAGGACCCCAAGTATGGAGGAAGAATGGGGAGGCCCAAGGGACCCGAGTATGGAGGAAGAATGGAGAGGCCCAAGGGCCCCGAGTATGGAGGAAGATTGGAGAGGCCCAAGGACCCCGAGTATGGAGGAAGATTGGAGAGGCCCAAGGACACCGAGTATGGGGA